>NC_143068.1:30294375-30610000 GCF_052426305.1 Pelodiscus sinensis
CTTGATCATGTTAATGACTCCAAAGATTGAGAAGTCATCAAACTGGACTTTTCTTTTTTAACTGTTAGTGACAGAATGCTTGTACGGACATCATAGTAGCACTGAATCAAGGGCATCTATTTGGCATAGCCACAGCAAATCATATCTTTCATTCTTGCCAGGAAATCCAGGCTCTTAAATCCCCTTTTCCAAAATAAGCACAGTCGGGACAATGAAGAGTCCTGTGGCAGATCTGATAAAGCGGGCGTTATGCACAAGTAAATATTAGTCTTTAAGGTGCCACAGGACTCCTTGTGGTTTTTGCATGGCTACCCCTCAGATATAGTTAAGATACATCTTTCTCTCAGTAAGGGGAGGGTTTTTATTGTTGTTGTTGTTTTGCTTCTCACTTGTGCATGGCCCCTGACTGATTTTTTGTGGGTCAGCAGCCCCCGACCCACTTCTGCTAACGGCAAAGGGGTTCGAATGTACTAGTAATTTGTTTAAAGTATGTTGTGTTCTGGAAACACAAATATTTCCATAGAATCAGTCACTCATTTAGGTCTTCATCATGCAGCCAGACTCCACGGGTGTTGATTTTAGGATTGGGACCTCGTTGGTTTATTTTGACACTCCAAATCAAAAAGCTAAGGAGATGCTTTTTATCCCGATTTTTAATGTGATAAAAGCAAATGTTTAAAGCTGGTTACACAGTCCTGGAGGTAGGGATTTATAATGGATATACACTAGTAGCCATGTAGACCAGTGTCAACATACTAAGAAAACTCTTCTCCTTTTCCCTTCTAAACTCAGGGGCTAATGACATGCTAATGAAAATCAGTCACTCAACAAAACCTGGTGCATTTGCTAAGGTTTCTGCTGTGGTCTGGTTTTGCTTAAAGACGCTAGTCAATAATAAATGCAGGTAAAAGTTTATTACTCATGGGAGAATGTCATATATAAAAAAATAAATAGGAAATGGCAGAGTTCACCTGCTTAGCCTCATCAAGAAAGTAATTAGGGATTTCAAACATTCCTATCAAAATATTCACTGAACTGTTCCTGGAAATCACAACCTACATTTCACCAGTGAAATGATTGCCCTTATTATTTTCATATTGTGTAAAAAGAAATTGACAGCAGAGGAGGGAGCTATACACCCATTTTTTTCCAAGATAATTTGAAAAACGCTGATCTCGATTTTAATCATCTGCAAGTGCAGCACAATTCACTTATAATATCCCTGCCAGCAGGAGCCTTGCTAAATTCATAACAGCGTTGCTTTTATATGATCACAAGCAAATTACTGAATCCCCAGGAGTAAAAGAGGTGGGGGCGGGGAGAAGAAAGAAAGAAAGAACCCCTCCAGCATTTAGTATGCAGCCTCTATGGCCCAGCCGTTACATATTTTACACTGTTAATTTAACTTTCATTACATTTTTATTGTAAAAAAATAAACCAGAGCCTTATTGTGCAAAACAGCTGGCTTGGGCTTCTTTATTATTATTATTTAACTGAAGTGTTAGTAATGGCTGATCAATTAGGCAGCCATTCTCTGTTGTTTTCTTTTTTATGCCAGGGCCAGGCTGAAGGTTGAGGTGATCCGTTCAATCACATCTGTAGTAAATTACATGAAGGATGAGCAACAAAACAACAGGGACTAAATTACTTTCTCCTCGGTGGCAATGTGCAAAACTCGGATCCGTTCCAAGTGCCTTTTGGTACACAGATGGAGTAATGGAATTACAGCTAAGCCTCTTTAATGCAAACCTGCTGGGACCTTCCCCAGAGTGTACCTTGTTAGAGAAGACAAAATGCTAACTTCCCAAGGACTAGGGTGTCTCGGGAACAAAGGAATCATTTCCTCTTATTGCTGCTTTGCCCCCAAGTCATCTCTGATGGGTTCCCTAAATTCTGCTTGCCAGTTCCTTGTGTTAATAACTGAGGGACAGATATGGAAGCCCACAGAGTGGTATAAAGGGAATTCCACTTCTCTTTACAGCCCTGTAGGGCCCCAGGTATGTATGCCTGATATGCCCCTTGCCAAGCAAGGGAGGGGCATGGAATGGGGGTAGGGTGGGGCTGTGGCTTAGCTCTGTCCACCAACAACCAGGGGAGATACTATGCAGTAATTGGCACTGCCTAGAGCAATGGGGAAAGAGGAAGGAGCCCTGGAGGAGTCAAGTGCACAAATGTGCTACCCTTACACAGAAGGCCATATTTGCAAATGCACATGAGCAAATGAAGAATGAAGTTTAAGAAGGACAAATGCAAAGTGCTCCACTTAGGAAGGAACAATCCGTTTCACACATACAGAATGGAAAGCATCTAGGTGGGAGTACTGCAGAAAGGGATCTAGGGGTCATAGTGGACCAAAAGCTAAATACGAGTCAACAGTGTGACACTTGCAAAAAAAGCCAACATGATCTGGGAGGCATTAACAGGAGTGTTGTGGGCAAGACACAAGACAACATTCTTCCACTCTACTCTGCGCTGATTGGAGTATTGTGTCCAGTTCTGGGTGCCGCATTTCAAGAAAGATGTAGAAAAATTGGAGAAGGTCCAGAGAAGGGCAACAAAAATGATTAAAGGTCTAGAGAACATGAGCTATAAGGGAAGACCGAAAGAATTGGGCTTGTTTAGTTTGGAAAGGGGAAGACTGAGAGGGGACATCATAGCAGTTTTCAAGTATCTAACAGGATGGTAAAAGAAGTAGGGAGGAAAAATTGTTCTTCTTGGCCTCTAATGAGAGGACATGAATCAATGGGCTTAAATTGCAGCAAGAGAGGTCTAGGCTTGATATTAGGAAAAACTTCCTAACTGTTAGGGTGGTTGAACACTGGAATCAATTGCTTAGGGAGGGTGTGAAATCTCCATCTCTGGAGATATTTAAGAGCAGGTTAAACCACTTCCCGCAACTCCCCTTGGCTGCAAAGGATGAAACGGAGCCAATGGGCACCGCGAGGCTCCGTGGCCACGGCGCCAGTAAATAAACAAACCAGGGCGGCCAGTTAATGCGTTTCTCAAAGTCGTTTTGCAGAGCATTTTCAGAAACATTGGTCTAGATGGTGCTTGGTTCTGCGGTGGGAAGGGGACTGGACTCAATGACCGCTCCAGGTCCCTTCCAGTTCTTGTATTCTATGATGCTATGATCAGATTGTGGGCGGAAGGGTTATGCCATTCTGGGGGACAAAGTTCTAAGTCTCCCCGCGTCGTTCCATTTGGGTGTAGTATTTTATCCAGCACATGCAGCGGTGAGTCAGAAAATCCCAGCTCTTTCTGTAAGTTCCTTAACTCCCCTGCCTCAGTTTCCTTACCTAAAAGGGGTGTAATACTCTTAAGCCATGTTTACACTACAGATAAGATCGAAGCAGCCACAGTCGATCTTCCAGGGCCTGAATTAGTGGGTCTAGTGAAGACATGCTAATTCAAACTGAGAGAGCGCTCCCCTCGATGCTGGTAGTCCTGCTTCTACAAGGAGTAAGGGAAGTTGAAGGGAGAGTGTGTTCCTGTCGACTTCCTGTGGTGTGGACGGCACCAAAATTCAAGTTAAGATACTTCGACTTAAGCTACACAGTTAACGTAGCTGAAGTTGAGTATCTTAATTTGAACTTATCCTTAAGTGTAGACGAGGCCTTACTCTCTTATGGCACAGGGCTTTCAGGAGGATTCATTAGGAGAAGTCTGTAAAGCACCATGACTATAACGCTACGTCTAGTCTGCAAGCCTCTTTAGAAAAAGAGGGTCTAAACTACAACCAGTACTTTCGAAAAAGCAAGCCTCTTTTTCAAAAGAGAGCACCCAGGCAGTCTGGATGCTCTCCTTCAAAAAAGCACAGTTTGCATTACATAGCGCCTTCTTTCGAAAGAGCACTTTCGAAAAAAGGCGTTCTTCCTCGTAAAACGAGGTTTTCCCCGGTCGAAAAAACTGCTGCATTCTCTTGATTTACTTTTGAAAGAATTCAGCAGCAGTCTAGATGCAGGGGAAGTTTTTTCGAAAAAAGGCCACTTTAAAAAAACAACCACCCTGTAGTCTAGATACACCCTAAAGGGCCAGATATTTGCGGGCTACTTGGTACTATTTTTAGTGCTGCAATGCACCATACAGCTGGCAGATCTGTGCCTCCTTCGCATGGGGAGAATATGTAGGTCGCATAAGGCTGGTATAACAACTCCTATTACAAACCCCTCCACAGGGCATGTGACCATGGTGCTGCTGTACTAATGGCTCCTGGGGGCCATTGACAGCTGGAATAAAGCAGTCTGCTGGCCCCATGATTTGGACAGCACAAAGACCTTTTTATGCCCAGGGCTGCACCGAGCTTCTTTCAGCTGAGGTTCTAACCTGCAAAGTGCTAAATGAAAGACCCAGTCAAACAACGTTTCCATTGAAAAGCACAGCTTTGTCAAAACTGAAAGATTCCCATTTCAATGAAATGTGTAAAGGAGAAGAGCCCAACTGAATCATTTCAACCTGCTTGTACTGTTACCACCCAACTGGCTCATCTTGGAAACGGCACAACCTTTTGTTTCTACTTTATGATTTTGATTTGGTTAGTCTTTTATAGTATATTAAAATATGAATTACAATATTGCATACAGTAGGTTGTATAGAGATGTAGACTAGATAATAGTCAATAATTTTCTATAAAAGTCTAAACAAAATGAACCAACGTGATAAAATCTGGACAACATTACCAAAATGACACATTTTTAACTTACAGAAATGAAAAGATTTGATTTTATGTGAATGGAATGTGTCAAACATTATCAAAACAAAATGTGTCAATGACCCTGAATTGATTTTTTTTTTTTAGAATATTCATGTTGTGGGATATTTTAAAATTTCGGGGTTTTGTTCAAGTTCAGAACAATTTTTTTTTTTGCAAAATGTCAAAATGACAGAAATTCTAGTTTCCAAGCGACTCTGCTATACATATTATTCCAGCTCTGATAAATTGTATATATGTGTGTGCACATGTGTGAGTGCGTGCGCACACATATGAATGTGCATGCACACCTGAACAGCAACTGCGAAATGATGCAACAGTCCATCAAAGAACCTCTTTCTCTTTTTTACTGATGTGTGATCTATTCTGTGTATATATATTTGTGGATGAATGTAAATTTCATATGCATAGATTGGAGCTTCCCATGGAATCCTTCATACTGTGTTCCCTGTGCATGCTTTGCTTCCAATTCAGCCTTTATTTGAATTTCCTGTGTCTCCACTCATGCAGCTTCAACCCTATTTTACATCTTATGGGGTAACTCAGAGAAAGTCAACATTTAAACTAACTGGAACACACAGCCTAGCTGATTGCCGGTTGTGCTTACAGGGCCAAAAATGGAGACAGTCAGCCCTCTGCCAGTGAAGTCTTTTGATTTTCACTCCCATCCCCATGCCATTGGTTAATGGAATCAGATTATGGATTTTTTTTCCCCCTAGCAATTTAGAACATTTATATCAAAAAGGATTTTTTTGAAGATTCTAGAATAGGTTGCTTAATTTTTAATAAATTCCTGGTCATTATCACACTGCTCAGGTAACCAAATAAGTTTCTTCCTGTGGATTGAAGACTAAACAGAGCAGATGGCTGACATATCATTTAGTTTTTAAGCATCCTTTCTATTTAGTTGTTGCATCTCTATTTACAGTGAACACCCACTGGTGAATAACAGCATGGCATTTTCCCCATTCGTGCTAGAACACTGCACCGCACTTAAGGTGCATTCATATTTTTGCACCTGCTCCTGAAGAGGGAGCACAAATTGCTATTTTATGAACCTGACTGAAGGCAGACACTGGAAATGTCGAGTCACAAATACTCAGATTTACTCACCTGCAATTCATGTTGCAAGGAGAAACTTTATGCCCTCAAAAAGGCAAACCAGAACTCAGCCCCACAGAAAATATGCCCATTATGTGTGCTTAGGGTTTGGCTAAAATACAGTATTACCAATCCCATGCATTTAAAAATCATGACTTGGGCCTCTTTCCAAACCGTGAGATTAAAAAAAAAATCTCGTGATTTTTAAGACAATTTGAAAAAAATTTGGGATGCTTTTAATTTGTCTTCCAGTTTTTGAGAGCTTAGTGTACACTTGAATTATGTTTTGAAACTTTTCTGCAACCACAAAGGTTAGAAACTTACTTTTAAAAAACTAAAACTGAGATTGTCTCTGTCAAATAAATCCTGGACTTGAATCTTAAAAAACAACAACAACAAAACACCCTCCAAATGTCATATGCACAATGATAAAAATCAAGACAGTTGGCAACACATGAATTTTCCAAAAAGCTTGTCTGGAGGTTTGAAAAGTTTTGATCATCATTATATGCCTCATGATTATTTTCACTTTCCTCTGCACTTTCTGCTTCCCACAGAAGGATTTCAGGTTTCTGAAACAGCTGGCTTTTGTGGTCATTCTGGTACAAAGATTTGTCTCTTGAAGTATCTGACTCTTGTCACATGACAGAGGTGTAACTTTCTGTAGCCCATGTCAGGCGACTGAGGCTAGGAAATAACTCTCAGTTTTTCTACTACTCCCGTGTGTCACATATTTATTACAAACTAATACGAGGTACTTCACGGTCAATGAGATTTTCCAAAGTGGCCTAAGGGATTTCGAATCTCCATTCTTCAATCCCCTACGTGCTTTGAAAATCTCAGCCAGAGACTCTATGGCAGTGCTTCTCAATTCGTGGCTTGCAGGCCACTTGTGGCTCAATCAGCACAGAGCTGCGGAACCATGTGAGATCCTTACGGCCGCATGGGTAGCATTAAGTCCGAGTAAATATTGTCATGGGCCTGATCCTATGAGATGCTGCTAGCTCTCAATTCCCATGATCATCAACGGGAACTGAGGAAACTCAGCATCACCAGTGGATTGCTCATTGCGAAGGCGGAAGTCTAGAACACTTAGGGCATGTCTACACAGCAGAGCTAAACCCGAACTAAGCTACACAACTTGAGCGATGCTAATTGCGTAGCTTAAGTTGAAATTGCTTATTTTGACTTTTGGCGTTGTCTATTTTGCAGTTATTTCGAGACAGATCACTCTTTCCCCTGCTTCCCTTACTCTTCATACAATGAGGGTTAGTGCAGTCAGAGTAAGCACTCCTCCAGCTCGACATTATTTCGACATTAAGTCGAAAGCATTGGTTATGTGTAGCCGCGGACTATGTTATTTTGGAGTAACGTCGGTTATTCCAAAATAACGCTGATGTGTAGACATAGCCTTAGAGTCTCTGCCCAGTCAAACAACAGTCACGTTTTCCCAATGCATTAAGAGAATGAGTGACAGGAAATTAATAAATTGAGCTGGTGAAAAATGTAGTGCACCTCAAATCGGGACAATAAGTGGGGAAAAATCGAGCACAAAATTGAGCACAAATTCACTCCCCCCCCCCCCCCCGCGTTTTTTTGCCGGCTCTAAAATTAGCCAAAATTCTTCAAATTTCAAAAGCATTTTGAATCATGGGGAAGAATAATCAGAGGAAAAATGGAAAATACTTTATGTTTTCTGCCCCTCTCCTCCCCTCTTCAAATTAAGGTCCTGATCATGCAAAGACTTATGCACATGCTTAATATTAGGCACAGAGAGAATTAGCATTGACATCAATGGATGGTGTAAAGTTACACGCGTCAGTAAATCTGTGTAATGCTGCATGACTTAATGAAATTGTTCAGTTTCCAGATCCTGAAAGGATCTACTCAGGAACTGCCTCGGGACTTACTTCATCAGCTCCGGGTCTTCTTTGTCATCTTTCGTGGGGGTTATCTTGATGCCACTTTTCTTGGCACGGGGGCAGCCTGACAGACTATGTTTAAAAAGAGAAGAAAGGCCCGTCTCATTGGCAGAATTACCGCTTCTAATACTCCCCTGCCTCACTCATCTTTCCCTTGAATTTACCATAGTGTTTTGATCTTGCTCATTTCAGAGCCTCCCATCATGAGGAGAAGTGAGGAGGAAAAGAAAAGCACATTTTGAGGGAGATGGCTAGTAATTAACGGTGTCTAGATAAGAAGATATCTACTAACAGACTGCAATGTTTAATGGAATTGTTGAAACAGAAGTCTTAGATCTCTTCTATTAATGTTCTAAAGTCATAATAGAAGTCATAAATAGGCAGCATTATTAACAGGAACATTGCATCAGCTAAAATCTGACCCTTTGTCTTTTATTCTGCTGAAGAGAGCAGCTAATCAAATGCTGGAAACATCAAAAAAAAAGTCAGATTAAAGAGACGAAAATAGGTTTCGGTTGTCAGTAGCATTAATGTTTTATTCAGAACTTTACAACTCTGCCCATTGCAGAGGGAAAAAAATAAAAAGAGGCCATGGAACAAAAATAATTTCAGTGAAAATCTTACCTCCTATGTGATGCATAATTTCCTGTTATGTGACCAGAACCATCACATCCAGGAGTTGGGCACCTGTGGAAGAATGGGAAACCATGATTAGCAAGGAGCTGGGGCTGGCAGACTGACTGAATGAAATATTTGGCTAGCTCGTTTGAAAGGAAAAGATGCAAAGCATCATACTGGATGCATCACTCGCTTTCCTTCCCGTCAGCACCCCACCCCTCAAATAGCTCAGAATCATGCCCAGTCCATATTGTTCATACCACAAAGCCAAATGGAAACCCTTGGAAAACTGGTTGATAGCGGTGTACGGTTTAAAGAGAAATGAAGTGGAAGGTTCAGACCTATTGGATGACTAGGATCGGTGGGTGGAACCAAACATAGCAGAAAGCCTGTCTCTTTCGGGGTAGGAACAGAATCCAGGTATCCACTGAGTGAAGGGCAGGGATGCAGGTCATGGGGGAAAATAAGGGTAGCAGAAGGCAAACAGAGAACCTTGGACAATACACACTGCTCTAAGACAGAACCCAAGCAAGTGGTGGGCAACCTTGGCGAGTGAGTGGCCTTCCTTCATCTCAGTGGGCTGCAAGCTTGTCCTAACCAAGACGATCTCCTGGGACAGGGCAGTTTTGTTACCTGCGCTGATGTACCTAGAATTTGCAGGCTGTGCTGACTGAACCGTAGCAGCACTTGGATTGGATGCAAAGGGAACACGCGGCTCCAAGGGCACCGTTTCGGGAGGTCGGGAGAGGGGGAGCAGCCATGCGTACCAGCACACGGCTTGTTTTTCTTCCCATTCCCCTGACTATCAGGGAGTGAGGGGAAAGTACACGGCTTCCGTGCAGCCTCTCACTTCTGGCCGGTGAAGGAGGCGGCAGAGGTGTGATTCACGGAATACAAGTACTTTCCCCTCGTTCCCTGATAGTCAGGGGAATGGGAAAAAAAGCAAGCTGCGTTTCAGTACTCACGGCTGCTGACCCTCCTGCTCTCCCAAAATGGTGCCCTTGCACGGCTCTCACAGTCAGTGTTGTGTGCACTCAGCATGCCCCTTACTTCATGTGTTCTGGCTTTATGTGCGTTTCACTTTAGCATGGGCAGCAGGTAATGTAGGCAAGGAAAGGCAAATTGCATTCCCAAAATTGCCTACACTGTCCAGCCACCCGGGGAGGGCTGGGACCGTGGCGTGGCAGCCTTGGCCTTCGACTGGGGTTGGGCGGGGCTTGGCTGGGGGACAGCTTGTTGAAGGGGTGTGGCATCAGGGAAAGGGGTGTGGCTTTGGGCAGAAGACCCAGAGCTTTGGCTTGCCTTCCCCATTCAGGCCTTCACCCTCTGTCCATGCACTTTAATAATATCAGCAGGGGAAAAAAATCGATACAGCTGGAAACCAGTGGAAATCTAACAACCCTGCATGTTGCAAAATATATTGCGGGCCACACATAGATCACTGATGGGCTGCATGAGCCATAGGTGGCCCATTACTGACCCCAGGAATCAGTGGTCACCACCTAGAGTACCTCTCCATGTCTAAAGGACTAGAAACACAACTCATCACCACATAGAACTTCCCTATTAAGCTTCCCTCCTTGATTGGTGCATGGCAAGATATAGAATCATAGAACACTAGAGCTGGAAGGGATCTAGAGAGGTCATTGAGTCCAGACCCCTGCCCTCATGGCAGGACCAAGCACCACCGAGACCATCCCTGGCAGAAGTCTATCCAACCTGCTCTCAAATATCTCCAGAGATGGAGATTCCACAACCTCCCTAGGCAATTTATTCCAGCGTTTAACCACCCTGACAGTTAGGAAGTTTTTCTAATGTCCAGCCTACTCCTCCCTTGCTGCAATTTAAGCCCATTGATCCTTTTCCTCTCATTAGAGGCCAAGGAGAGCAATTTTTCCTCCCTACGCTTTGTAACATCCTTTTAGATACTTGAAAACTACTATCATGTCCCCTCTCAGTCTTCTACTTTCTAAACTAAACAAGCCCCATTCTTTCAGTCTTCCCTCATAGCTCATGTTCTCTAGATCTTTCACCATTCTTGTTGCTCCTCTCTGGACCTTCTCCAATTTCTCCACATCTTTCTTGAAATGTGGTGCCAAGAACTGGACACAATACTATAACTGAGGCCTAATCAGTGCAGAGTAGAGCTAAAGAATGACTTCTTATGTCTTGCTCACAACTCCCCTGTTAATGCATCCCAGAATCATGTTGGCTTTTTTGCAACAGTGTCACACTGTTGATTCATATTTAGCTTGTGGTCCACTATGACCCCTAGATCCCTTTTTGCAGGACACCATCCTAGACAGTCACTTCCCAAACGGATTGTTCTTTCCTAAGTGGAGTATTTTGCATTTGTCTTTATTAAACTTCATCCTATTTACCTCAGACCATTTCTCCAGTTTGTCCAGATCATTTTGAATTATGACCCTATCCTCCTAAGACATTCTCAGCTCAGGCCTACATGAATGCATTGAGGATGCCCCTGAGTACACTTAGGACAAAAGCCTACCCTTTGAGTGAATTATGGGCCCTTGAGCCCAGGAAAGAGTTGATTCCATGGGACCACAAATGATAACAAGGTTCAACATGAGGATACTGAATGGGGACTCTAAGCAGAGAGCCTCAGACTGTGCCCACTGCACAGTGAAAGAGTCCAAGGAACCAGCGAAGGCCACCCAGAGGACACGCAAAGATGAGGGAATGGGAGCAGATCCTATAGTCACAGAAAGCCTGGCTGACGTGTTCACTTCTCATGGATTGGTAGGTGAGCATCTTGGCCAGTGCTGGGGGAGGTTTGAGAAGTGCATCTCAGCTCAGGACTGACAATGCTGGAGACTGAAGTTTACAGACCAGGTAAAGTGAGAGCTGCTACAGTGCAATGTCCCGTTATGTTAATCAAACTGTCTCTCCAGTGTACTCATTATCATTTGTATGCCCTCATCACCATAGTACCTGAGCACGTCACAACCGCCAAGGGATTTAGTGTCACAGTGCCAGCAAGAGGCAGGGAAATACGATTTACCCCATTCTACCAGTGGGGAACTGAGGCACAGAGAAGTCAAGTGATTTGCCCATAGTTATTCTGTGGAAGAGTCAGGAATCCAGACCTCCTAAATCCCAGTCCCATGACTTAACCACAAGACCATCTGATTGCAACTGTATTGCTGGACTGACAGGACCTTATCTACGGGTGAAAGGCTAGACCGAGCTAGTTCTTTTCCTCTCTGGTAATCCTGCCAGTCAGTGTCCTGGGTGTTTTGGTCTGTGGAACCCTTCTCCATAGGAGCTGACACTAAGACCACCAAGGCTATGACTATACTAGAGAGTTTAAAGTGTCACAGCAGCACCGATGCAACCGTGCTATTGTAGTGCAGCTCGTGCGGATGTTCTAAACAAGGGGTGGACAATAACATGGCAGCAGTTCATCCGGGTTAGCCCTTGGCAGGCCACCGCTATGGTTACCTGCACAGCCGCAGGTACCAGTGATCGTAGCTCCCATTGGCCACAGATCACCATTCCCGGCCAATGGAAGCAGCAGGAAGTGGCACACACCGGAACACCGCTTTCCACCGCTCCCATTGGCTGGGAACGACGATTCATGACCAATGGGAGCTGCGATCACTGGCACCTGTGGCTGTGCAGGTAAATACAGTGGTGGGGACCTATCAGGAGCTAATCTTGGTGGACCGTTGTTTGCACCTTGCATGATCTATTGTAAAGTGCTTTGGATGAAAGTGTTATAAAATCCCTTAATAATAATTAACATTTTTTTTTCTACAAATAAAAACACACAATTCATATTTCAATATTGCTGGGGGACTCTCCCCTACCTCAGCAGCCACAGCCTTGGAGCTCGAGAAAGTCACTTCTCCCTCAGTCCACCACAGCCCGGCATGCCTCAAATTCTCCGCTCCCCTCTTCTCACCCCCACTGCCTCCCCCCTTTTCCCCCCACCTCATCTCACTGTTTCCTCCCATCTAGCCCTCTCTAAGGCCACCTCCTCAGTTTACTTGTGAAGGTCCAGACCCCTTCTTAATGGAGCCATGCCTGTGAGCCCCTAATTAGGTGGGCAGCCCTTCATTTTCTCGTTTGCAGCTGCCCAGGTGGTCACCTTTGAGGACCTATCCATACACCAGCTGAATGGAGCTCGGGGACCACAGTTTGAGAATGTCCGACTCTAAGCCAACTGAGAGAGTTCTCCTGTCAAATGAATGAATCCTCTCCTACCAAGCAGCAGTAGCTATGTTGGCTGAACATAGCATTGTCCATACTGGTGCTTCGGTCAGTGTAACTAGAGTCACACAGGGGGTGGCTTTTTCACACCCCTGAGTGACATTAGTCACGTCGAACCAAACTGCAGCCTAAATCACTTTGCATGGGGCAGCCAGAGTGTTTTATTTCTTTTTAACATTGCAAAACTGCACATCCTTCCTATAAAGACATGATTGGCTGTTCACTGAAGTTCAGCTTTTGCCAGCTGTGCCTCGTCTGAAGTTACAGCATCCAACATTCAAAAACAGAACTGAAATTAAACCATGAAAAGGGGAGGGGGGGAATAAGAGCGCATCAATGCGGCTGATTTTCCAACTTTTCTGGGATCATTTAAAATGGCATGAAAGCTGGCTTTGGCTTAACCTGTTACCAAGTAGGAGATAATTGAGTAAGTCAGACAGTAAGTAATTAAGGCCATGAAAGCAGTGAAAAGTGCTGGAATATGAACGATGATGAGCAGAGAGCTCTGCTGTGAATGTGGTGGGTAATGCTGCAGAAATAAAAGTTGTCATGGGGACGCACAAAAGATGTGAGTTGCTTTACCTGCATGCCAGCCTGCAAATGAGCTACCAAAAGATTTTAGTCAAATTTCAGTAGTTGAATGAGAATGCAATGGGGATATGTGAACTGAATTGGAGGTTTGCCATACATTTCAATGGGATTTGAACATCAGAGAGAAAAGAAGAATTTATTTTGGAAGATTCAGTCTCAGCTTAGGCTCATCTACACTAGAGATCACACTCATTGGTGTCTAACTACAGGTGTAGACACTTCTGCTAGTGTAGACAGGCAGAGCACTGTAAGCCATAATTTACACTAATGCAGCTTTTCCTGCCTAGCAGCCAGGTAAGTATCAGTTCAAAATTACAACTTATAGTGGCTTTGCCTTTTCCACTACACGTGCAGCAGCTCAGGTTAACCAAGTGCCTGTGATTTGATCACATCCCCAGGGCAGACAAACCCTTAGACTGTGAAATCTTCCTGCCACTTACCCCAGGTCTGCACTGGTGGAGAAAAATTGATGCAAGATACGCAACTCCAGCTTATGTGAATTGCGTAGCTGGAGCTGATGTACCTTGCACCGATTTTCTGGGGCTGCCCCACAGCAGGAGGACAATGGAGGAAATGCTCCCATCAACTTCCCTTACTTCTTGTGGCAGCAAGGAGTACCAGTGCCAACGACGATGCCCTCAGTGTTCTATTTAGTGGGTCTTTACTAGACCCACTAAATTGAACCTTGGAGGATTGATTGCCAGAGCCTTGCTCCTCTGGCAAGTGGAGACATGGCCTTACTCCTGCTGAGTGAACCTTGTGACACTGATTTGACACTTTCTTTGTCCATTCTTTTTAAGGTGTAAGGTCCTGACCCTGCATGACTAAAGCCAATGGGAGTTTTTTTCCACTGGCTTCATGGGGACTAGAATTCATCCCTAAATGTCCAGTTATTTAAATATCTCTAAAATGTACCTATTAAAAATGCTCAAACAGGTTACATGTATGTAGCCCCAAGCCCCATCTACTATGGACACAGCTACGTAGTCACATCTCACATAGTCTCATAGTCATCAATTTAGTTTTTGCCTACTAATCAAAGAATCATAGAGATGGAAGAGACCTCGGGAGGTCATCAAATCCAGCCCACTGCCCAAGGCAGGACAAATCCCAACCAAATCAACCCAGCCAGGGCTTTGTCAAGCCGAGACTTAAAAATCTCTACAAATGGAGATTCTTCCTCCTCCCTAGGTAACCAATTCCAATGCTTCACCACTCTCCTACTGAAATAGTTTTTCCTAATATCCAACCTGGACCTCCCCCACTGCAACTTGAGACCATTGCTCTTTGTTCTGCCATCCATCACTACTGAGAACAGCCTTTCTCCATCCTCTTTGGAACCTCCCTTCAGGAAGTTGAAGGCTGCTATCAAATCCCCCCTCATTCTTCTCTTCTGCAGACTAAACGAACCCAAATCCTTCAATCTCTCCTCATAGGTCATATGCTCCAGCTCCCTAAACATTTTGGTCACCCTCCGCTGGACCCTCTCCAATGCATCCACATCCTTTCTATAGTGGGGGGCCCAGAACTGGACACAATACTCCAGATGTGGCCTCACCAGAGCCGAATAAAGGGGAATAATCACTTCTCTGGATCTGCTGGCAATGTTCCTCCTAGTGCAACCTAATATGCCATTAGCCCTGTTGGCTACAAGGACACCCTGTTGACTCATATCCAGCTTCTCATCCACTGTAATCCCCGGGTCCTTTTCTGCAGAACTGCTACTTAGCCATTCGGTCCCCAGCCTGTAACAATGCTTGGGAATCTTCTGTCCCAAGTGCAGGACTCTATACTTGTCCTTGTTGAACCTCATCAGATTTCTTTTGGCCTAATCTTCTTAAATGTCCAGGTCACTCTGGACCCTATCCCTGCCCTCTAGTGTATCTACCACTCCCCCTAGCTTAGTGTCATCTGAGAACTTGCTGAGGGTGCAATCCATTCCCTCATCCTGGTAATTAATAAAGATGTTCAATAAAACCGGTCCTAGAACAGATCTTTGGGGCACTCTGCTAGAAACCGACCACCAACCTGACATTGAGTCGTTGATCACTACCTGTTGGGCCCCACAGTCTAGCCAGCTTTCTATCCATCTTACCATCCATTTATCCAATCCATATTCCCTTAACTTGCTGGCGAGAATATTGTAGGAGACCATATCAAAATCTTTCCTAAAGTCAAGGTGTATCACATCCACTGATTTTCCCATATCCACAGAGCCAGTTACCTCATCATAGAAGCTAATCAGATTGGTCAGGTATGACTTGCCCTTCATGAATCCATGTTGACTATTCCTGAACACTTTCCCCTCTTCCAAGTGCTTCAAAATGGATTCTTTGAGGATCCCCTCCATGATTTTTCTGGGGACTGAGGTAATATGACGTACGTCTCTGGTTTACTGGCATTTGGGTGTCAGCATAGAATCTACCATGACTAATCATAGGGCTGGAAGAGACCTCAGGAGGTCATCAAGTCCAGTCCCCGGCCCAAAGCAGGACCAACTCCAACTAAATCAACCCAGCCGAGACTTAAAAACCTCTACGGTTGGAGATTCTACCACCTCCCTAGGGAACTCATTCCAGTACTTCACCACCCTCCTAGTGAAATAGTTTTTCCTAATATCCAACCTAGACCTCTACCCCGTATTTTAAGAAGGCTGCATAAGCCTAAAATAAATACAAGTAATGCAACCTCCTCCCCCTTTTTACCTTTTCCACAGGCGCCCAGACCAAAAGCTGCCTAAGCATTCACACTAGAGCTGGTTGGAAAATAGAAAAGCTTTGTGTAGAAATGTTATCCCTGTTTTTTGTTGGAAATTTTCAAAATTTGACCTTTTACCCCCAGCTGTGATATGGGATTTGAATGTCCAAATCTTCTGGACAACTTTCAAAATACAGGCCTTGGAGACTACAGGACACCAGGATATTACACGTTTTTACATCCGAAAGTAGAGCTATTTCTTTGTCATTCTAGGATTGTTTTAGATATATATCGCTAACTTCTAATTCCGTCTTCCCTTTCAATACCTTTCAAGAAGTGAGGAGAATTATATGGATTTTATTTTTAATTATCTTAAAAGAAATCATTCTTGTATTGGATGTTTTGGCCTGCAGCTAATTTTTTATATCTGAGAGATTAACCCCTGAAATAGAATTTATAATGGTGCTGACATAGTTTTATCTTGAACTGTGAAAAAGGTGACACTATCATATCAATAATATCTTTGGCATCTATTTCTCCCTTTTATAAATGTGCTAAACCAGCACAGAAGCAAAGACAAATAATAGTATAAGCTTTGGAGATTTAGCACTAAGCAGGATGCCTCTGGTTTGTAACACAGGTTGATGTGAGCACCAGACCATGAATGTGTTCAGGTGAAAAATGTCAGTTTGAGGTGTCTATTGACTAACAAATTTTCTGAATAAATTATAGTTTCAGAAAAACCTCGCAATCAATATCTTTTTGCTGATCCACAGCGAATATGGCCAAGGTTGCTAATAGAATGTAATGCTTCTTAGCAGTGGTGAAATAATCTAGTGGACATTCTTTGGGCTACTATGTAAAGCATGGAGGAATATTGCTTAAATAAAGGTGCCCCAAAGTGTTCTTTTAAAAATATTTCCTGTATTTTACTCAGTGCTGACCATTAGATACCATGTTTTCCAGCTCCATAACTGTATATTTAACATTAACTAATTTCAGTTCCCAGTTCTGTGAGGTAGTTAGCCATTCCCCCCCCCCCCACACACACACATATTTATATGGGTATTGCCATTTGCATAACTACCCAAAACTAACAGGAAAATGTCAGAGGCAACTGTCAGGACCAAGAAATATATGTAAAAAAAACCCCAAACAAACAAAAGCCAAGAAAACGCCACAAACAAAACCTTCTCAAATCTCAGAAAAGGATTGAATTTGAGTTAGTTCAGTGCTTCAGCTCAGTTCTTATTTTATCCAAACTGCTTTTACCTGGCCCTCCCTTGTGAAGGAAAAAACAGTTCTACCAGGAAACCAATTGCAGATTCATGATTCACAGGTGGCATTGCTATAAAGGGTAATATTAAAATACCACAGGGATTTTTTTGTTGTTAAGGGGATGGAATAGGTTTTAATACTAGGGCTAACTATGTACAGCTGTAGCTGCTTTGCTAACGTCCCTAATTAGGTAGGACAGTCTCTAGGCTTTTGAATAAAATATTTATCATTTTTACCGCCCATCCTTTCATTAAGCATTCCTGGCCCAAAGTAGTTCAGTATAGTTAAAAGCCATATCCCTATTTTTAACTTGGCACTTCTGGAAGAGGCCCCAAAATCTGCACAGACACGAGGAAAAATGTGAACCAAAAGAAATTACACCAGTCTGGCTATGAAAAAAATCCCCCCTGTTGAAATGAATTTCATTTTTAGCACATAAGCCTCAAGTACCACCTATAAAACTATTTGCAAGTATTTATATATTTGTGGATACGCTAGTTGCTTATATGCATGGGTGGACAGTGCAGGCTCCTAGCCTCACCTACAGCCCCTCTCCCTCTGCTAAGGCCCTGCCTCCCAACATGGGGAGGGGAGGAGGTGGGGCAGCACGCCAAGTGTGTGTCCCCCACTTCCCCCCCGCACAGCGAGGGGAAGAGATGGGAGGGGCAAGTGTGCTCACGTGCCCCAGCCCGCCTGGTGCCCAGAGCACCGGTGAGGGAGGAGGCCATGTGGCTCCCCACCTGCCCGGCCCCCCAGAGCATGGGGAAGGGAGGAGGCAGTATGGCCCCCAGCATCCTCTGCCCCTGGAACACGGGGAGTGCAGACACTCGGGAGGCAGCAACACTCCACCCACAAGTACGCCTACAGCAGGTGCTCTAAGGGCGGAGTGTGGGCGGAGCCATGCCTGGCGGTTTGGGGAGGCAAAGCCTTCCTCTGTGTAGGCTACCCATGCTTATATGCAACTGACCAGTTTGCATGTGCTCATGTGTCGAAAATAAAGACAGCCATACTAGGTCAGACCAAAGGTCCTTCTAGCCTTCTGACAACGGGCAATGCCAGGTGTCCTAGAGGAAGTGAACAGAACAGGGAATTGTCAAGTGATCCCTCCCTTGTCACCCATTTCCTGCCTCTGACAAACAGAGGCTAGGGACACCATTCCCACCCATCCTGCCTAAAAGCCATCGATGGATCTAACCTCCATGAATGTATCTAGTTCTTTTTTGAACCCTGTTATAGACGTGGCCATCACGACTTAGACATGTCCTCGGATAAGGCTGAATGGCAGATTTGGTTGGAAATTAGATTTTTTTTCCCGTCGTGAGAAATACTGAATTTTCATTGAAAAAGTGAAGACGTTGGATGTTGGTTTCTCAAGGAAGAGTTGAACTTTTTACAATTTTTGTTCATTGAAAACACCATTTCCCACAGAGAAACAATCTAAATGTGCAAATGTCACTCAGCCCTCCTGACTGGTCTCTTGGGGGCAGTGTAATAGACAGGAGACCTGGGTTCGAGTCTCCGCTTTGCTACCCACGGTCTATGTGACCTCTGAACATTGAAGTGATTTCCCCATTCCTCTCTTTCCCCTCCTACCCCCTCTGCCTTGTCTATTTAGATGGTAAGTTCTGCTGGGCAAAGACTTAAGCTATGTGTCTGTGCAAAACCTAGCACAAAGAGCCCTGCCCCTCTTCTACTATCCTACAAATTCAATTAATAATAATAGCCACCAACTACTCTGTTGAAAGCTTTGTTGAATGCAAAATTAAAATCAACCAACAAGAAAGCAAATGGCTCCATCTAATATAGATAGAAAAATGATTCACAACACTTGGTTTTCCACATTTTGTTTTTTTTTTTGGGGGGGGGGGGAGGATATTAAGTATCCTGCTGCACCTTTGAAAAAAAATCTAGCAGCTTGGCCTGACTTTTCTCTAGGGGAGGAAACTTACAACAAACTGACAAACTCTCCTGTAAGCCTCATGAACCGCCTCATCAGCTAGTGTAAACTCAGTCTGGCTCCATCAAGGTTAATCAGGACTTGGGAGGGGTGAAGCCATCTGTAGAGTAGAGTTGCATGCAGGACTCACATATGGATTTCTTAATTCAGGATCATGTCCAGAAACAGCGCAAATCTGAATTCTAAAGAAAGGCTTTGGGCCAGTTAATTGGCTTTGATGCAACCGGGCCTATCCGCAGTAGCTGCGAATCTGGCCTTATGAATGATCATGCTTCTGCTCTGTCTCTCTCAAATCAAGTTCCCATTAAGCGGAATGGAAATATCTCCCTTTTTGATAATGAGCAGCAACCTAAGTATGTGCCGAATTTTGGGGTGCTGGGTTGCTTGCAAAGAACTAGCTTCTTTCTGATACTGATGGGTAACAAGTATTTTACCAGCAGCAATTCTGTCGGGGACATCAATATGGAATGAGCCTTTACCTGGGTTTGTATTAATCTATATAAAATTTTTTAGGATAAAGATAATAATGTTACACAGAAACAGGCACTCAGAAGGAATACCAAGTGAAAAGAAAATAGCACATCTCTATTGAGGCCAACAAAAATCTGCCCGGGGTTAAAATCATACATCTGATCATCTTCATGGAGTTCCATCTTTCAGAATGAAACTTCCTGAGCACTGATGCTCTTATCTTATTATTAATATTATTCTAATGTATTGTTTGTAGTACCATAGCACCAAAGAGCCCAAGTCATGGGCCAAGATCACGTCTTAACCTTTCGTCTTCTTCTTCCCCTAGCCATGGGAAGATGTTTGGCTCACACATTGGAGATCCTTGCAGGCAGATTTTGATTGGGTTTTCTAAAGATGAGGGGTAAGGTGAAAGCAAGAGCATAGCACAAGGGGGGAAAAAAGGAGATTTGAGTTCAGCGCAAACATACTTGAGGTCAGCAGAGTGGGCAGCCATGAGGTTTCTGAGGCTCTTGTCAGCAAGAGGACAACCAGAAAGGCTGAAAGAGAAGAGATGGAATATCTGGATAAGCCCAAAATAAATTAGGAAAAAGAGGGGAAGGGCGAAAGAAGGGGAGAAGGAAACAGAACCAAACCATCCACACGATTAAAAAAAAAAATTATGTAGAGCCAGAACCTGAAACAGAAGGTCAACAAACCTGCGGTGAGAGGCATAGTTTCCCGTGATGTGTCCGCTGCCATCACAGCCTGGGGTAGGGCAACTGAACAAAAATAATAAAAAGTGTAAGTGCCAAAAAGAAATGAATTCATTGAAAGATTCATGCATGGGTAAAAACAGGGAAGAAGGCTTCTTTGGTTGAAAAAATTAAAAAAAAAAAGATAGGTACGTGGGCTAGGGCTTTTTGGGTAGGTGAAATACTGGTGTGTGTTCTGGAATTTGTTAGCACAAGTTGGTGTTGGCCTTGGTATTGACTTATTGTGTTAGCAGCCAGTTAGAAATCTGTACAGATAAGCCAAATGCTTCCTTTTTGGCCTGTTCTCCCTGTGTTCCCAAAAGGCCACAGGCCCCTTTCCAGGAATTTATGGCGAAATATGAAGACCGAGGAAAAAGATTGTTTGTTTGGGGAGCTTTGTTTGCTGTTTTTAAAAGAAGGATCTAAAATGGAAAAGCAGCTTTACAGATCCACTATGGCCAGTTCTCATGGTTTTTATCACAGTCTTGTGACATTTGGCGAGGACTCCCAGCTGCTGAAATCAGGTAATTATCTGCGAAACTCAGTGTTCACAGAATTATAAAAGTGTAGGACTGCAGGGGACCTCAATAGGTCATCTACTCCAGTCTCCTGCACTCAAGGCAGGACTAAATTAAATAACTAGACTATGGCGGACTGGTGATGGTTTAGCTATTGCTGTTTGCTTGCTTCCTTTCAGTTTTTAGCCCTCAAGCAGGGTCCCCTGTAAGCTGAGCACTTGGGCAAGCCCCCAGAAGAGATTCAAATGCCACTCAGCTGATTAGCAGAGCGCCCTCGGCCACTAGCTTGTGTTTCTACTGGTGGTGCATACAGGCCCACTGAGAGAGGAGGGCGAAGGGGGGAGTTGCCCCAGGGCCTGGAGATTCAAAGGAGTCCAGGGTGATTGCCAGAGTCCCAAGACCTTTAAACTGCCACCAGAACACGGCACTACATTCTCCAGGCAGCACTGAAGGCTGAGGGACGTGCATGCCAAACTTGAGGTGGCATGGAGGGCTGGCAACCTCAACCTCATCCCTTCCCCCCAAAGCCCCACCCCTTCCAGGAGCGCAGAGCTGGCTCTTCCCCCCACATCTTGTCCAGGGGCCTGTGAAGGCTGTTGGCTTCTCTGGGTGCCCATCTGCATATGCCTCAGTGCACATATCAAAATTTATTCCACACCGGGATGGGAAAAAAATAGAGGAAAAATTGCACTCAAGGCTGCAGCAAAGAAAAGCTTGAAAGCATGGATGTTCCTAAATGTTCCATCACCTGCAGGCAAATTAAAAGAGCCCAGTTTAAAATAAAATCTCACGCTATCCGGGGCTTTACTCATAGTCCTTGAGCGCTTGGAGCCGGCCATACTGCCAACAGATGGGTTATCCTGGCTTTATTTGATCTCTCTCTACCTCCCCACTGCTTCCCAATGAATCTTATAGCCAATGGAGTAGGTGCAGTGGCTTTGTGATAGTCAGGAAATAAAATCCGTAATGCTGTGTGTGACTCAACAGCTCCATTTGCATATGGTGGGGCTTACTCTCCCGGGTAGCCAAACCGTCTTTAAATATGGATTCCTGGCTTCAGGACTGTTCCTGGGAACTAGTGCTAATGAAATACTGTGGGTTGGGGTTCTGGCTCCCACGTCATGAGTATCCAAAGTAGGGTGAGGGTTGTAAGGATCCATCTTCCTCTATCCCTTGTGCTCCATAAGGACCAAGACGTGCCACCAGTAGTAGTCAACATGCCAAACAGGTTAGGACATGGCCGTGACCCCATCCCCCTTCAGCGGTGGCCAGTGGAATGAGGCCATGGGATGAGGTCAAAGCAGCAACTTGGAAAAGGTTGAGTAATCTCGGCCTGTCGTGTGGTTGGATGGAGTCTGTAAGGAAGGAGAAGCTGGGTCCAGGGGAATGACAGGGGAAGGTCTTTTGAAGCCTTTGGGTATTCTGGCTGGGGGTTTTACAGCCGGTCCCCGACTTACGAATGAGTTACGTTCCGAGAACTTGGTTATAACTTGATGTGTTCGTAAGTCGGATTACATTCACTGACATACGGCTGAGCTGTTCGAAAGTGCGGATTTTGTTCGTAACTTGGGTTCCGGCTGTATAGGAGGTTGGTCGTAAATACGAATGGTCGTAAATTGATGCGTTCGTAACTTGGGGACCGGCTGTATTCTGTTGTCCGACTATTGTGGTCAACACTAAAAAGCGCCCTGAGGAAAGGGACTTCTACAGACCTTGGGCATGGAGATAGCTTCCCTTCCCTGGCTGCTGGAAGAGGCCACTGGAGCACAAGCTAACCTCCAAAGAGAGGCACAAGGTCTGCTCCTCCATACATTCCCACTGCAGCGCCCCAGGCGTGATGTCTGCCTCTGCGGTGCAGTAATACGGGGTCCCTCCTGGCCCTTCCATCACACACGTTGCCCATTCTCGGGACAGCCCTCTACAAAGAGGCAAGCCCAGTGGCTTCATGGTAGAGTTAGACTCTGTTATTCATGATGCCCAAGTTGGAGGCTGATCCTAACCCGAGCTGCCCAAACTGAAGGGATTGGGGGAGTCCTGCAAAGACAGTACCCCCAACCCATACGGGGAGGTAGTGTCTTGTATCAGCCTGGAGCAACCATGGTAGGTGCACAGAGCAATCACGACAGGAGCTGGTCCAAGGCAGTATAAAACATGGCACCTTTGAGGGTGGTGGAGAGTAGAAATCCCAAGAATGGGTCGGGGGAGCAAGGAGAGGGCTGTATGCTGAAAACATAAAGAAGCAACCCACATCAACACAGTGCACAGGAACTGGAGACATTCTTGGTCCTAGGGCAGGACAACTACCTCATAGTTTGTCCATGATGATGATCCTGGGACTCCCGTTTCTGATGCCCCACAAAACAACTTGTTTTATACCCTCTGTTGTTGGTGCCTCCACTCCCTCTGCATTATGGGACAAGGGGCACATGCATAGGTTACTCACACCAAGAGACAGAAAGGAAAAAATATATCAACCCTAAGTCCCTCTCTCAATAACAGAAAATATAATCACTGGAACTATCCTTAACTTGCAGATGCTCAAACAACAATATATATTGCCATGTGGCATTAGAGTCTTGGATGGGTTGAGTGGCCACAGACAAGATGGAAGTGGACAACCCTTCCCCAAACACTTGCCACCAGAATCCTGAGAAGGCCCAGGGACCATGTGGACATGAAAACTCAAATCTGCAGCAAGTGAGTTTGCTCCTGAACAGGCTATGCCTAGGGGCACCACGATTCAAGATGACATCAGAAGGATCAAAAAGGGTGGGTGTGCCTGGTGTGGAAAGGAAGCTTAGAGATGCTTCGAATGCCAGGAAGATTCCTTTCCAGAGCTGTTCATCACCATGAAACAGTCTCCCTCTGAATATCTGGCTTACCCCAGAAACTGAGACTCATACCATTTCCAGAAAAAAACCACAAACATGTCAAGCATTGCATATGGGTGCTAGTATGGGTCTTGCTCATGTAGGCAGCATTCGATCTTGTCTTCCTCTGTTCACCTGGGACTTCACTTACTCCCTGTTTCCTCCCAGCATAACATACTCCCCTTCAAACCTCCCGCTTGCATAGCTAAATGATGAGCAAGACTGAGAGAAGTCAGTGAAATGAAGCCCTGCTGAGCCCTTCCTACCTTGTATGTACAAAGGTCAGAGTTACTTTGGAAATAAACCCAGGAGTAATAGCTCCATTGAAAAGTTGACTTGAGTTTGGGGATCAGCCTGCCACAGGAGGGCAATCATTTTTGACCAGCAGCCACTTCAGAAATTTTTGAAATTTTCAAAAGAGGCGGGGCCTTAGGCAGAAGGGGCGGGGTCAGGTCATTTCCATGCTTCCCCACCCACAGATCCTGATTGGCCTGGGGACGGGGGAGCTGCGAAGTCTTTGCCATCCCCAAGGAGAACTACCAGCTGTGATTGGCCTGTGAGAGCATGGAGTCTCCTCCCACTGTGCCCTCATCCTGCAAGGAGTGTGCGGTGCTTAGCAGTGCCACGCCCTTCGCAGGGCAGGATGAGACTTTGCACACTCCCCCTTTACCTCCAGGCCAATCAGGGCTGGGGGGCGAGGGGAGCGCACAAAGTCTCCTCTGCCCTGCCAGGAGCTCACCGTGTACTCCTTGCAAGGCGGGGGCAGGGCAGGAGGAGACTGCACACGCTTCCCACCGCCCCCAGGCCCTCACTGGGGGCAGGTGCGCAGCAGGGCCTCCGCGGGCCAGCTCAACTCACTTGACGGGCTGTATCCGGCTCACGGAGATCCTTTTGCCCTCCCCTGACCTAAACAGTTTACCCCAGCGTTTCTTTAGATCAGAGCTGGGCTCTACTTGCAAATCTTGGGTCAGGATCTGACTTCTATGAGTGATCCAGGGTTGTTGATCTTATCGCCAGGGGAGGGATCCTCCCCCAAGTTTCTATGGGCGTTCAGGTCTGGGGTTTGGTCCAGGGCCCTCTCAGAGGTAGCACAAGGATGTATAGCTGTGCTGTTTTAATAATATTCATTGCGGGGTCTTCATTGCTTTCTTCCAAGGGATTATACTAACTGCTCTATGTTACCATAAAATGTTATTCCAGTGGCTGAGATGGCTGTAAGCCTGCCTGCCTACCTGCCTCCCCCACTATGAACAGGATGATACTGGCTCCTCAGTGCCACTTGAAAGTTACTGGGCTCCCTTGACCACCATTGACTTCAGGGAATAGTTCAGGATCTCCTAGCTAAGGAGGGAAGGAAGTGGGCACACGTGTTAATTTTAAGGGGAAATATATAAAGGAAATGCTCTCTGAAATTATGCTTTTTTACAGGCACTGTTCTGAATCCTAGGACGACAGCGCTTTTGAGGAGGTTCCTTTAATCATCACACAGTTCTAGGAAGACCATCTGGGATAACACTTCATCTTGCTAATCAGAGGGTGAGATTTCTCTTGAAGATTTCGGTTTGAAGTGTTTGGATTAAATAAGACCATCGCAGTTGGAACCAATGCAGAACGGTTTAGTTGCGTGGGGTTTTTTGGTTAATGGATTCCCACCTCACCACCCTTCCTGGCTGTCCGGAGCACTTTATACATGTCAATTTGGCTCCCCTATCAAAAAGGCAGGACTTACGTGAGGAGCTCTTTCTTGATGTCCTTGGGAAGGAATTTAAGCTTGAAGTTGGTTAAGGTAACCTCCCCTGGGTATTTCCGTTCTTCAAAGTTCTCCTCTGATGCTTCCTGCTCGTCTGCTTCAGAGGAGGCAAAAGAATGGGCTGCGGGCTCGGACTGTAAGAAACCAGCAGGAATAATATTTTTATTGATCCACAAGCTGTGAACATAGCAGCGCTGAGGGATCAAGAGAGTCCATCTAGTCATTTTTCAGCCTTTCTATGGCCCCCATCATGAGAGTACCTCACAATCCTTAGTACATTTATCCTTCCAACCACTCTGGGAGCGAGGGCCATGCTATTATCCCTCTTTTACAAATGGGAAACTGAGGCACAGAGCAATTAAGCAGTGAATCTAAGGTCACATAGGAAGCCTGTGGCGGAGCAGGGAATTGACCCAACATGGCCCAAGGTGCATGCTAGAACCCTACCCCGGATTATCTTTCCTGTCAGGAATTGTGAACATCGAAGGCCCGGTTCGGGTCTTTCTTCCAGGGGTTGTTTGTCAGTGTAATTTCACTGGAGTCACTGTTGATTTGCCCTGATGTGACTGTCAGGAGAAGGAGGCCGCTGAGTTTACAGTGTAACAAAAAGTAATTGATGATTTCTCCCCTCCGCTTGGATCATCAATGACCGAGGCACCTCTCCGTCAGGAGCGGGGAACCTTACTGTGCCTGACCTTGCCACCACGTGCACATGGTGAGTCAGCGCGCCAGCCTCTCCGCCCCACTCAGGCAACATAAAGGAGGAGGAGACCTGCCCTAATGTGATGTCAAGCAATTCCCAGGTGATGCAAAGCAGATGTAGCCAGCTGTATGCCAACCACTGAGGAGGGGCATTCCGTGGCAGGCTGGGGTAAGTGGGGGCATGGTCAAAGCACATTGTACTGTGGTGATCCCTGGCTGGGGGAGCAGTCCCTAAGGGATTACTCCAGGTTGCATAGTTTAGAGCTGCTGCTAGATTGCTCTAAATGATGCTGGGCGGCTGATTCAGCCCCTGAACCAGGGTGACAGAAAGGTGGTATAAAGCTGTTTCCCCTTTCACCCTGCGTCCTGTGCTAGGTGCAAGCTGATTCGACCCAAGGATCTGGGCCAGAGGGCTTAAAACGCGAATGCAACTCCAACCCTATCCCTGCCTGCGTTGGACTCAGGAGAGACAGTGAGAAAAGGAGCAGAGAGGGAGAAAACAACTGACAGAAACAGAAGAACTGGAGAAGGAAGTGGGCCCAGTGAGAAGTGAACACAGAGGTTGAAAAAGCACCAGAGAGGGGAAGAGAAAGAATGTAAAACTATCCACAGTATAGCATGGGTGCATGGGCGGTGGATATGCTAGGTGGGGGAAGGCATTGTTTTCCCAAATCGCCAGCCTGGCCCAGTCCACATTCGGCCCGTGGGCTGTCTGGAGGCAGAGTTTTGCTGCCTGCAGCACCAGCCCTCTCTGTGCTCCAGGGCGGGGAAGCTGAGACCGTGCGCCCTCCGCTCTCCCCGTGCTTCAGGGCCAGGGAGGCTGGGGCTGTGTGCCCATCCGCCTGCCTTCCTCCCTTCCCCATGGTGTGTGTGTTGGGGGGTGCAGAGAGGCAGTTTGGCTCCCGTGGGGGACAGGGCCTCAGTAGAAGAGGTGGGGCTGGGGGCTGACTTCCCCGAGCACCTAACTTCACCAACCGCCCATGCACAGGTGAGATTTTTCAAAGAACTTGGCACTAGCCTAACTCTGCTGCCACTGAAGTCAATGACAGTGAAGTGTCCAAGGAAGTCAGGAGTCACTGGTCTTTAGAGTGGGAACATATTACTCCCTGCTTCTCAGTGGAAAAGCGACCGACGTACACGGTCCCGTCACCGCTTACCTCCTCTGGCTCCTCCTCCCGCTGACGATTTGGTTTGGTGTAGTCAATAGGGCCATCCCATTCATCCTGACGGGAGGTCTGGCTGGACTGGGGTGAGGTCATGGTGCTGCTAGTGGCACTCGTGCTATTTTGGCGTTGGGACACATCGGGGGACTTCACACTGGGACTGCTGCTGCAGCTGCTGCTGCTGGGGAAGGCGCTCTCCCGTTTGCGGTGCTTGTTCATGCTTAAGTCCAGAGTCCCGTTTTCATCCACCTCAATGTCCATAGACTGAAAGACGGGGGACAACATTCTAGGTGAGGGCTGGCAGTCAGTTTCCTAAGTGTCTCGTTTGGTGCACAGAGCCCCCCCCGGGGCCTGAAGCAATATGGAGCATGCCACCCTCTTTCCTCAAACTCTGACAGTCAAGGGGATGGAATGGAGCAGAATGGGATTTCCGAAATGTCCCATGGGAATATGTCCCAGCGGTGAATGCAATGTCTGTTTGGAAGGGATGCTTCTCTCAGGCAAGCCTCAGAGAGGTCCTGTGGCACCTTAGCCTGTGTCTAGACTACATGGCTCTGACAACGGAGCCATGTAGATTAGACAGCTAGGCAAAGGCAAATGAAGCCGCGATTTAAATAATCGCGGCTTCATTTACATTTACATGGCTACCGCGCTGAGCCGACAAACAGCTGATCAGCTGTTTGTCCGCTCAGCGCACTAGTCTGGACGCTCCCCTGCCGACATCAAAGCCCTTTGTCGGCAGCCCCGTTATTCCTCGTGGGATGAGGTTTACCGGGGCTGCCGACAAAGGGCTTTGATGTCGGCAGGGGAGCGTCCAGACTAGCGCGCTGAGCGGACAAACAGCTGATCAGCTGTTTGTCAGCTCAGCACGGCAGCTATGTAAATGTAAATGAAGCCGCGATCATTTAAATCGCGGCTTCATTTGCCTTTGCCAAAAAAACCAAATCTACATGGCTCCGTCGACGGAGCCATGTAGTTTAGACGTACCCTTAGAGACCAACAGATTTATTGGGGCATCAGCTTTTTCGAGTAAGATGCATCTGATGAAGAGGGTCTTTGCCTATGAACGCTTACTGCCCAAATAAGTCTATTATTCTTTAAGGTGCCAGAGGACTTGTTGTCTCAGACAGGTATTTTGTAGAATTACATGTCTCCACGCTAAGGTGTACAGACATCCCTGTGGATACTGGACAATTTTCCAAATGAAGACTCAAGGACTTTTTTCTTCAACACAGGACATGCTTAACATGCAAAAGATGTACAATATGCAGCACAAATGGGAACGGTGCTTAGCACAGGCCCTTGTGATTTTATCATCCCAGCGTGTTACTCCCAGGTTACGTCTAGACTGGCATGATTTTCCGCAAATGCTTTTAACGGAAAAGTTTTCCGTTAAAAGCATTTTCGGAAAAGAGTGTCTAGATTGGCACGGATGCTTTTCCACAAAAGCACTTTTTACGGAAAAGCGTCCGTGGCCAAGCTAGACGCGCTTTTGCGCAAAAAAGCCCCGATCGCCATTTTCGCGATTGGGGCTTTTTTGCGCAAAACAAATCTCAGCTGTCTACACTGGCTCTTTTGCGCAAAAGTTTTGCGCAAAAGGGACTTTTGCCCGAACGGGAGCAGCATAGTATTTTCGCAAAAAGCACTGATTTCTTACAGTAGGAAGTCAGTGCTCTTGCAGAAATTCAAGCGGCCAGTGTAGACAGCTGGCAAGTTTTTCTGGAAAGGCGGCTGATTTTCTGGAAAAACTGGCCAGTCTAGACACAGCCCCAATGTTTAAGTTTAGGCCTCATCTTGCATGGTGCTGAGTGCCTTTCAATGGGGCTAAGCGCCTTTCGTTGCTTGAGGTACAAAGATGCATTGCTACTAAATGGAATGCTCAGCTCCTTGCACTGGCAGGGTCTTGTGAAGTGAAGCTCCGATAGTATTAGCACCCATGGAGTTGACAGCCTCTGCCTGGGTAATGTGGGAAGGGAGGGGGATGGCTCCATGCTCCCGGAAGGGGCTGGCCCGAGAGCAGAAGAACTGGGGCCAAGGGTAGCTGCCTCAGGACTGCGGAGAGCACAGCGCTCCCCTGCCCCACCAGCTCTTAGCGCTGCTTCAGAGTGCATGGCTCACTGCTCCAAGAGCAATTTAAAGGGCCTGGGGCAATTACCCCATTTGTCCTGTGCCCCGCCTCGTTGGCAGGCCTGATTGCTCTCTAGGCTTCAAGTACAGCTGGACAGAGATTTTGTGTCTCAATCTTTTTTCCACAGAATATGTGGCTTCCTCAAACTTGACATTTTCCATTTTGAAAACAAAACAAAGCAAAACAAAACACCCTGATTTTCCATTGGGAAAAATCAAAATGAAACATTTCATCAAGGTCAGTTTGACAATAACCTGCATTCACTTGAGCTGATGCAGTGCCTCATGGGAGTTATGGTACAGATGCCTCATGACCTTTTTCTCCCCCATTGGTCAGGCTTCTTGACTAGAACTACATCTCCCATCATGCACCAGGGGCTCGCCTCCGCCATTTTGGAAATCAAAACTTTTCAGAGTCTTTCTGTTGTGTGTAAAGTTTTGACATTTCGCTCTGATTCAGGATGAAAACGGATGTGAAAATATCAACATTTCCCTCAGGTCAGAAATCAGCCAGCTCTACTTTTAAGCACATCGAAATTAATGATCTGAAAACCGTTTTTCAACTGCATCCCATTTACATTGTCTTCTTTGCTGCTGTGGATTTTACACTCAGCCCCCTGCATTTCCTTGGAGCCACACTCACCTTGCTGGGAAAATCCTGCTGCTTGGTACTGAGATTTTCTGGCATCTCCCAGCAGCGGGTGGAGAGATTTAAGATGGCGGTGGCAGCCATGTGTGCGGCCTCGGCATCGTGAGAGTAGTCGAAGCCTGTAGAGGAAGATGAAGTGCTCTTCACATAACTGCTGGAAGGGCTGTGGCTGGGGGAAGAGGCCTTTGGAAAAGGTTTAGCTGCAAAAAGGGAACAACACAGGGCTGATATATAAATTTACACATGAACATCACAGGCAAATCAATCCCCTGCCACTGAGTTCAGTGGATATGCATCCTGCAGTGGCAACTCTGTACCTATTATAAAGCCATCAGCAAACTCAGTGCTCCTAGCACTGAAGCTTTCAGTAGCCAGGAACTCACACCCAGGCATGCTAAGATGTAAGGTTCCTGCATTATCTGACTGCACCATCAAATTCCCAGAATACTGTAGCCTGTACTATCCTGAGGGCTTCCAAAGGGGAAACAATAGTGAATCTATACCTGCTTTTTAACTCTGCATTATCTTATAATTATACGAACAACCATCTTTTTTAAAATCATATTTTAACAGCAAAACCACACTAATCACAGCTATAAAATATGACTTTCTGACGATGATACCAGTGTAATATGATGTTACAGTATTAAATCTCCTGGAATACATTCATACTGTCCAAAACTATACTGCCCTGTACAATATACGCTGGACCTGCAAGGAGCTCAGCACCTGTGACTCCTATTGAAGCTAGTGGGATGTGAACAGAATCAAGTCAATATAAATTATGGCCCCGACCTCACAGGCCAATCCTTGTGGAAGGATCCACATAGAGCCCCATGGAAGTCAATGTCTCTATGCAGGTGGAAGGGTCTTCTCATATGAATCCAGCTGCAGGATGGGCTCTGTAGTTCCAAATTTACATGCCAGACTCTGATGGGTTTGGTCAATTTTTCTTTTGCCCTTATCCAACTAAAACTCCATTAACTTCAGTGGGAGTTTTGCCTGCGAAAGGCCTGTAAGATTTGGCCTATGTTTGCAAAGCAGCTTGACAAGCTCAGATAAAGGTGCCAGAGCAAAGCGAAATAATTTTATTATTCTCATTATGAACTCTAAAAATAAGACAATATAAACTGCTAATCTTTTCGAGGACTGCTTCCTCTCTCATTGTGTGGGTGTGTGCCTGTGTGCGCGCACAGAATGCTTATTGACATTAATCGGAGTTATGCACACACATCCCTCGGCATGAAGATCTCTTTAAAGTAAGTCCTTAATGAAAGGAACAGATTTGCCTGCTATGATTGGCAATCATATTAATCTTGTTGCTCTGACTAACCCATGGGAGTCTTACCCAAATGGTTATCCTTGTGCATTGCTTTATTTTTTATTTCAGTCCAGTTTAACCCATGTCTTTTGGTAGGGTGGGGGTATTTGCAAGCACAAGCTGACAACATCCAGAATGGTGAGATGCCAATTTCAATTTCACACTGTACACTCAGCGATGCTTTTCCATTTCCTAAGTATTGCTAGCACTAATGGACTTGCAATCAGCAAATTAGTAAAAATGAGTGATGAGAAAAAATAGAAAGGATTATCCTGGTGGGGCTGCTAGAATTATTTTTGTCAGTACAATTACCCGGAAAATTCTCTGCAAATATTGCAAATAACACAATCTATTCAGCGGGAGAATCACTTGTGCTGGGAAACAAATTACTTTTCCATCAGCCCTAACCCAGGATGACAGTGGCAGTTGGGCTCTCTGGCCTCCATCCAATTTCATTGTCTGATCCTTTACAGATTTAGTACTGTAATAAAGGGGAGCGTCCATTGTCGTGCAACAACCGGGAAGCTTTCAAGCATGAGCACTTTTCAGAGAGCAGCTGCATCTGGATTAAACAGGACTCTGAAAGTGGGATTAGCTACAAAGAGAAAGCCCCCTTGAGGCCGCTGACTTCTGCAAACTGGTTTCCTAAATCGTTTTTTTTTTTTTTATGATTTAAAAGATGGATTCAGCATGCATGCATGGAAGCTAATGGAGTAGGAACATTAAATGGTAAAAGTGCATGATTTTGCACTGGTCAGTCTCTGCAGCGGTGTAACATGCTTGCTAGTTTTAGTCCCCCATGTCCATCTCAATTTCTACACCCACAGATCCCTCCTCAGGGGGGTTATTTGGTCATTTCATTTTACGCAGGCATCTAATTGGAGGCTTCTTTTTCTCAAGGGCTCTGCCAAGTCATGGTAGATAAGAGTGGTAAGTAGATAAGATAGAGAAGGTATTAGATAACTGATAAATAGAAGGTGTATGGTTAACACAATATAATGTGAGACAATTAGTTAGAATATCTTAGTTCAATATTAGATTTTTAAAAAGATAAAATATAAGCCAGCTAGCTAGAATAGAAAAAGATGGATGAATGAAGGAGCATATGAGAGCTGTAAGATACTACGGACAAACTGGAAGCGACTATGTAACTTATTACACCTAGGAATATTGTTCAGATGAACGTACCCAAAACTGGATGCAGTTCTCCCCAAAGTTGAAGCCAAAGATTCTGTCCTTTGGGAAAAACACTCCATAGATAGCTCTTCTTGCTTGTTCCGTCCCCTTCACTCAAACATGTCCTCCCAAGAGCCTCATGGCTTGTCTACACTAAACCGCCCAATCCGATCCAATCTACGCAACTTCAGCTACGCAAGTAGCATAGCTGAAGTCGACGTACTTACCGCGGTGTCTTCTGTGCGGTAAGGTTGGCAGGAGCTGGTCTCCCGTCAACTCCAGCTACTCTTCTTGTCCTGGTGGAGTAACGGAGTGGATGGGAGAGCGCTCGGAGATCGATTTATCGCGTCTAAGCAGATGCGATAAATCGACTGCCAGTGGATCGATTGCTGCCGGATCGATCCACCGCATAGTGAAGACACACCCTCAGTGTTTTCTGGCCAGTGATATTTGAGGATAAAGCACAAAGCACTCAGCACTAAACCCCTCCCTCGTCCCAACTTACATTTAAAGGCTTTCGGTGAGGTTTCGCTAGTCTGAATCTTTGGGGCAAGCATGCGTTTGCCAAAAACCTGAGCATCAAAACTTGCATAATCGAAGGTGACCTTGGAGTACTTCTCCAGCTCCTTGGCCAGGTTGGCCCTAGGGGTTGCTGGAACCATGTTGGGCCTGTAGCTTCCATACTGAGGAATCTCCAGCTGCTTCACAAAGCACATAGGTCTGCAGATAAAAAAAAGAAAACCAAAAACCAACAATACTTCTCTTTCTTTTCCTTTAAATGTGAGGTATTTATAGTGACAGCGCCAAGTTATTTCTTTTTTCCAGAGGTTGGTTTACAAATATTACACTCAAAACAAAGCAGGATCATTTCTTCATAACTCTGTTTGTGGGTTTCTCAGATTTTTCTTACAAAATACTGTGCTACTCTGGTTGCATTTCCTCCAGATTTACACCAAAGGAAGAGATCAGAATCTGAGCGTAAGCTTGTAAAGCATAGGGCTGGGAATTACACATTCCTCATTCTCGCACCAGACCCAGTGATGTCAACTGCATAAACCACAGTGCAACATTTTGCTGTGGGGCACTATGGCTTTTTTTTAGCGTTGCCAGAAGAAATAAAATCTTGGGGGTAGTGCTTTCCTTTGGGAGAGCTGAAAAGAAATGGCATGAAACATTACAAAAGCGAGTAGAGTTCTGTTGCAGTCACACTGTAGCTTTAACTCCGCCGTGAATATGAACACACTGTAAGGGAAGGCCTCCACCTGCATATAAATTGTACATAAATTGCCTTTTGTTATTCACCTTCCCCCTGACCTTTTCCCACTGGTTATTCCTTACACTGTGCGCTCCTTGGAGTGTGGAATGTCCTTGTTATACATTTGGAAAGTGCCTGGCACATACCATAAATAAATATATCAAGCAATAATCCCAATCATCGCCTCCTCCCCCTGCCGCAAAAGATGCTGAGTACTCTCAGCTCCAACTGACTTTGTGTTTTCAGCTGTTCTGGGTGGGAGGGAGAGCCCATCAGAGTTTGATGCTTCACTGGGCTGGGGCACATCAACATTGAGAAAGGTTTGTGCCTTAGTGCTCTCATTGTAAACTAACTCATCATATTATAATCCATGTACAGCATCATGAATCACAACACTGTGTAGGCAAGGAATCAATCAGTGACATTCTTAGGGCTGGCCAGTCCCCATCAGATAAACACAAAGCAAAATCAATCAAATCATTTGACAATGATTAGCCTCCCTTCTAACCCACAGGATCCCTCTCCTGCAAGCCATGGAGTCAAAGAAAGACAAGTTTACTTAAAACACAACTGTGACGGACTAATTGGTACGTGGCCTTAAAAAAAGTCTTCCTACTTAGAATGCTAATATAATAGCCATAATTCTCAGGCAGTTTGCATTGTAGTGTAATCAGCACAAGTGCCTTTGCTGCATTGTTAAAACCCTTTGGCCTGTAGCCTCAGCATTAATTGATGCTATAGAAGCAATTCGTTGTCCTGGATGCCCTCCATGGGATCATCCATTAAATAACCCTGCACCTTGGAGACACCTATGATCATAATAACAGGCATCAGCAGTACCAAGATGCAGCCGTCTGGGGCTGGATTGTGTCAGAGTTCTTTTTGCAACAGATTTTAATTTATTCAGCGAGGGGTGGGGAAGTTGGAAAAAATGTTGCAGCAAATCCTGTTTTAAAATCTCACATACCTGAGTATCCGGTCAGAATTGGAGCTACTTTTAGAGGGGTCACCGGCTTGCGGTTGTTGCTTTTCATGAGATTTGGCTAATTTTTCAGCAGCGGCAATGGGGCACCCAGATAAACTGCATGGAATTAAAACAGAAAGAAAGGCGAGCTAAGCACAAGAGCCTGGGATGAAGATCTCCATTAGCTTTACAGACCTGGATCAGCACTGAGCTCATGAGAAAACCTCTCTGTTTTTGGCAAGCTGTAAAGCATTCGGGCAGGCAGTGTGATATTGCTCAGACAGCAGTTCAGAAGCATTAAAGAACCAAAGAGTTTGGATATGGATAAAAAATATCAGTACACGGGACCACGTTCCTCAAAGAGAATGATGGGAAGTGGGGGGGGGGGGGGTATTTCATTTGGAGAAGTTGTAATGAATAAATGGAATTCCTTCTCCTTACTTGTTCTTAGGGTTGCCAGATGGTCTCCCAAAAAATACCGAACACCATTTTTTTAAAAGAACACAGGATAAGCGGCGATCACAATCCTGCCTCCCAGCTGGGACTCCCACGAACACCGCTGGGAGCCTGTGATTGCACAGAAGCCTGGTGGGGGCATCAGACTTCCGTCCGGTGCCCAGCCAGAAAAATCAGAGAATACCGGACACTGCACATGTCCAGTATTGTCTGATTTTTTTTACTGGGCAGAGGGCTCAAATACCGGACTGTCCGATAGGATACCGGACACCTGGCAACCCTACTTGTTCTGGTTCCTTCCTTCTCCTATTTCAAGCAAACATTTCCCAGGGTGACTTGGAAAATGTGCTTTGTAGACATGCAGTTGTGCCAACAGCTACTTGCCTTAAGGGGCTTGAGTGTGGCTTTTACACAAGAGTGCCAGGCCCTACATGGGTGGCTTTAAGTCACAACTGTCCATAGGTTGTGGTGTGGTGCTGCCTTGCCCCAAAGGAGCCCTGATAAAATTTTCCTTTGAGAATGTGTGTTGGAGCCGCTGCCCCACACTGGCCAGAAGGGGTTAAAGCAATTAGGTGGGAACCTGCACAGAGTCCTGGCCAATCAGGGACAGGCTTTTAAGGAGCCAATCAGGGTGTAGCTTGCTGGAGCAGCCTTGTATAAAAGGAGCTGCTCAGCTGAGAGAGTTAGTTAGGCTCTGATAAGGGAAAGTGTTGGACCTGGTTCTCAGAAAAGCACCTTAGGGAGAACAGTGCTGGGACCTAGAGAGGGAGGTTCCAGCCTGATACCTGGCAGACTGTGGCTTTGTTACAAGGGCCAAGAGGGTGCAAAGGATCATGGGGAAGTGGCCCAAGGAACTAAAGGCAGTGAAGGCGAGTAAAGGAGGGCAGGACAAGGCTGCCACCACAGGGTCCCTGGTTCGGGACCCAGAGTAGCAGATGGGCATGGGTCCTCTCCCTTCCCCCCTTGCACCACACTTTTCCATCATTCTCAAAGCAAGATGTGGCCAGCACAGACTGTGGCTTGCCCCTGAAGTGAGGGGCAAGACGAAGGCTGCAGCTGGCCCTGGTGGCAGGTGCTAGACAAAGGGCTGCCAATAATCCCTGGAAGGCAGCGAGAGACCATTGGAGTGGGCGCTGTTGGAAGGCAGTATCCTGGAGAGGATGCCGCAATCAGGTAGCATTGCGGTTCCAGACTAGGAGCGTGGAGCATGGATGGGGGAGATATCAGCCTGAAGGAGGTGCCCTGCTGACAAAAGGACTAATTCCCCAGAGCTACCAGCAGGAGGCGCTGCCGCAGTGAGTCCTGCCCCATGACAGAAAAGCACAATCCCCTGCTCCATGAGCCCACCCCACCTTCCCTACCTTTGGAGCCAGGACCCTCTGTAGGGGAACAGAACCCGCTGACCCTGTGCTCTCCACCATTCAGGGAGTGCTGTTTTGGGCAGCCATGCAAGGGGCGAGGAGGAGAAGCTACTTACTCCCCTCTCTGCCCTGGCAAGGCTGAACAGGGGCCATTCAGAGCCTAGGCCATCTAGATCTTGAGCAGAATTGCAGCAGAAGACTCCAGCGGTAGCAGAGTTGGATCCTCCAGGCCATAATTTCCACACAATGTCCCTCTCTTCAGATCTGTGTGTGTGTGTGGGGCGGGGGGGGGGGAGCTGCCCCTTTCTATCCTGGCTTGGGAAGGGAGCTGCTGGGAAGTTCTCGGCCACCTCCATGTCAGGCTCCCATTTTCTGTTCCCACCGTGGACTCTCCTCTGTCAGAGGTCTGCAAGGTTCAGTCCCCAGGAGATAGCAGGGCAAGCACAGGTGAGGGATAGGGCATGGGGTTGGCAGCCCGGGGTCTGACACTAGACTTTCCCCTTCACACCTGCAGGGGAAGCTGGTGGAATTTCCCATGGAGAAAGTCTGTAGAAATGTAGGTTCATTCCCATTGCAAGGGCTTGGAACACATCCCCCTCTACTTAAAGAATGGCTCTGAAGTAGCGAATGCCGAGGGAACCACTAGCAGCCTCTGTACAGAGGCCCTTTGTCATGGTCTCTGGGGTTTCCTGGCTTTGGGAGGCATAGAACCTCAGCTTATCAAATGCAGTAACCCTGCTCCCCTCCTCGTGCAAGGATCTGACTGGACTTATGTGTGGGGTAGCTTTGTTCCCATGGCGACGGGCTCCAGGCCCTCCATGGTTACTCAGTCCTGAGTCAGGTAAAATGCCTATTGACTTTTGAGAATTCAGCATCCGTTTAGGAGAGATGCTGCTAGGGCTGGCTTGAGCAGGCATCATATAGGATGTCCTCCACGATCTTCCCCTAGGCTGTGTCCAGACTCAGGGGTTTTTTCGAAAAAAATAGCCTTTTTTTGAAAAAACTTCCCCTGTGTCCAGACTCAAGCCGCGTTCTTTCGAAATTAATTCGAAAGAACGCGGCTTTTCTTTCGATGGCGGTAAACCTCAATTTATGAGGAAGAACGCCTTCTTTCGAAAGTTCCTCTTTCGAAAGAAGGCGTTCGTCAATGTAAATAGGGCTTCTTCGAAAGAGAGCATCCAGACTCACTGGATGCTTTCTTTTGAAAAAGCAAGCCGCTTTTTCGAAATTTCTCCGTGCAGTCTAGACGCTCTCTTTCGAAAGAGGCTCTTTCGAAAGATGCTTTTGAAAGAGCCTCTTTCGAAAGAAGCCTGCAGTCTAGACATAGCCCTAGAGATCTCTGCATCTGAACCTTAGTCCTGGCCCGGGTCATCCCTGCTATTCCAGTCATGGATGCCTATGGAGCAGAGGTTACATGGCAGTTTTGTGATGTTGACAAAGGCCCTGGGGTTCATTATCACCTGCCACCCAAATCAGGGTTTACATTTAGACCACTAGTCTCAAATCTAGTTCACAAACCCGACTCTCAACCCCCTGTTCCCCTAGGCTGAGTATCTACCATCGGACTGAACACAGCTAAAAGTCCCTGGGTTTTAACACTGGGCTGACCTGAAAATGAACTTCTCTCCCAACTCGTGCTGCATTTTAAAGGTGCTGCTCTTTTCTGGGCCAATTGCTACCCAGGAGCATCTGCAGTAACGGTAGATGCTTCCGCTGCTACTTAGCATGCAAGACAAATAGGTCCTCTCAATTAAGTGAGAACATTTCTCTCATTTTCTTCTGGCCTCTCTGGCCGTGAGGAGGCATTCATCAGATCAATTTATTCCATGACTTCCCCACAACGTATGAATAAATAATTAAGCAAACTCACCTAGCACCTGCAAATTAATGTAATATTTATGATTCTGTCAATCTATCTATATCTATTAAAGTCAAATTACTTGACCAGGACAGTCCTAAGCTTTAGTTTCATACCCCTAACACTTAGCTATACAGTCTATGTTCTCCACCATGGACATTTCTTTGCACCACAAGCTTCTTAGAAACCCTCCCATATTTCCATAGTGAAATATGTTCTGGAGACCACTCCGAATTTTTATCCACCAATAACCTTCTCTTAAACAAGAGCAAGGGCAAAACTAGAACTTGAGGGTCAATTCTGGATCTCCAAGTATGAACCAATTTCTATAGATTAGGATCTGCACAAGATCCAGAACTAGAAGGGGGCTATTTTTACTTCCAGTCAGAGCTACAGACAATATTTATGCTGAAAAGGCAGAATTCCTTGAGAAAATAGCTGATCGTAGGACATTTCTACCAACCAAGAATCCTCACAAGTGTTCTGTGCTTCATTTGGACTAGAACCACTTCCTCTAGAGCTGCATGCCACCTTTTTTACTTTATTCTACTAAACACCTGCACCCAAACCAAGAAACTGGTCTGCCTTATTGCGCATTGCCATTTCATACCTGATATTCTGACTGACTTGTTTCTGTTGTTGTTGGGTTTCTGTGTGTTTTTTTTTGTTTGTTTTATTGCCTTCCATCGTTAATCTGGTTTAGTTCCCCCATATCTCAGTGTGACGTTCATTATGCACGAATAAAACCAATGCAATTTTTGCCATTTGCCTTGACAACGTTTCAGCCCCTGCTGTTATTGATTAGAACTTGAAGTAAGTACCTTCTGTGTGTGTTGCGATTGCTGTTCACATGACCCTGTCCTGTGCAGCCTGGTGTTGGGCATTTCAACACATTCTCGTGCATGGCCAAGACTTTGTTGAGAGGAGAGGAAGGGAAGAGGGGAGGGAAGTAAAAACAACTTTATAAAAACAGAGCAAAAAAAAATACAAATAGTCATGGTTTGATGCTAGCTTCCTAGAGATCAGCAAATAAAAACCGGTGCAGTTTTAAATTGTCTGCCTACTGAAGAGTTACAAGCCAACAGTGCTCAGGTCAGCACTAGACTAGCATTTCTGCACCGGCCAGCTTGGTCTTTTTCCCCTTGTTAGCTGATCGCAATCCATTTTTCCTCCTCCCCCTTTGTTCTAGAGCCATGCCTGCCCATTTTAGGTAGTTTTAAGTGATTGGAGTTGTATCTGTGCTTTTATCCTCAGGACTAGTCTTTGTCTGATTTTTTAAAAAAATTTTAATCTTCAGGATTATTACTCCCTGCAGCACTGACCTTAAAAGTAAAGAAAATAATTTGCTTTGCAAGCCTTTAAGAAAGCGCACAGTTGCTTTTTTTTTTGTATCCACGCTTGTGTGAAGATAACTGTTACTTTCTCCTTGTCTCCTGCAGTTCTGTGTTTATGGCAGGTCTGCAACCTTTGAAATTACAGATAAGGCAGCAGTTGTGGGTTTTTTTGGCCATTATTCCATTATCATGAGCCCACAATACTGAACTTTATTTATATGTACAGAGAATTCTCTTTAGGATGTTGGTAGAAATAGAAATAAAATCTCTATTAAAAAAGGCAGTGGCATAATGATAAACATTTTCTGCAGAATATATGAGTCTTTGTATGGTATGTTCCAACTGTCAGGGTGATTGGGTGATTAAAAAAAGATTTGACTATAGTGCACGTATCAAATGGTTATGCTTTTTTTGCTGTACAATAAAAAAATAAATATTGCTGTAGAGATTTCTTTTTTTTACATCTTTCTTCCCTCTTCCCAACAAGCTATTCCATATCGGGAAAAAAATCTAGAATTCAATATAAGGACCAAACAACCAAGGTTCAACAGAAACTTAGTAGAGTTCTATAGCAATTAGTGACAGCATCTAGAGAAGTTAACAGACCATGATATCCTTTCTTAAGACTGCATTTTTTTTTAAACCAGCCCACATAATTCTATAGCATGGCGATCTCTATGGGATGGATCTAAAGCTCTATAAAAAGGTTATTATTTTCTCTTAATTTTCCTGTAAGGGTACCTATAACTTTGATTGTCATAAAGGTACTCCTTGCTAACACAACCAAGAATATGTAATTGCATCACACAACACCAGAAATTAAACAATGCTCTTAAGGTAAAAGTTGCCCCTGAGCAAAAGGGCAGCACATGAACTATGCACCATCTAATTTGTAACTGGAGAGGTTAAGTGCAACTTCAGTGCATCCTAGCCTTGTGATAGCCTCTTCCGCACATGGGTGAATTTCACTCTAAAGCCTTGTCTCTATTTGCTGGAAGATCGATGCTATAGAGATCAATCTCCCAGGGTTTGATTTAGTGGGTCTAGTAGGCTATGTCTACACTGCACAGTTATTTTTGAATAAGCTATTCCGGAATAGTTATTCTGAAAGAGCTTATTTTGAAATAGCACGTCTACACTGCAAAGAAGCCTCAAAATTAGTCCGAGGCAGGCTTCCCTAATGTAGATGTGCTATTTCGATTTAGAGCCCCAGGAGGAATAACTTAGAATGGTCTTGGTGAGGGGCTGTTTTGAAACAGCAGCAGTGGAGCGTCTACACATGCCTTATTTTGAAATAGCTATTTTGGAATAGGCATTATTCTTCATAGAATGAGGTTAACAGAAGAGGGCATAAACTCTCTGTTATTTCGAAATTATTTCAAAATAATGGAATTGCTATATAGATGCTTGCATAGTCATTTCCAAATAACAGCTGTTATTCTGAAATAACTGCTGTGTAGACACACCCGTAAGGACCTGCTAAATCGACTGCTGATCATGCCCCCGTTGACTCTGGTAGTCCACCAGGTCATGAGAAGTAAGGCAAGTCAATGGAAGAGTTTCTTCCATCGACCTCCCACAGTGGGGACACTGAAAAATGTGAACTAAGGTATGTTGACTCCATCTACACTAGTCACATTGCTGGAGTTGTTGTATCTTAGTTTGAGTTTGTCCCCTAGTGTAGACCTGGCCTAAGGGTGCATCTATATCAGTGGTTTTCAAACTTTTTTTCGTCATGACCCAGTTGAAGAAAATTGTTGATGCCCATGACCCAACAGAATTTGACTCAAGTGTGGGCTCCGGAGTGAGGCTGAGAAGGAGAGTTTTGGGATCTAGGAAGGGACTCAGGGCTGGGACAGGAAGGGCTTACCTTGAGCAGCTCCCAGTCAGCGGTGCAACGGGGGCGCTAAGGCTGTTTTCCTGGCACCACTGATCATTTTGCGCCCCAGAAGCAGCCAGCAGCAGGTTCCCAGCCAATGGGAGTGCGGAGTTAGTGCTCAGTGCATGGAGCCCTGTGCGCTCTCCCCCCTCCTATGAGCGGGGCCTGCTGCCGGCCACTTCTGGGGCACAGCGCAGTCTGCGGTGCCAGGACAGGCAGGTCGCTGCCTTAGCACCCCCACTGCTCACCTGATCCCCTTGCAGCAATGAGACCCAGTGCCCGACATTCCACCACCCAGTGCTGGGTTGCGACCTGTAGTTTGAAAACCGCTGGTCTATAGTGCACCTAAGAATGGAAATGGCAAACTGTGCAGATGGACCCTCATTAGCTGTACTCCAGCTAGCCCAATAAAGTACAGCTGCTGCAGGGTGAGCTGCACAAATCTGCCTGCCCCCCTGCACGGGGACACGCTTGTGCAGCCAGCTCTGAAGCCCTTGCCACTGTGTCCTCACTTCTACTTGGGACGGACTAGGTAGAGTACATCTAGTGTGGCTAGCTCTAGACAAGCAACCATTCCCATTCAATGCTGCAATGCAGAAGTGCCACACGATGCAAGTAAGCTCAGTGCCTGAGCACCCCATTTTTGGCTGCCCTTTTTCTGCAGTGTGGAAGTCCCTATGGCATACTCACTCTCTGGTGGGATCCTGTCTTTGTGTGGGCAACCAGACAGACTGCGGTGGTGAGGGTAGAGCCCTGTGACATGACCGGTGCCATCACAACCTGGAGTTGGGCATTTGATCTCTCGCTTCTCAGGTCTTGAGGGATCTAGGAAACATGGGGAAGGGAAGTGGGAAAAATATGACCCATGAAAAGGGCAGCAATTGGGTACAAATAATGAGTAACCGGAGTAAAGAAAAGGGGCTATTGTACAGCCCTGCTGTGAAGTTTATTGTCAACATTTCCAGGCATGTTTGCCCCTGTCCGAGTGAGAGTCCGAGGTTGAATATTCACACTGATTGTTGGTGTAAATCAGGTAGCTACGGATGCAAAGATCTGATTTGCACACCCAATTACATTTTTGTGGGTTTAAAAGTAGAGATGCAGTTAGGATTGCTAAATGGTTTCAGAAAAAATACCAAAAAAAAAAGACCTCGAGAGTTGTTAAGCAAACAAACAAACAAACAAACCCAGTGTGGCCCCTTTAAGAAACGCATGGTGAAGCTTTTTGCCTCTCTGCACGAGGTTGGACAGCTCCCCAGTAAGCCAGACTGCCTCCATATTGAGCTGGATAGCCCAGGATCTTCATCTCCTGGCTGGGGAAAAAAAAATCAGAAAATACTGGACATTTTAGGTGTCTGGTATTTCCTGAATTTTTTTACTGGACAGGAGGCGAAAATACTGAACTGTCCGGGTCAATACCGGACAGCTGGCAATCCTAGGTGCAGTTTTGGCAGGTGGATACAAAAAGGGAGGCCATGCTTAGCGGGACTGAAAGCGTATCCCTAACTGTGCTATATCAGGCCAGTGAGGTCATCTAAGAATTATGCCAGGATCATCCCATTGGCTTATCTTCAATCATGGACAGAGCCACACCAAACCAAGTTATTGATTTTAGGCCAGGTTTCAGTTTCTATAGGCCTGCCCACTTCCTGGCGAGTACTTCCTGCAGAAAGCAGACTCCAGTAAGACATAGTAAAAACTGTGTGAAATGCATTCGTTTTCCGCTTGATAGTCTCATTCAAGATCTAGGCAGCAGGGGTTGACATTTTCCCCCAGATTTAATACTTTTGACATTTGAAAATTAGCCAATGAATTCCTACATTGGGAACGTGTTAAATGAAATTATTTATGAACGTTTTCAGTCCATTTTCATATGGAAATGGATCAAACCGGTGCATTTGTTTGGGTTTCAATTTCAAAAATAGTTACAATTTTTAATTTCAAAAATGAAAAAGGGAGAAACATTTACAAATATACCCACCCTTTAAAAAAAAAAATCTGCCCTGTGCTAGGAAAGAGGATGACAAACTCTCAGGAGAAGAGGGGCATTTGGAATCAAATGTGTTGGGTTACTGCTTTTCTTTTTTTGTTTTAGTTAAAAAATATATTTAAAAGTAAACGGATGCTGATCAGAGAGTCTGATGAAACTGAGGATATTGATGGAACTTTCTCCATGTGTTTATTCATCATGTACATCATGGCCCCAGGGAGAAGGCCTCTACTTATCTATTACTCAGTGCCCAAACGACATTAATATCAGGCTCGAAGGTCCATAGTATCTGGTGTCTCAGACTTTTTCTAGACTGGGAGGAATGAATAGAAGGGTGGCATTGACTGTAAAGATTTTGGTCTGAGTTTATTTTGGAGGGCCCTTGCTTGTGGATTTTGGTCTTAATTGTCACTGGACAGATTATATAGGCAAAAGACTGGGTGGGAACATTTTAATAAATGGAATGAAATTAAATGAATAAAAATACAGGTTGAACTTCTCTAGTCCGGCATACTCAGGACCTGACGGATGCTAAATCAGAGAATTTGCTGAACCATGGGCGGTCAATATCATCTAGCAGCATTGCCAACACGTCCACTGCTTACTGGGCTCTTAGAAGACATTTAGGAGTAAATTAGAGCTAAACAACAAGCACTGAACACAGAGTCAGGTCTGGGGGCTGTAAGCAAACGTGATGGGACCACGGGAAACTTGGCCATACCCATGATACGTGGACATTGGGCTAACTAAAATCCAGCATGGATGTTGCCGGACCAGAGCATGCCAAACCAGTGAGGTTCAACCTGTAGACTCCTGGATTATCCACTCTGCATTTTTTTTTTGCTATTTCTTTCTTAGTGGTACAGATTCAGATTTTCAAAGCCAGCTAGTGGACTAGCCAAGCAATTCCCCTGAGAATAATAGGAATGGCATGACTCAATGTTCTAGCTGAGCTTGAAAATCCACAACCATCTAGTTTCCATGGGACACTTAGCAGTGAAGCTCAGATACTTCCATAGCGCAAGGCTGTTGGGGAAGAAAAGGATACATGGAAGCTTGTTCAGATACTCCACCTTTGCTGTAGTAGTTTTTTCTGATGGTGTCCAAAGGTTTGTTTTGTTTCTCGTCCCCCTGGAAATGCTTTGTGTGCTCCCCTGGCAGGCGGCTGGGCTCCCTCGTGATCTTCACCTGCTCGGCTTTGAGGGCAATGGCCTGCTCCAGCAGCCCCAGGTTCCCTCTGGTCATCATGTCATACATTTCGGACTCGTCGGTCACGGCGGATTTCTGGGAGCGAGCATCGTCATCTTTGTCATCATCTGACCTGACTTCCACGATGACCGAGTACTCAGGTTTGGGGCTGAACCGCCCTTCACAGTGGGTTTTGTGGGAGTCCTGAGACGTCTGAGGAGTTTCTTCACAGATCACTTCAGGTGCCATCTCCTCCTCTTCGTCCTCTTCCTCGTCCTCATCCTCCTCGTCTTCGTCCTCTTCTTCTTCCTCCTCCTCCTCCTCCTCTTCTTCCTCTTCTTCTTCCTCCTCCTCTTCTGCTTCTGCCTGAATGCCCTTCTCCAACTTGCAGGACTCCTCACAGCTCATATCATCCTGATGCTCCGGACACAATTCACTGCTCCGTTCGCTAGCGACCTCGATGACCTCCTCCGCATCCTCGGTTTGGATGATAATCTCCTTGTCACATGCCTCCTCAACCACCTCTTCTTCTATCCCTTCATGGACCAGGTGCACAACATTAACTGGAGGCTTGGCGACCTGCAGCTCATTTTCAGGCAGCTGCCCCTCTATTGCAAGGGTTTCTTCTGCTATTTGGCCAAGATTTAGGAGAGAATTGGCAATGATTTCTTGATAGCTGCTGTAATTAGCCTTGCTAGGGCCAGGTGTATTGGTGGCTGCATTATGTCCGTAGTGTGATGATTTTGCTGGGCTTCTTACTGCAAAGAGAAAGAGGGGAAAAAATTATAAGCTCAGAGTTGGGCTTGTTTAGTTTGGAAAGGAGATGACTGAGGGTATGTCTACACTACCCTCCTATTTCGAAATAGGAGGGTAATGTAGGCATACCGCACTTGCAAATGAAGCCCGGGATTTGAATTTCCCGGGCTTCATTTGCATAAGCCGGGCGCCGCCATTTTTAAATCCCGGCTGGTTCGAACCCCGTGCCGCGCGGCTACACGCGGCACGAACGAGGTAGTTCGAACTAGGCTTACTAGTTTGAACTACCGTTACTCCTCATTCCATGAAATAGGAGGGTAGTGTAGACATACCCTGAGGGGGGACAGGATAGCAGTTTTCAGGTATGTAAAAGGGTGTCACAAGAGGAAGGAGAAAAATTGTTCTCCTTGGCCTCTGAGGATAGGCCAAGACACGATGGCCTTAAACTGCAGCAAGGGAAGTTTAGGTTGGACATTAGGAAAACCTTCCTAACTGTCAGGGTGGTTAAACACTGGAATAAGTTGCCTAGAGAGGTTGTGGGATCTCCATCACTGGAGATATTTAAGAACAGGTTGGATAGACATCTATCAGGGATGGTCTAGATGGTGCTGGGTCCTGCCATGAGGGCAGGGGACTGGTCGACGAGGAAAGCCTTTGCCGACCGATCCCTTATGCCTCGTGAAACAAGGTTTACAGGATCAGTTGGCAAAGGCTTTCCTTGTCGACTGATCCCCGTCTTGACTGCCGGTTTGTGTCAACAAACAGCTGAGCCGGCACAACGTGGTGGCCATTTTTATTCTAATGAAGCGGGGGTATTTAAATCCCCACTTCATTGACTATGTTGGTATGTCTAATTTACATGCCTCCGTCAGCAGAGGCATGTAGTCTAGACATACCCAACGTGTGTCTTAATCAGGCTCTAAGACTCCAGGCTGCCTTTCCAATTGCTCTACTTATAGAGCCACACAGAGAAGGCCTTTTGAACTTGACATAGTTCCTGTCCCAGGAATGATCATGGAGGGGAAAACTCTTATTTTTAAAGACGTTGGAGACAAACTGTGACCACCATAGCCAGGAACAGCCCTTCTCAGATTAAACAGGGCTCTTCTGCTATTTTTCCATGGAATATTACAGTGGAAAAACCCTTCCTAGATGTAATTTAGAGGTGTTATAACTCTTCATTATTAACGCTCTCTGCCCTTTGTCCATCGGTAAAAGAAACTGTGTAATCAATAATCATAAAGCACCTTCTGCTGGCTCAGGGCTGTGGGTCTCCTCCTGTTCTATCGTTTCTGCTTCTTCCTCCTCCAAAGTCCCCTCCGATTCGTCGCTGACGGACTCCTCCTTCACCTCCGTCTCCTCGCTCCCATCGCTGTCGACGTTGTAGCCTTCGTCAAGGGCCAGCTTGAGGGGGTGGGATTTTCTCTTGGACACCAGGTGCTCGGCCTCAGCATCCTGAAGTTTCCTCTTCTTGGCTAGAGGGCAGCTTTGTAAACTAGAGGAAAAGACGACTTATTGCAAGATGAGGGAGGTACGTCAGAGAGAGACCCTCACAAATGGCTGTGTTATTCATTGAAGCAAGGGGTTTTTAAAAGTCCTTTAAGGACTGAAGAGAAATGGGCTAACTTTGGGGAATGCATAGAGAGGGCTGTACCTGCAGCTGGGTTACAGTCTCATAGTGCTGTTGACTGAGGTCATTCTTTTTCACTCTTCTCTAAAGAAGCTCACCTATTAATAAGCCAGCACCTACTTCTTTGCTCAGTGGTCATTGGGAGTTTGCCTGACTGGGTAAAAACATTTAGTCTGATGGCATCTTATATTTAAGAGCATAAGAACGACCACACTGGGTCAGACCAAAGGTCCTTCTAGCCCAGTATCCTGTCTTCCAACAGTGGCCAATGCCAGACGCCCCAGAGGGAGCGAACAGAACAGGAAATCATTAAGTGATCCGGCCCGTCACCCATTCTCAGCTTCTTACATACAAAGGCTATGAGCATCATTCCTACTTATTCTGACTAATAGCCATTGATGGACCTAACCTCCGTGGATTTAGCTAGCTCTTTTTTAACCCTGTTATAGTCTTGGCCTTCACAACATCCTCTGGCAAGGAGTTCCGCAGGTTGACTGAAAAAGTACTCCCTTTTGTTTATTTTAAACATGCTACCTATTCATTTCATGTGGTGACTTGTAGTTCTTGTGTTATGGGAAGGAGTAAATAACTCTTCTTTATTCACTTTTTCCACACCGGTTGTTTCCAACCTGGGCACTGTTGGTTGCTCGTAGCTGTAAAACTAGATGCCCAGCCATTGTGGCATATTTAACTCATGGGCACCAAGAGTCCAGATCTGTATAGTAATGAATGGATGAAAAATCTGTTAGCAAAAAAAAAATGGACTCTAGGCAGCCAGCAAAATGTTATTTCCCTCCCCCTCCCCCCATATCTCCCTGCTAAGCAGACCAAGTACTCGTCCTGAAGACATCTCAGCAGAATTTATACTCTCTAGCAACACAGCCTCCTCCTTTCTGCATCAGTCATGATGTTAGGGAAACTTATTTAGGACCTGATTCAACTCCCCTTGAAGTCAGTGGAACTGGATCGGGTGCTAATAGATCAGTCTGTCTTGAGTCTTACATCTGTCTACCACTGGCATTCAGGATCCTCAGACTGGAAATCCTCCAGACCAAATCTTACCTTCTGTGTCTTGCATACTTCCCACGGATGTGTCCTGAGCCATTACATCCCGGGGTAGGGCAGCTTGAAGGGGAAACAACCAACCAACAAGAATAGTGATGACTTGGAGAATGCATTTTAATTAAAGCATGTAAACTATAGAGAGTTAAAAAGAATCTGAGCAGAAGGAACAAAACCCGCAAACGGGAAGATAATTTCCTTTAAACAGTTCATTTCATCCCTTTGAATTCCAAGCAAGGAGGGCAGGATGGCAGCTTTGCAGTTTGCTAAAAATTAATGAAATGACTCACCCCATTTAATTAAATGAACGGTTCATTATAGTTTTATGAGTATGTTTAATTAAAGATTTGCATGTGTAAAAGCAAGCCTTTAAACAACAGACAACGACTGTACCCTGCCTCCCACAGCCCCGGTTTAGCATTGGTTGGTTGGTTGGTTGGATTGTTTTACTAGGGCAGAAAATAAATCATGGCTTTTTTTATTTCTTTGTATGGCTTGTCGGACGAGCATTGGTTGAGGATGCTGAGGATGGGGGGGGGGACCTACTGAGAAGGCCAGGTTGAGCAGTGGATGTGGGAAGCCTGCCTTTGATGCTAGGAGCCAGAGCATGTGGGGCAAAACTCAGTTGCTCTCCTGCCCTGGCTACTTCTCAGCGGACCAGCCAATCTCAGAGCAAAGGCCTCGAGAAGCCCTACGCACTACTCATGACCTTTACAGCCCTTAACACAGACGGAAGTGGTATATGCTGTGTCGCAAAGCTCCTCTGAATTGGTAACCCACCGCAAAGAGCCCAGTCTCCAGGAATTAGTGGGGGGTCCAGATGCTGAAAAGCAGCCTTGGACAGTTTGCCTGATGTACGTACGTGCGGCTTTGGGTACTGCCCTTGGCTGCAGACCCAGCCTGGCCACCCGAGATGTGGCCTGCTCACTTTCGGACGGGCCTGGCGGGTTTCTTAACTCTCTTACCCATTTCCGGCCCCGAGATGCAATTTCCAGGGGATTTTCCCCTGGATGCACAGCGATCTCATAACTCGCAGCTGTCGCGGCAGGGAGTAAACGGCAGGGGACACCTGCGTCCTGCTGCTCATGTGCAGTGTGCCCTGTGCTAGGCCCTTGCCACCTGCTGGCTGCTGAAACTGCAGCAAATCTTCAGGATCCTGCTCTCTCTCCCACCCACGGGTGTTCCTATGAACTAGCCCGGCTGAGCCAGGCGCTCAACTGCAGTTACTATGGTTGACTCCTGGCCAACGTCCAGATGGAAGCTGATGAGGTGAAGGGCTTTGCTGACCAAAATTCAGGGCCTAGGAGAATAGAAGCATTAAACTACCCCAGTGAGAGCCCAGACTAGTGAGGGGCAACCTAGGCTAGTGAGTGGGCCGCATGGATGGCCCTCTTCATCTCAGTGGGCCACCCGATTGTCATAGCCAAGACGGTCTCCCGGGCCAGGGCAGTGTTGCTCACAGCGCTGATGGACCTAGATTGTGCGGGTGGTGCCGATGGAACCATAGCAGTGCTTGGGTGAGTTGCAGAGGGTGCGCCCGGCTCTCACAATCAATGTTGTGCGCACTCACAGCAAGGGCACGTCAAGGGAGGTGTGTGCTATGTTGCTTTAGTAATACCAGTGTGTGGGAGGGGACCCTGTGCTGACGGAAGCCAGCAGAATATGGCAACCCTGCCCATGGGCAACAGTAAACAAAATGTCTCATGTGGGCCACACAGAACCCCAGTGTGATCCTTGCGTAGGCCTAGAGCTTTCTCATCTCCAAACCCTGCTGGTTCTGCTACCTGTCCTTGTGACACTGAAACCCCCGGGCTGCCTTGTGCAATAAACTCACTTGTGACCTGCTTTAGAGAGGAGGTCACGGTCTTCCTTTACCTCACGCAATCAACTGGGAGGACGTGCCGTGTCCTCTTTTGCCCCCTGGCTTTTGACAGCGCGTACACTCCATGCAAACTGTGCCTTTCCCGGGGTTCTTCCCATGAGGGGAAGTGGCAACTCAGAGGACTCTTCCAAGTGACATGCTTGAGGTCATTCATAAGAAGATCTCTCCAGGCTAACGTGCATAATTGGACGAGCGTTCCCCCTACCCTCTTTACTGATGAGCTGAAGGTCTATTTAATTTTAATTGCCTTCAGTCGTGACTGCGATCGCTCTGCTCTGACCAGCCCCAGACAAAGTGACTGCACCCAGAGACGGGGAGCAGTGTTTAGGCTAGCAATGACCTGCCTGGGACAAGAAAAGGTGAATTTAGTGCGCAACAAGAGCCGCTCTCACGAAGACGTTACGGGCATTTCTAAACTCTGCTGAATCCATTAAGGCTGAGTCCCTCTTAAGGCAGTGAATTACAGCCCGTGGTTAAAAAAAAAAAAAATCACTCAAAGGCTCTGAGCCAAACGCATCTGAAGTGACTGGTGATTTCTGATATCTCTGTTTTTGGTGCTTAGCTTTCGACAACTTCAGAGATGTCCAAGAGCCAGAGCAGGGGTGCTCAGTGCTTTCGGGAATGCCGAGTCATTTTAGCTGGGCCTAAGACCTTGAGAGGGAAATTTCTTACAGTCGTGAGTGGCACTGGGCTCTGTGGTTTGTTAATGGCTCCCCTTCTTTGCAGCATTCACCCATTTCTCTCTCCTGCGCTCCTTCTCAAAAGCATTAATACTTTCACAAAAGCCTCCTTATTGTCATGCAGACGCTGCCTCGCTCCCAATTAGTCGATTAATCGCCCAGTTAATCAGGCAATTAGGGGACAGCTGCAGAGATGGCGGTGCGGCGCTCTCTGGGCTGCCCCTGAAATATGTCACCTGCTTCAATTACCACCTCCGCTCAAGTGCTCAGCAATAAAAGTTAGGGAAGCGGAATGCCCAGCGTTCCCCCGGCTGGTCTCCCAGGAGTCATAGCAGAGTGGAGGAGCAGAAATACTAGGAAACGGTGACAGTTAAGGTCCAATTACTCTTTTGACATGGAAAGCTCTCTAAGAGAGGGCACATGGAAACGCAGCCCCTGCCACAAGCACGTGGCCAGGTTAGGGAATCCTCCTCTTGTAAAAGGACTTGTGTCAGCTTTGCAGAGATCTGAGAGATGCAGGCACCTGGGAGTTATAATAAAAAGCTTTGTAAGACTGCAGAGGTTTGCTCCAGGTTGGTCTCTTGCAGGTGCTAGCATGGAAGCTACGGCCAAATGACCAAGACCATGCCCTGAACATCTCAGTCATCTGGCTAGGGGGCAGCCAGGCTGCCTGGGGGTGTGGCATCAGGTCTGTACCAATGGAACATCTTATCTGGTAGCTGTTGGGCTCAATAATTTTAAAATCCAGTCTGTGGGGTGGGGGAGAGGGCGAAAGGAGAGAGAAAGACCAGGGACATGGATGGGGAGGACAGGAGTGATGAGACCGGGAGGGAACCAGAGAATGATCCAGGAATGGGAGCAGGGGAAGGACACAAGAGGCAGAAAGGGGCATAAGAACGGCCATACTGGGTCAGACCAAAGGTCCATCTAGCCTAATAGTCTGTCTCCGAACAGTGGCCAATGCCAGGTGCCCCAGCGGGAATGAATAGAACAGGGAATCACCCGGTGATCCATCCCCCGTCGCCCATTCCCAGCTTCTGTCTGAGCTGACGCCATCCCTACCCATCCTGGCTAATAGGTGGGCATGGCATTTGCATTATACCTGAGGCTGCTTCTTCAAATGCCATTATTTAAGGCTGCCATTCCCTGTGAGAGCTGGCTCCTCGGCTGAGCTCGCCCTTGGTACCACCCTGAGAGAGGAGACCCAGGGCATTGTTTCGCCGCCTCTGCTTCTGGAACTGGTGATGGGCTGGAATGGGGCCTAGCAATGTGGCCGTCATGGGGCTGCTCTACTAGTCCTCTGGGGGCTTCCCTGCTACCCAGAGAGGGCTTCTGCTCATCCCTATCAGAGCTGCCTCCTGGCCTCAGCCCTCTGTACACTGCACATGATGTGTATGGGGGTGGGAGGATGGGACATCATGGATGGTAAACACCGGATGGGTCAATTTAATTCCATCGGGGCTTCCCCGCCATTAAAGTAAGTGGGAATGGGGAAGGGCAGAGGGCAGCCTGGTGTGGGTAAGCAGTGCTCCCGTATTGCCCCCCCTTAAACTGGTTCAGTGAGAACTCCCCCTTTCTGTTTTCAGCTGCTAGAACCTGAAGGATCCACCAGGTTTACGTATGCCGATCAAGAAAGGCTTCTTTGTCGACGCGGCGCGTCCAGACTGCCCCGATCTGCCGACAAACAGCTGATCGGCAGAGCGGGGCAGCCATTTAAATTTAAATGAAGCCGCGATTATTTTAATCGCGGCTTCATTTCCCTCTGCCGATCTGTCTAATCTACATGCCTCCGTCGACGGAGGCATGTAGTTTAGACGTACCCAAGATGTGTGGGAAGCGGTAACACAGCTAAAGTCCTGCTCGTTTTTCTTACCCTTCTCTATCACTATAAAATGGGTCTCGCCAAGTCGGAGGGGTGGAAGAAGGGGCTGCAGTAAGAGTTACGGTCGGGCCTAGTAATAGGTTTGTCCCACCTAATGCTTCTATTGCCCTAAGGGATATGCCAGAATGCCCGTCCCTCCCCACACGATGGAGTTGAGAAGAAACTTTTCTTACCTCACCTCCTGTCCGATGAGTTCCGTGGGCACTGAGTGAAGGGGCAGCAAACAAGAGGGGAAACAAACACAAAGTCGTCAGCAAAAGCACAGATTCCTCCACTACTGCTGAGCTAAATCATCCTAGGTCATAAAATGGGCCAAGCTACAGAGTGAACAGAAAAGCATGAACGCTCTGCAGCCTGCTAATGCTTCCACATATGCTTAACTCTTGTTACAATTAAGCATGTTGTGTTTCCAGGGGACGGGCCTACATCTCCATGTAGACAGACACAGAGACACTTCCCCCACCCGAAGACGAACTCTTAGCTGGTGTAAACTAGCATGGCAATATTGAAGTCAATGGAGCTACATGGATTTAAACCACTTCAGGATCTGGACACTTACATGTAAAGCAGAGTTTCCCAAGCTATGCGTCAGGACCCAAATATGGGTCACCATTACATTTCAAAAGGGTCGCCAAGTGTCTCCCCAGGTGGCTCTGCCCTCCCTCTTCCCCCCGTTTTTGAATTGTCTTGGGTCACCAAGTCTTCCTGAATTGTCAAAATGGGTCCCCATCTGGAAAAGGTTGGGCGTTGCTGATGTAAGGGAACCGACTGAATTGTCTCATGTCTCTTCAGGTGTTTGGCAGTTCATCTGCATTTCAAACGGTTTTCTACGTTGGCCTTCTTTTAGTTTCTCATTGTAATCCCTTTCGTAACAACAGCGCAGGCCCCAGATTCATAGGGGCGTGTCTTCATTTCTGAATAGTACAGATGACAGCACGTCATCTTTACGGAAAACCTCATGTCCAATCAGGAATCAAAACAGGCAGGAAAAACATCAACAAAAAACACGAAAAAAAAGAAAAAAAAAAGAAGCTTGCTATATGGCACAGGCTAAAAAGGCATAACACAGCTGCCCAATTTGTTTGAGCTAATTGTGTTTCTGGGGGATCCAAATCTCAATGGAGTGACTCACAAACTCCAGCAAACTAGCGGCAACCGTGAGTAGCATGGTGTAGCCAAGAAATTATCTTTGCATAGCAGGAGACAGGTTTCAGTGTGTTCAAGGCAGGTTTAAAGGTAAGAAAACAAGCAGAATCAGGCTGATCTCATTATAGCCCTTAATGAGCACTACATAGATCACACGATCTACCACATAAGGTGGCACAAAACAGCACAAATGGCTGTATCTGGTTCCCGAGTGATGCAGATGCCTAGGAGGAGAATGATGTAGGGTCAGTAGCAGTGAGGTACAATGGCCTGGCTACATGGCTGACACTAATACGTTACTTTCACACATTACCTTGCATTTAAGCCAGTGCTATTAGGCCTTCCCTTTCAGTGACCTTTGAAATGCATCAAATCCACAGACACAGAAAAGAGAACAAATACATTCAGAGGTGAATCTGTCACTGTAAATCATCATCTAGGCTATCAGAGATCTGGATATGAGTTTACACCCTGAAATATAGATTACAGCACCTTTGTGGGGTTGGGGGAAGGCATCGAGAGGATGAAATATACATTCTTTTGGAAAGCTGGGAAATAAATAACAATCAGGCTTTGAATTAACAAATCATTTGTCCTCAAGTCCCTGCCATGAGATCGCTTGTTTGCTTCTGAGGCATGTACAGCTTCTGCCAGGCACTCTCAGATGTTCAACTTCAAAGCCTCTAGCAAAGCATTCATGATGAAAGCCTCTGGAACTGAGCTGAGGTTATCACGATTCCTATGGAACCAAGCATGGAACAGATTTTTGAGGGGGGTGGGTGGAAGAAGGTTAGATATTATGCGGGGCTGTAAGTGTTGCTGGAGCTGTTTTGGTGACCAGACCTCCTGGGTGGTGGTGAAGCCGTGGTTAAAAACTTGAAAGACTGGGATGCTGGATTTGAAATGAGAGGCCCGCTTGGAAAAACCAGAGCCCATTAACCCCAGATTTAACCAATGAATGTAATTCCACACAGGAGGAGAATAAACGGCTCACCTCGGATAGACTTTGATCGTGTGCGTGCTCTCTTATCATCATTTTCTAAACTCATCTGGAATCAAACAGTGACAAAATTAGCATTTAAAAAAAACCCTCAGTCGCATAGAATGTATTAGAAACAGTTACCCAATATATAGCCCCAGGACTGGGAAGCTGGATTGTCTTTTGGAGAAAGATACTGGTCGTATTGCTTTTAAAATTAAGGCCAAACTAAGCTTTGCTGGGTGGCTCTAAGGGGAAGAGCCCTGATTTTTATTTTCCCTGTAATATAAAGACTTCACACAATAGGAACGTAATGTTTTGCTTGCTTTATGGACCAAACCGCTGAAAATATAGGGGCCTTTACTGAAGTCAGTGGGAATTTGACCGTTGCTTTTGATGGGTTCAGAATTTCACTCTACAGGCAGTCCCTGGGTTACGTACAAGATAGGGACTGTAGGTTTGTTCTTAAGTTGAATTTGTATGTAAGTTGGAACTGGTACATATTGTAGGGGAAACTCTAGCCAAACATTTCTCCAGAGCTCAGTTTTATTCTCCCACACCTCACTTCCCTCAGTCCTTTATTCTCAAGCTGAGGTGTCTGCTGAGAAAAGCCGCTACCTGGTCTGCTTGGGGGGGGGCGCTAGCTTCGCGTCTCCCTGGTCTGCTGGGGGGAAGCAGCTAGTGCGGGGTTTTCTCACCCCGTTTGTAAGTAGGGATCCGATGTAAGTCGGATCCATGTAACCCGGGGACTGCCTGTATATGGTTAGTTTTTGATACCCCGATGATTATTGGATAGTATTTTAAACCACGAGTGATCCCACTGAAGTCAATGGGACTTCTGAGAGAGGTGTTACCCGGTGGGAGAGGGGAAGTGATATCGTGTCCCACCAAGTAAACAGCTGGCTTTGTTTTTGAAACATTGCTTTGTAGCCGCTGAGCACCGCTGGTGGGAAATGCTATTGTTCCCGTGACTTCTTTGGACTTGCAGCAGTGGATGATTTGCCTCTTTGAGTATAAAGCAATTTGCACATTTCCATCCTGGGAAGATGGGAAGGGACTTTCTAAGGACACAGTTTTGAAGCCCGACCCTGCAAAGTTTTACTCGTGTGAGCAATGATTTCCCGCTATGTTATTGCAAGCTGCTCCCATGAGCAGAGATGACTCATATGAGCCTGGCTTGACGCGATGCAGCTTTTTCTTTTGTTCAAAGGGGCCCAGGCCTGCAAAGGACTCAGCACCTCAGGAACCATTTTAGGTAACAAGAGTGGAGGGTGACAGGAGGCCCTAAATCTGTATCCAAAACCCTACTGACTCCTCTGCCCAGCTGTATGCATGATGGAAAATAGCTACAGCCTGGAGGGGCCAAATGAACTTCAACATGAGCAGATGAACTTCAGAAAGGAGTAAAATCATAGTGGGTGAAATTCTCTTCGCTGCACAGGCCTTGCTCCAGGTCTAGGCATTCTGGAAGTATCATTCAATCCCATTGTAAGGCGTTTTAATGAGACTTAAGAGGGCTTGTGTTGGTCTTCTCCATAGGGGAAAAGTTACCCGGAGGTCTTCAAAACCCCACCTACTGCTGTTACCACTGAACTAAGGTACAAAGACATTTTCCCAGCACACACACAACACTCATGCTCTATTAACAGGCATGGCGACTAGGGAACATCAGAACTAGCCCATACTTTTCCCCCAAATTCAGATCAATCTTTAGCTGAATTGCTTGTAATTTATTAAACTCCAGAAAAATGACATACATTCTAGGGTCACTACAGTGGCAACGTTGCCTGACCTGGATACCTCAGCTCAGGAGAATTGGATTTTTACTGGGAAATGTCGATTTTATCACACACACCCCCAATGACAAAAATATTTCCTATTGATGATCAGTGAAATTCAGACAGGAAAAGTAAGAAAAATGCTGCTGGAGCACTTGGAGTTTGCTTTCAAGATATTTACTTTGTGTGTTTCCACATGTGACGTTGGCAACTTGTGTTTTAATGGTTATAAAGCTTTAACTTTTGGAATCTCACTGCCTAATGCCACTGATCAATGAGTGTCTGACACTCCCGCCCCATCCCTCCGGCCCATGACTTTGCACAGCTGCAAAGAGCGCCTCAGCAGGTTTTGGATGTGGTTCCGAATCACACCCAAATCTTTATCTAAATGTAGCCTCCACATTTTTGGCATGTCACCCTCTCTCTGAGTCATGTGACCCTTCCCTTACCGCAGTAGATATACCTGGCCTCATGTCTGAAACAAAAATTTGAGGTGCCGTGCAACCCTTTCCCTAAATGTTAACTAATACAACTTAAAAAGTACATGTAGCAAAATGTTAATAGATCACTGGAATCTGCACAGGCATTTTTATTGTTTAACATTTATATCGGTGTAGCATCTAGAAGGTCAGTACCCTACCGAGCTAGAGGCTGTACAAACATGCAGCAAAATGACACTCTGTATTCTTAATCACTTACATGCTTCAAGGTTAGACATATCAGGTAGACAAGACTAAAAAGTACAGAGGAAGATGGGTAACAAATGCAATGGGATGTTTTAGCACAGCATAGCTCTGGGCGCAGCTGTAAGACAATCAGTAGCCATCACAATAACACCACCTAACTCTCAGGAGGGAAGCCCTAATCCCATTACACCAAATGGGGAAACTGAGGCACTGAGCGGTGAAACAACTTGCCTCAGGTCATCCACCAGGCCAATGGCAGAGCCAGAAATAAAACTTGGGTCTCCTAATGCTTGGTCCAGTGCACTGTCTGCTAGGCTACACTGCCTCACCTGTCACAGCAACTGTGAGAGATAGCAGCTTTCTGCGTGCATTGCAATAGAGGTGAGTTCTGAGGAGGGTTTCGAAGGGGGATAAGATGGTGGTTGTATTTCCATGGGGAACTTCTTCTTACCCACCAGGGGCCTTGTGGGAGGCAGCACAGAGATGCTTGGGGTAAAAGCGGGTGCTCAAGGCTGGTGTTATTGGCAGACTGCGAGCAGGGCTCGGGTGAGCACTAAGATATGGGACAGATCGCCTATTTGTCCAAAACCACAGTCTCTGGAGACTGCTCTGTGCAGCCTTGACTGAATTCTATTCTATTCTGAGATTTCTAGACCATGAATGTGGCACCTGCACTTTTGCAGAGCGTTAGTGTCTATAAAAATCACCATCTATTGGCATGGGAGTACAGGGCATGTTGTGTTCTTCTCAGGTCTGCATGTTCAATAAGGTTGTTGTTGAGCACGGTAAATAACTTCTTCTGTGTAGCCTTTTCCTTGGAGCATTGACAGCTCTCCTCTTCCTACACTCAGAGAAATTTTACACAGATGGAAGGAGGCAGCCGGCTAACCTCTAGATCGTGGACATCAAACATTATGCTCAATAGGGAATAACAACATGAATAAATAATGTTTAGGACTTCAGAAGTGCTCAGCATTAATTAATTAAGCATCACAACAAACCGCGAAGGAGTGAAAGGCTGCCATGCAGCCACCTCTGGGGTGGAAGATGGCATCTGTTGAACAGAGAGCACCACGCAACTTCAGCTGATTAGCAGAGCGCTCCCAGTGCCCACAGCCAGCAGTATGTGTTTCTACGTTTGGTACACACCTGCACATGCCTGGGTGCACATAACACAATTTATTTCGCACAAGGGTGGAAAAAATTAGAGGGAACATTGCCTGCAGTCCCCGATAAAATCAGTGCCCCTTCCAAAATGTTCAGGGCATCAGTTCTATGCCTCATCCTAAAGATGGTCCAAGAGATGGATGATGTGAGAAACTTTTTCTATAGGCAGGACTATGCCCTGCTCCAATTCAGATATACAGGTTGAAACTCTCTAATCTGGCACTCTCTGGTCTGGCAACATCTGAAGTCTGGCATGGTCTTAATTAGCCAGAAGTCTACTCGTTGTAAGTGTGGCCACATTTTCCACTGTCCCATAAAGTTTGTTTACAGCCACAGTCCTGGCTCTCGGTGTTCTGTGCCGTTATTTCTCTCTACATTAACCCTAACTGTTTTCTCGGAGCCCAGCAAACCATGAAAGGGCTGGTAATGTTTTTTATGCTTTCTCTACTTATATCCTTGGGCCAATACAGTAAAACTGTGCAGCAACAATAATACTTTGTTATGCAGAGAGCTGACAAGAGAACTTTCTGGGTGTCTGGCTGGTGAGTCTTGACCACATGCTCAGGGTTTAGCTGATCGCCATATTTGGGGTCGGGAAGGAATTTTCCTCCAGGGTAGATTGGCAGAGACCCTGGAGGTTTTTCGCCTTCCTCTGTAGCATGAGGCACAGATCACAGCTGGAGGATTCTCTGCATGTTGGGGCCTTCAAAGTATTTGAAGGCTTCAATATCTGAGACATAGGTGAGAGGATTATTCTAAGAGGGGTGGGTGAGATTCTGTGGCCTGCACTGTACAGGGGGTCAGACTAGATGATCATAATGGTCCCTTCTGACCTTAAAGTCTATGAGTCAGCTTGGCATAGGCTCATGTAGGCTGGAACAGTACATCCATATATTATTAAGCAGCACTGCAAAAATTGTTCCGTTTATTCACCTTGGCAAAATAAAGAGATCCACTCATGATCATATTGACCTCCCGGGATTCGGCACATTCTCTGGTTCAGCACCCATCATGTCTTGAGGCTGTGTCACTAGAGATGTTTGCCAAAAGCTGGGAATGGGTGACTGAGAGGGGTCACTTGATTCCCTGTTCTGTTCATTGAATGCTGTCGGCAGACAGGATATTGGGCTAGAGGGACCTTTGGTCTGACCCGGTGTTGCCGCTCTTATGGGTTAGGTTCAACCTGTATCAAGAAGTAACCAGAAGCAAGATCCCAACAGACTTCAGCTTGGATCTAGATCTAGTAAGGGATCTAGAGCAGGGTTTCCCAACCTATGGGTCACCATTACATTTCAAAAGGGTTGCTAAATATCTCCCCAGGTGGCTCTGCCCTCCCTTCTCCCCCCGTTTTTGAATTGCCTTGGGTCATCAAGTCTTCCTGAATTGTCAAAATGGGTCCCCATCTGGAAAAGGTTGGGAGCCACTGATCTAGAGGGAGGGATCTGTCCGCATGGAAACAATCAGAGCAAGAACCAAATACGTTGTTTTCGAACATGGGTGTAAGTGTTTATGATGAGTTCCAGTGGATTCCTGAGCAGGGGAACTCCTGCTTTCTGGACTTCCCTTACCACTGAGTTGCCAGTCTCTCCTCTGCCACAGGCACGGCACAACTGTGCTTTGGATACAATGCCTACCCACACGTATTTAGTGCTGTCAAAGTGGTGCAGACATGGGCAGTGGGTGAAGCTAGGGTTGGGGAGGCAACCCCGCTCCTTCTACCCAGGCTCCGCCCCCAGCATCACGGGAAAGGAGGAGGATGCATGGCCCCAGCCTGCTCAGCCCCACAGCACTGGGAAGGGCGCTCAATGCGTGGCCCCAACCTCCCTGGTTCCGGAGCATGGGGAGGGCGGGTGCTGTGGAGCAACAACACTGCTCCCAGTACGCCTATGGGTGGGGCCATGCCTGGCAGTTTGGGAAGGCAATGTCTTCCCTTGCTTATGATACCCGCCACTCCCGGGTGCAGACAATTGGGATTCCAGTGTGATTTTAAAGGGGTAGCATAGGGGAGGAGGGAGAAGGTAGGATATTGTCTTGGGGGGTCTCTCGTCCCATGTCTGGTTTGGAGAGAGAACAAGAAAACTCAAACCAGATTTGCCTAATATGGAAGAATGACCTTCTGCACAGAATGTCCCCGACGGAGCATTTTCATCTCCACAAAGTCCTGCTGGGCATCGTGTGATGCACTTCTGTAATGAAGTGGCTCTAATAACGAAACAGAGTTCGTGTGGATAGGATCCTGGCATCGGTGCACCACATTCAAAAGGAGAAGGAAGGGAAGAGAGCTGGAAAGTGCAGCGGGCGCATGCGACGTAATGAACTCTATGGCGTGGCTCTCCTCTGCTGTTGCTCCGCCGGCGTAGCGTATAATGAAAACAAAGCATGCTGGCTTCTCGTTGGAATGAAGCCCAACGCAAGAGCCAGTTACCGACCACGTGATCTGTTCTTCAATGAGGAGCCGGAGAGGCTGTATTTAAATATGCGACTCAAAATGCCTTCTTTAATTCCGCTTCTGTTCTTGAACAAACCCTCACCAAAAAAAAAAAAAAAAAATCACCGTGCGGGCCCGTTTCTTCACTGCAAGAACTGAATGAGCCCCGAGTGTGATTTGCCCCTGTCTCTCTCCATACGAAAGGTGTTTATTTTCCTTTCTAAAAAGCCAGGAGATGACAAAGCTCCCTCAAAGCGCCCCCACTGAAGAAAGAGCCTCAAATCAGCAAGATGAAATTTGCCCACGTCGCCCTCCCTTCCGCCCCCCCCCCGGTAATGCAGCACTAGCATACAGTGATTTATGTCATTTGTTAGGAGGGCTGGAAAAATCAAAACCTGGGGTAATTTATGCGCCCTGTCAGCTCGAGTCTCGTGCTGCCGGAGCGTTATGCGCCACGTTTATTACAACCTTCCCAATAACCCAGAAGACAATTACTATAATTTCTATTTTTAAAGCCCTGGTTCCCCATGGACCAATGGCTCACATTTAAAGTGTGGAGAGGAGCAGGTGTCAACGGGACTTCATTACATTTATGAGCCTTTCAAATGTGCCTTGCTCGGAGCGAGCTCGCTAATGCCTTCCGATGCGTGCTGTACAATAGAACTAATATGTTTGATTGCTAGGCGGCTATGCTCTGCTGAAATGAAATCTAGAGCGGGTGTTTTTTGTCAGTTTTCCCAGGGAAATTGGCAAGCATTCTGTTGGTGCCCTGGCAATTTGGATTTCCTGCAGATAAATTATTCAAAAAGCAGAGAATAGAGAGGGTTGCAGAAAGCATAATGGGCACTGCTTGCAAACGGCGAACTCCTACTGATGGAGCAAACAGCTGTGGTATTCATTTCCCCAAAGCACCTTGCCATTTGCAATTGATCGACCTTTTTTTTTTTTTTGTTTGGTTGGTTTTGCTTTTAAAGGCCAACAGGAAGCACTTCTTCGCTTTGGTGTGAAGAGTTTCAGCTGGAAGGGGATAAAATACAGAGGGATGACAATTCAGGTCCTAATCCTGCCCTTTGGAGAAGGTAGTCTGGAAAGTGAGCACCGAGCCTAGATAACTGGCACAATTATGACCAAGTTAAGCACTGTTGGCCCTGTTCTACACTAGGGCTTTATTTTTAAATAACCCTCCTTAGGTCGAATTCAGGGCTGGATTAAAGGGGAGGGGGAGGCTAGCTGGGCAGCTGCCTGGGATGCCAACCTATGGGGAACACCTGATGGCAGCTGTAAGGGGCACCACATGCCCGGCCACGCAGTGCCCCTTAGAGCTGCAATCCGGCACCACGGGGCTGGGGGCCACGCGATGCCCCTTAGAGCTGCAATCCAGTGCCACACACTGGATTGCAGCTGTAAGGTGCGCAGTGTGCCGGGGGGTGGGGCCGTGCATGCGCCGTGCACTTGGGGTAGAGCCGCACATGCGTCACCCGCCCGCTGCCCGGGGCGCAGGAATGGCTCGAGCCGGCCCTGGTCGAATTAATAAGTAGAGTGCCCACACGACCAAGCCTGTTATTTTGAAATAACAGGCTGCTTATTTAGAAATCTGTACTCCTGCTTTCCCTGCTAACTTCAAAGTAGTTATTTCGAAATAGTGGTCATGTGGATGCTCTGGTGCTGCTATTTCGAAATAACTCCTCCCCAGGGTAATTCAGACTAATTACTCCCCAGTGCTTCCTGGGGCCCGTAATGAGGACACACTATTTCCATTTTGTTAAATTGGGAGTGACGTCCATTTAAGTAATTTCAAAATAGTTTCTTAGTGTAGATATATCCTTAGTGCCCAGAAGTTGGTGCCATCATAGACAGGATGTGCAACATAGAATCATAGAACATTAGAACTGGAAGGGAGAGATCGAGTCCAGTCCCCTGCCCTCACGGCAGGACCAAGCACCATCTAAATCATCCCCGATAGATGTCTATCCAACCTGCTCTTAAGTATCTCCAGTGATGGAGATTCCACAACCTCCCTAGGCAACTTATTCCAGTGTTTAACCACCCTGACAGTTAGGAAATTTTTCCTAATGTTCAACCTAAACCTCCCTTGCTGCAATTTAAGCCCATTGCTTCATGTTCTATCCTAGAGGCCAAGGAAAACAATTTTTCTCCCTTTTCCTTGTAACACTCTTTTAGATACTTGAAAGCTGCTAGCATGTCCCCTCTGTCTTCTCTTTTCCATACTAAACAAGCCCAATTCTTTCAGTCTTCCTTCATAGGTCATGTTCTCTAGACCTTTCATCATTCTTGTTGCTCATCTGGACCTTCTCCAATTTCTCCACATCTTTCTTGAACATCTTTATGCTCCTAATCCTTCAGAAAGCCTGTCCCCAGTTAATCCATTCTTGTTAGCAAACGCAGAAGAGAGGCCATGAAAGAAGTCACCATGGAGACTGGACTACCTCCCCTCCCTTTGAGATGGAAGAAATATAGAGGGAGGCTCACATTTTCATACAACCTTTTGACTAAAGTACAGGAGGGAACTTATGGGTCTTTGCTCTTTTGCACACACAGAGCGGCATTGGTCCTCAAAGGAAACACATTCGTCATTTACACAAGATGAAAATTAGTCCAGAACTCTGAACGGCCAGGACTGGAGCATGCACAAAGTGTCTGGGTGCAAACGTGTCTCACTGGGAGTTTGAAGAGATAGTGGGCAAGCCACCTAACTCCCCCCCACACGTATAGGTCAGCATCATTGGCACCACCCCACTGCCTTTTTACAACTACTACAAGACACAGCTGCAGAGAGATCATCATATGAACAGAAGTGGAAGAGGCCAAGGGATATTGACCATTTGATGTGCTGATGTTGCCGATACTGGAAGGTGGCAGTGTTAAATTGTCTGGCTGGATCAGTTGGCTTTGCAGTGTATCCTTTTCACATGGATAAGGCCCTCTAATTCCTGATCAGAGCATCACATGGCTACGGCACCGGGGAACCCATCAAAATATGGTAAATAGGCTTTTTGAGCACTTTCATAAGCTTTGCTGGGGGCTTTGGAGATGGTAATGAGGTAGGGCCTGTCTTGCATTAACTATCCCCTATTTCGACTCCCTACCTATTTAACGTATTTTGCCAGAGTAAAAACTTTCCAAGCACTGTATATTCCAGCTGCCTCTTTCACATTAGACACACACTGTTGTGGAGTTATGTGTTTTCAACTCCTAGGAGAGCCCCGGAATTGTGCTAACAGATATTTCAGGGCAGTAGCTGCACCAAAAATAACCTAGTAAAATGTAATGGGGGGGGTCAATGTACAAGGCCTATTTTTTTTTTTTCAAAACGAAAGTCAAAAAGTCCAACAAAAGATCCCATCGAAAATTAAACATTTCGTTGGAGGGTTTTTACTTTCAGAGGATGCAAAATTCAAAACAAACAGGGCAGTTGGAATCCAGATATCAAACCATTTCCTTTAGAAATGGTCAAAATGAAACATTTCAACTCTACAATTTTTAATCTCACTCCCCCCTTTTTTTTGGCCAAAACAAAAAGGCAACTCGGTGAAATGTTTTGGTCCCTGTGCATATGCATTTTTCAGTGACAATAAGATGGCTTAAAAACGTCACCTCACTTTCGTCAGCACTAGCATTGGCTTTGAAAGAGAATTCACTTGCTCACTTCTCCAGCTATAAAAATCACCAGTATTTTTGGATCTCTGGTTTTTCCCTGCTCAAGTCAGATAAAAACAGCATCTCCTGGTTTGCAAGCATGAACTGGAGGCATTCCTCTGTTTGACAGCGGGGATGCACCACAAGTGGGATTTAATGCACAAGAGGGAAGGAGATGTAGCTGCACATCATGTCCCTTCCCCTCGAGCCCCTGAAAGCCCCTGTAAACTGCTACTGAATTATAAGGGGGCCTGCTGGCAGAGCGTTGAAAGGAGAGACACTCTATATGGCACACTGCCCTCCTAATCTGATGGATTTCCAATAGCACGCTCCAACGGAGGCTAATCGTTTTAGAAGATGGGCGCATGCACACACACACACACAAACATGAACTTTTGAAACTGTGGGCCTGTATGAAACAAAGTGCTGCCCCCAGCACCCCTAAAGCAGTGAGGATTGAGACTCACGTGAACACAACAACCGTCAAGGTTTTTTGGGTTTTTTTAATCATTAGACTAGAAAATAAAACCTTTTCTTCTTGGGCAACATTTCCCAGCAAGGTGCACAACTAGACGGAGGTGTTCTCCTCTGACCCCCCCCCCGTCTACTTTTCTCCGGTGGATGGAGCTAACACTGCCAACAGCAAACATCCTGAGAGTCGGTGTTGTCAGCCTCCTGTGCAGGAGGCTTATATGAAACCACCGGCCTTTAGAAGACTTCTCATTGATGAGGCCAAAACTAGACAAATCGCTTTAATATGAAACTTCAGGTCACAGAGTGCGTGTTGGCAGCCCAGGAGACTGAGAGGGTATTTCCATAGAGTCTCACACCAGTGTGCATAATGGCCCAGTTGGAAAGCTACCCAGGTTTGTGTTACTATTATTTTAACGCTGACTGGGAAAAGAAAAAAAAAAAAAAGAACCAGCTCCCTTGCCCCCAACGAAAACCTCTGCGCATTTCTCTGTACTGTAACAATCTTTAATTCTTGATCTCTGAAAAGATGCAACGCTGCTCTGATGCACTGGATACTGAACTAAAGAACTAGGGAATGCTAACCCTATTTAGCTCAGTTGTGTATTCATAATATTACAAGGACAGCATACAACTAGCTAGCTAGCTTGCAATTTTATAGGGCCGCCTGTTACCATTGTATACAACTTCCGTGTAAAATCAGCACCCCTAGCAAAGTCCCTCGTGGATTCACTGTTCCAATGCTAGGTGACAGAGCCCAGGTTTCTTCGACATCCAGTCCTGCTAATCATTAGGCTGTACTGTCCCAGGCTCCGCCACCGACTGGCTGTTTAACCTTAAGTAAGTCACTTTACTTCTGTTTCCCCTTCCATCCTGTTGTCTGTTTAGTCTGCAAACTCTGAGCGGTACGAACTGTCCTGTACTATGCATCCGGCTGCTTTCTATTTATAGTCTGCTGCCGGTGCCACCGAATTTCTAGGTGGTGGCTCAGGCAGCAGGATCCCATTTAAATGGCTCACAGCTCCCAGGCATGGTGCTACCCCGGCAGGGGCCAGAGCTGTGAGCCCTTTAAATAGCAGCAGCAACCCAGGTGCCTGCTAGGCAACTCGGTAGTGGCAGGCCTGTGAGCCCTTTTCCGTGTTTTTAAGTCAAAGCCTCCAGCCCCAGACAACTTCGAGAGGAGTCTAGTTCCCAATTCCGCCCCTTCTGTCCCAGGCACCACCTCACCCATGACCATGTAGCAAAATTCATTAAATTGCGCCCCCTTGTTATAGAGCCAAATCACAAGGTCTTAAGATAAATTTCAATGGAAGTTTTGCTTGAGTAAGGTCTGAATCAAAACTCTCTCTCTCTCTCTCTCTCTCTCACACACACACACACACACAGTATGAGTATAATAATTAAAACACAACTTTAGTGTTACAATACAATATACTTCTGAAGCTTAATTTGATAGAAATTGGACACAAAGGTTTGTAGGTGCCAACCACAGTATGAAACACAATGTCAATTTGTTTAAGCTCGTGCTCCAGCTCTTGTTCCTTAGGACACCCACGGGTAACTGCCTTTGTGCACCTCTCAGCCACCCTGGAGGTGGAGCCTGTCTTGTCGTTTTGACAGCTCTATGCAAATATATCATTACGGGCTGTGCTGAAATTCCCCAAGGTCAGCGGTAATATGTTATGTATATTCAAGAGCGCTGCAGAGCCTGGAAGACACAAACCTACTTAGAAAGCATTCGTTCCAACAAAGAGGGGTGGGGGCTTCCGAGTGGAATTTGTATTTTCCGCTGAATGAAAGAGCGAAACAAAGTTGCCATTCCTGTTCGTTTGTAGGTATCAATGGGATTTGTGTACAAGAAGCTAGGTCTCCTCTACAGGAAGAAAACACATTTCCACTACAACTTTTTGAAGTAACTGAAACCTGCCTCTCAGCAGTAAGAATGCACAAAGAAAGACGTGCATGGAACATCATGTTTCTCCACCAAAAGGGACTGAGCAGTAATTCTCGGCCTGGGGTTTTCAGTCCTTCCCCCGTCCTTACCGTTTGGCAGTGCCCTCAAAGAGGAAGCAGTAATAATTACTGTTAGAGGACTTATCCCTTTATCCTCCCACCCGCCTGGTCCTTCGCAGGTGAACAGAACAGCAATACCCGAAGTCCGAAGATGCAAACAATTTGAGGTTTATTGGGGTTAGCTTCCAGCAAGCAGGACTCCAGCTTCTTTTTCTTTCTTCCTCCCTGTTCCTTTGCTTCTCTTTTCCCCCCTCACTTCTTGTTTGTCCCTAATATACACAGTAATATTTTCAAATATATCTGAACCAATCATTCTACAGAAATTTAATGACCAATCCTAATATATTGTAGCATGATTACTTGACCAATTACATCCCACCACCTTCATTGGTTCACACCCCGCAAAATTAATTATACAGGAGACAGAGACAATAAAAGAAACAGAGAGATGGGGAGCGGGCACTTGGCAGACAAAACTTGAAATCTGCCGTGGAGGGGAGCAAGGGGGAGAAAACAGCCCCACCCTACCGGACATTACATATTTCAGGTCTCCAGTGCAGCCAACTGACAGGGCCTCCCGGTGCACATCTGGGTGGGATGGGCAAGTTCCTTCTTTCCCCCAGGCTAAGCAGTGGAACGGCCTGGAGGGAGTGACCCAGCATTTCATAGAATCCTAGAACACTAGAACTGAAAGTCCAGCCCCCTGACTTCCTGGCAGGACCAAGCACCATCTAGACCATCCCTGACAGGTGTCTGTCTAACCATGTCCCATGTCCTCACTCCGCAGGAGCTGTGCTTCACCAGAGGGAGTGCCTCCAGGCACAGCTCTTCCCAGGAAGATGCAGTTTGCCTGCCAATTCATCCCTGGGCCAAGTCAGCCCTCAATAAGCCCATGCCGATCCGGTTTAGGAAGGAGAGAGCCAGGTCGTTTTCCCACCTAAGCGCCATGTCCACCAGGAGAAGACAGGAGCACAGCTCGTCCCACCCAAGTGCCTAATTGACTGACACTTTTAAATTCCTGATGTCATTACAATTGTGGGAAGACAGTTTATTAGTTGCAAGATGTTGCTACCGGGGGGAGAGCAGGCCTATGCCCGTTTGCAGAGCTCTACATATTCACAGATAGCCAAGGTAGGGTTGCCAGGTGTTTGGTTTTCACCTGGACTGTTTGGTATTTGACTCCCCTGTCCAGTAAAAAAAACCCCAAAACTAATGCTACTCCTCAAAAAATGAGCAGTTTACCTCAAAAAATGAGGAGTAACATTAGTTCGAACCAATTGGGTTGATTCGAACTAACACGTCCCGGAGTGCCCTTCCTGGTTCGCATCAGCTGTTGAGCGGAATAACGTGCGGGCGAGATTATGCTAATGAAGCACGGGATATTTAAATCCCCACTTCATTAGCAATTTTGGTTGGCTACATTTCCATCGCTAGCTCGAACTAGGGAGCAAGTGTAGACGTACCCTTAGTTTCCACCTTTGGATCGTGAGAGTCAATTAGCTAGAATTTCAGTTCCCTGCTCTCTGGCTGTCTGACGACTGGAGTTTAACAACATGCCTCAGAGCCAGCGTGCCACCCCCAGGATACGGCACAAGGGACCCGAGTCGGATTCATTTTCACTCCCTCTCCCTTCTACCAGGGATCACGTCTTCGATTTACCTCAGCCCTGCGCAGTTTACCTCAGCTTCAGAGCTGAGCCAAGTGAGGTCAGAATGCGGCCCGATGGCATGGGAGCAGCCACCCATTGAAGTTCAGACTCAAACTCTAAGACCCACCCTTCCCTCATGTATTTTTCCATCAAACATTCCATGAAATAAGAATGACTTTGGCACTACGGGCCTGCTATCGCTGTTAATTAAAAGGAAAAAAAGAAGAGGGGGAGGAAATTTGCCTTTAGCCTAAAGCCCCGTCTCCTTTTTAAAAGCAGAATGTATCTCCAAGCCTACACATCAGTCCTCTGGCTGCCAGCTGTTATTTTGTAAGCATGCTCGGAGGTTGGGTTTTCCCCTCCCCCTTCTTCCGCTTTAGGGTCCTCCCTGCTGCTTGATTTAAATCCTCCTGACATTCCACCCATTGTGAGTCCCCTTCGCAGCTGAATAAACTAGCGGTTGCTTTTTGCTCCCTCGCTGCTGTAGAGCAAGGACACCCCGCCTGGTGTTCTCCGGCGTCAAGTCTGGGGAGGATTTCTCCTTGACATCTTTATGTGGAAGATTGCAGCTCATCCCAACCCCCAAATTAAAAATTACAGCTGGATAACCAACGTCCTAATGAAGCCGGACTGTCACTTTTCATTTGCTAAAACTCGCGGCCCACAACGAAACATTTACTAAGTGCTAATGCTTTGTAGCAAGAACAGCGCATGGGGGAAACAGACCAGAAAAGCTGCTACGCAGCATCACAGCTGACACACAGCCACAGCTAGAGCATCTGCATGCATGGGGCTGACATTCAGGCGCTAGGCCAAGGTAATGTCTTAGGCGGTAGCTTAGGTTTACATAGCGTTTCCTACTGATAGCACTACAACATGCAATCCCAACACTTCATGCTCAGAGGGACCTGCGGGGATTAGGATGAACAAACGGTTCTTTGATCCTTGAAGACGGGGGGGACCTGCACAGGCCCATATGGTGGTCCAAGTAAGCATCCCCCTTATGGTGCTCCAAGTAAGCATGCCCTGGCCAGCCATGGGAAGGTAGGAACAGCATGCTGCAGGAGCCTCCCTCCCCCACGCTCTGGCATCTGGGGGAAGGCTGGGGCTGATTTCCCTGCTTTATTGGGGGATCATGGAGGGGGGTTCATTCACATCCTTGAGGTCCACATTTACTGAAAAAGCAACTCCCCTCCCCCGTCACACACAGAGAAATTCCTGCTTACAGGCCTGCTGCAGTTCCTCTACACCATTGTTTTCAAGCTCTGTAATAAGCAGGCATTTTCATAAAGTCCCTCCCCCCGTGTGTTACCATCTCAGGAAATAGGGGAGGGGCATACAGCAGCCCTGTGACCAAATTGGCCACCAACATCAGTGCCAGAAAGTTATGCCAAACATGATTTCTGATTAAACAAAAGACAGAACTATGTAGCACTTTGAAGACTAACAAGATGGTTTATTAGGTGATGAGCTTTCGTGGGGCAGACCCACTTCCTCAGATCAATTTGTGGAAGAAAATTGGCACAATCATATATACCAAAGTGATACAATCAAAAAAATGAACACATATGAAATTGACAAATCAAATTTTAGAACAGAGTGGGGGTGAGGGGGGAAGGTTACTGTCTGTGAGGTAATGACATTAGGGATGATCATAGGGGAAATTTCTGTGAGGTAATGACATTAGGGGTGATAATTATAGCTACCCCAATGATCACCCCTATGTCATTACCTCACAGACAGTAACCTTCCCCCCTCACCCCCACTCTGTTCTAAAATTTGATTTGTCAATTTCATATGTGTTCATTTTTTTGATTGTATCACTTTGGTATATATGATTGTGCCAATTTTCTTCCACAAATTGATCTGAGGAAGTGGGTCTGCCCCACGAAAGCTCATCACCTAATAAACCATCTTGTTAGTCTTTAAAGTGCTACATAGTTCTGTCTTTTGTTTCAGCTAGACCAGACTAACACGGCTGCATCTCTATCACTATGGTTTCTGATGGGCCTCTTCACGAAGTCCAGGGGTGAGGAACCTTTTTCGGGGGCTGGGGGCCGAGTCACAGAAAAACCCATCAGGGGCCACACAGAAGTGAGAAGCAAAGAACAAACCAACCAACAAACCCCTCACTGATGTGGCCTCCGACTGAGAAGGAGAAAAAACACTCCCCGCATTCCCCTCGCACGCCAGAGCCTACGGGGGCCCATGGTGCACTCTAGCCCCATAGTCGGAGTGGTGGGAGGGATGGCGTGTCAGCGTGGGCTCCCCAGTGATGGGGGTAAGCCCTGAGCCTCGGGGACTGGATCCAGGCAAGTAGGGGGAGCCGCATCTGGCCCCCAGGCCTGGGGTTCCCCACTCCTGATAAATATCAGAGGGGTAGCTATGTTAGTCTGAATCTGCAAAAACAACAAGAAGTCCTGTGGCACCTTAGAGACGAACAGATTTATTGGAGCATGAGCTTTCGTGGGCAAAGACCCACTTCGTCAGATGCATGTAGTGGAAATTCCAGAGGCCGGTATAAATATACAGGCATAAGAAAAGAGTTCCATTCAAGAGTAAGGCTAGAGAGAACAAGGTCAATTCAGTCAGGGAGGATGAGGCCCACTTCTAGCATCTGATGTGGAGGTGTGAACACTAGTGGTGTGTCTAAACTACATGGCTCCATTGATGGAGCCATGTAGATTAGGCTGATTGGCAAAGGGAAATGAAGCCGCGATTTAAATAATCGCAGCTTCATTTAAATTTACATGGCTGCCACGCTGAGCTGACAAACAGCTGATTAGCTGTTTGTCGGTTCAGCGCACTAGTCTAGATTCTCCGCGCCGACCTGAAAGCCCTTTATCGACCTCCCCGTTATGCCTCGTAGGATGAGGTTTACCGGGGAGGTCAATAAAGGGCTTTCATGTCGGCAGGGGAGCGTCCAGTCTAGCAGGCTGAGCCGACAAACAGCTGATCAGCTGTTTGTCGGCTCAGCGCGGCAGCCATGTAAATTTAAATGAAGCCGCGATTATTTAAATCGCGGCTTCATTTCCCTTTGCCGAACAAACAAATCTACATGGCTCCGTCAACGGAGCCATGTAGTTTAGACGTACCCCAAGAGAGGAGAAACTGCTTTTGTAGTTGGCTAGCCATTCACAGTCTTTGTTTAATCCTAAGGTGATAGTGTCAAATTTGCAGATGAACTGTAGCTCTGCAGTTGATGTAATCTCTACCAGCCTTCATCAACCCCAACTTTCTGCTGATCAACTGGCATTTAAGAGCGTAAAAGAATTAAGCAGTGGGGTGGGGGAAAGGAGAGAGATTCTCCCCCCATGCAGTGACAGGCCCCAGGAGAGTGATGAACGGAGAGTCCAGACTGATGGACCCAGCTGGAAGTGTAAAGACTCACTCTACCCATCACTGGACTGCTCTCTCATTTCACACCTGAGCCTTTGTTTCTTTGTATGCATAACCGCACTCCACATTGTCCCGCTCCGCCACACTGTTCGGCGGACTACAAATTGCAGCCAGAGCTCCTACAAAGAAGATGTTTATATTTTCTGTATGGGCATTAAACACACACATGAAGTCTCACATTTGATCCGAGCCGTCATCTCCTGCTGGGTTTCCATAAGGGCTGCATAGGAGTGTTTAACAGTTAATGGATACTTCATTGCAGAGGTTCATTTTTAAAAGTGTGTCTAAATGGACCTGGATGTGTGCACCATAGGGGAACGTGGTCTGAAAAATCTGGCCCTTCTGATCATAAAGGTTAGCTTAGCTTTTATCGGATAGAATCAAAACCTTCAAACTATTGCTCATGGCAGTCATCCATACCACCGCAAGGACTGATCACATGAGTAGAGCACAAGCGTGTGCACGTGTGTGTCCAGGCCCAACCTCTGCGCACACACACACACACACACACAAAACGTGAGTGTTCATGACCATGGGCAGGTGAGCGCATATAGTCCTTAAGGGGATTGCTCCATACAACAAAAAATATGTCCACTTTCAAGATTGCAAGCCGGACACTTGCTACTTTATTTCACAGTCAGGGTGTGTCTAGACTACGGGATTTTGTTGACAGAAGTGACCTTTTGTCGACAAAACTACACCTGCGTCTACACTACTGCCGAGTTCTGTCGATATAACGTTGACAGAACTCGGCAGTTTTGTCGATGGCAGTAAACCTCGTTCTACAAGGAATAACGCCTTTTGTCGACAGTTCTGTCGACAGAAGGTGTTATTGCATCTACACTGTCCTTCGCGTCTACGCTCTCATGTCGACAAAGCGGCTTGCTTTGTCGACAGAACTTGCCTCTGTCGACAAAAGCCTGTAGTCTAGACGTACCCTCAGAGTCTGGGGGAAGGGGAGGGTGTTCAGACTCCTACTGACTAAGTAGGAAGCATGGGAGGAGTGGCAAATGACTGCATAGTCCTTAATACTCTGAGCCCTTGTCTACACTAGGACTTTATTTCGAAATAATGCCCCCCCTACAAAGTCGAATGTATAGGCGGAGTGTCCACACCACCAAGCCTGATATTTCAAAATCATTCAAAATCTGTACTCCTGCTTTTCATCAGGAGTACCGCTAATTCTGAAATAGTTATTTCAAAATAGCGGTAGTGAGGATGCTCCGGTGCCACTATTTCGAAATAATTACTCCGCAGAGTCATTCAAACTAATTACTTCCGGGGCTCTAAGTCGAGGTAGCACATCCACATTAACAGAGCCTGCCTCGGACTAATTTTGAGGCTTCTCCGTAGTGTGGACACGCTAGTTCAAATGTATTAAATCAGGAATTAAGTCAAAATTACTAATTTTGAAATAGTTTCCTAGTGCAGACTTGGCCTGAGTAATTCCATTAGCCCTACCATGACCATGACCTACCTACTAGGACCCTACCATGACCACTCCCTGACTTGCATGTGAGTTTTTTGAAGCAGTGAGGTTCTATTTTTAGATATCGACCAGCTGTCAGTCCCCAATCAAACGCCTAAGACTTATCCTGAGGCCACAGACCAATCCCTTCCCCTTCCTGCCTTGCTTTCCCCATTGGCAAAACAGGGATAAAAATCACACACGACAACTAGGGTGGTGTGAGAATCGGCGACGCTGCTTAGCAAATGCTGAGTGCTAGGTATTATTAGGAATATTATGTTTTTAAAACCCTTGTTTTAGTCACATACCCCTGACCTATTAAATCCAAAGGAAGTGCTTATCTGGCATGTCCAATATCAAAGTCCTAATGAACCCGTTTTAAATTTAGCAACAGCTGCTTACACTGCTCTCTCAGGGCACGAACGCTCCTGACAGCACTTGCGTATAGATCACAATTTGCTAAGCAAAGAAGGCTTTTCCGCAGCTAGGTTTGAGGTTTATTTTGAGGTTTGGGGGAAGTAAATTAACATCAGTTATGGGGCGATCTCTGGCTGATAGGCCATTGCATGGTAAGATTTTTTTTATCAAGACAATCCTTGAAAGGGCCAAAAAGAAAGCCGGAAATGTCTTTTGTATAGTGAGCACCCCCCCCGTGTTACGCCGAATTCAAGCCTCCAAATCAGCCGTGAGGTTTGGCAGTGTTGGCTTTACCCCTTTCACAGGGCCACAGCTGCGACCGGTTTCCCTAAAAGAGTTGCTGTATTGAGAACAAAGTTGCTTTCCTCTCCCTGAGCCATCTAACAGGCTGGGTTCAGGAATGAATGCCTCATTTATCTCCTTCCAAAGCTTTGAGGTTTCACCTGGTGCACAAGGGGCTTCTTCTACTCAGCCTGCATCTTAGAGAAAGAGCCTTTTAAACCAGAGATGGGCTTCACCCAGCTCCCCAGACCCAAGCATCCCCCAACAAAGGGTCGTGGGGAAAGAAAGTATTTGAAGGAAGGACATGGATCGGGATCCAAATTTTACAGCTGGAGGCAGTCTCTCCTTTTATATGTGGTGTCTGGGATTCATGATGGCCAGGCATTTCTGCTAATTCCCGCTGGCCATGTGGATTTCATCTTTTTATAGGGCAGGGAAAGGCAGGTAATAGGATTTGCTAATGGTGCTCTCTACAGTCCAAAACGGGGTAAGATTTCTAGGCGGCTTCCTTCCCTGCGAGGCCCTGGCAAGGTTACCCTGCCTGCTCACCTTGTTGTGTCTGCTGTGTAGGCTTTTTGCTGTCTCACAACTGCTGAGCTTTTCTCCGCAGGTCCACCTTTGATTCAGCAGCTTGCCCCGGAACTCATTTTCTGAAGGGTTAAGAGAAATACAGTGTCAGGGAACAAAACAAAATCCTGTAGCCACTGGCCACACCACTTCAGCAGCGCCATCAAGACTAAGCAAGAGGAAGTCTAATGATTATTTGTACAGTGGGAGCATCCAGAAGCCCAGTCACTGGGCTGGAGCCCACTGTGCTAGGTGTGGGACATACATAGAACATAGTATCAGAGAGGTAGCCGTGTTAGTCTGAATCTGCAAAAGCGGCGAGGAGACCTGTGGCACCTTATAGACTAACTGAAGTGTTGGAACATAAGCTTCTGACATGCATCTGACGAAGTGGGTCTTTGCCCACGAAAGCTTATGCTCCAACACTTCGGTTAGTCTATAAGGTGCCACCGGACTCCTCACCACTTTTACATAGAACATAAAGATGGCTTCTGCCTTTAAGGGCTTATGCTACTGGCTTCTAGCACCAAGACACTACAGCTATGTCTACACTGGCGGCTTCTTGTGCAAGAACATCTTGTGCAAGGGTTCTTGTGCAAGAACTCTTGCTCAAGAACACGTCCAGACTGCTATGTGCGAGATGTGCTTTTGCGCAAGAGTGTCCATGGCAGTGTGGACACTCTCTTGTACAAGAAAGCTCTGATGGCCATTTTAGCCATAGGGTTTTCTTGCACAAAAAACCCCTGCCACGTGTCCACACTGCCCTCTTGCACAAGAGCTCTTGCACAAGAGAGCTTACACCTGTTAGAAAAGAGCGTAGCTCTTGTGCAGGAAGCCTTCTCTTCCCATGCTTTACTGTAAATCTTCTTGCGCAAGAGTGAGTGGGCAGCGTGGATGCTCGGCAGAAGAACGTTCGTTCTTGCGCAATAAACCGCCAGTGTAGACATAGCCCTGGTATATCCTTTTGGTACTCGTCAATTGGATCATCCCAGAACTGGTCATGGAGGATTTCCAACCCTGTGACTACAGCTTAGTCAGAAACACCTGGCAGAGGGAGAAAACCAAACCGCTAAAGAACGGTAGGCCAGCCTGCTACAATTGCCTCAGAATTTCACCACCCATGACAGGATGAAAAAAAATATGTTTTACCTGCCCACCAAAAAAAAATTAATTTTCTTGTGATGGGATGGTGGGCAAAGATGAGGTGGGAAATAATATTTTACATGCTGCTATCGCCTGGTCTCACCCATTTCATTACACGCATTAGAGCCACCTCTGAGTGACTTGAAGGTGTGTTGTGGTCAATGGTTCAGCATTAGTAAAAGTTTGGATGGAACATTTAGCCTCCTCCAAAGCATTGTGGTTAAGAGTCGGACTCTGAGTTCTCCTCTCAGGAGGAGAGCGGTCCTGTCATGGAGGGACCCCCGGGCACATGGATTGGCATGGAAGGAGAGGTGAGGCCTGAAATGACTCAGTCCCTCCGCCTTCTGAATCCACAGAGGCCCTGGTGGGCCTGGTATCTGTGCCAGGGGAAGGGCGGAGTCCAGGTGGATACAGATGGCTCTGTGGAGCTTGGTCAGAAGAGATATGTCACCCGGGAGTGTCTGATCCTCATCACCGAGCCCGCCACCACTGGGAGCCAGCCCTAGGGGGCGGTCATCAGCAGTGCTGATGGCCTTGATTTCTAGGGATACTGGAAGAGCCATTGGGCTTGTGGGTAGGTCTAGGGGCATCCCATCCACCAGTGGGGACAGCCGAGCGGATACTCTGCAAGAGGCTCCTTATCAGGATTTGCTGGCCCAGAGCCCACCATTCCCTTCCGCAAAGGGGAGACCAGCCCTGCCTTCTCACCGAAGTTCCTGCTAAGCCGCGTGGCTGCACAGCTTCCCATTAAGCCCTACGCGGGGGTTCAGGGCTGCTGTGGGGAGAGGGGCCCCTGTGCTGGGGCCAGCTGGGAGAGGCGGTTCCTCCCAGTCCAGGGATGTGGCCAGCGTAATAGATCCGGCTCCACGGGGCTCCACATACCACAGTCTCCTGCCCCTCTCAGGTGCTCCAGGACAGGCAGGCAGCCTGCCTTAGAGCTGCTCATCAGGAGCTGCCCAGGTAAGCCTGAACCCAAAGCCACCTCCTGTGCCCCAAACCTCTCATCCCCAGCCCCACCCTGAAGCCCATCTGGCCAGTGCAAAGACTGCACCCCCTCCTGTACCCCAACTCCCAGTCCTGAGTCCCTCCCCAAACCTGGAGCCCAGTCTCACGTCCCAAACTCCCCTTGGCCTACCCCAGAGACCTCACTGCCTCCTGCACCCCAACACCTGACTTCAATTGTCAGCCGCCTCCTGCATTCCAAATCCCTTCACCCCACCACCAGCCTGGAGCTCCCTCCTGCCCCCCAAACCCTTCATTTCCAGAGCTAACCCTATGCCCAGCCCTGACACCCTCATCCCAGGCCCCATCCCAGAGCGCCCCCTCCAGCCAGAGCCCTCACACCCCTGCACCCTATCCCACTGCCCCATATCAAAGCCCCCTTCCACACTCAGAACTCCTTTGCCTCCTCCCCTGCCCCCACCACAGGAATTGGGTTATGTGCACAAATATTAAGGGGTCACATGGACTAATGTGGAGTTGATGTGTGACAACAAAATTCATTCCGCTCAGGGATGGGAAATATTACAGGGAACACTGCTTCTCACTCTGGTAAAATTCTCGTGGAAGTAAGTCAGAGGGAGTTTTGCATGAATAAAGACCGAATAAGGCTATCAAGATGTGGTCCTAAGGATGATCCATCAGGTCCAGAAATATAAGAGTTCCTAGTCCTGAACCTGCAGCCAAACTTGGACTAAACTTTGACTGTTCCAAAATTCAGCCCTGGGGTTTCTACGGTGTTTTGGTGCCTTTCTTCTGTAACTTCCAAGTAGGTACTGACCCACCCAACTCCAGGGGGACATTCTTACAGCATTTCAACTGACCGAAAGTAGGGCAGGGCTGAAATTAAGAATGTTTTTGGCCAAAGTTTTGCAAAAATATTGACCCTGATTGTGGGGAAAACATTCAAAAGTTAGAAGTTTTCAACCGGTACTGCTAGAAACCATGTGAGATAAACCAATGTCATGAAAGTCCGCCTCCATCTAGAGGTGAGCACTCTTGAGGGAAAGAGCTTAAATTCAATCCCAAGTCTGAGCATTTGAGGTTCACCCCTCAGTGGGGAGATAGCTTTGCTATTATTTCTATTGCAGCAGCATCCGGAGGCCTCAGTCCTGGAGGAGCCTATTGTGCTAGGTTCTGAACAGAGAACGAAAAGTCGGTTTCTGCCCCCAGAGATTGTCTAACCTAAGTACATTGGGCAGAGAACACTATGCTCCTGCTAATCTTTTCAGTGGTGAATTCCACATGTGGAGACCAGCTTCCAGGACTGGGAGATGGTACATCGAGAGGATGCGTCCTACATCAGGCTGGGAGATGTAGCGATGACTTTTATGGTGAGACTGCGGACACCATGCACCAAACGGTCTGTGGTACGGAAGAACGTCTGAATTCCTCTCTGGTCTTTGAGCCCCTTCAGCCCGACACAGATCCCATTGAATTTTTCATCCTGCTCCTACATTTGCACCTCTGAGCAGAGGACAAGCCCATCAACCGGACATTGTGAAGAGCTCTATGGTGTCTCTATTCTCACCACAGGTTTCCATGACAACCATCTTTTACAAGACCAGCCTCTCGGGAGCGGGTCGTTAATCCAACCCACTCTAACCACACACAGCCCAGGGCTTTCAAGGGGAAGTTTCCGGCAGACACAGCCGCTTTGGAGGGAGGGAGGACAAAGCTCACCATCTGAAGAGAGGAAAGCCGGCGGCCTCCTGCTTGAATAGGTAAGGCCCAGCTCATCACTGACCCTTGCATCACCTTTGGAAGAGCAGTGGCTTTGTGCGCTCACCTAGCGTCAGCCTCCTGGCCCTTACTGGTGCTCTGGAAGAGGAGAACCCATGACCCCATGCCTGTAGGCATACCCCCAACCCAGGAGCACCAGACTCTCCCCTAAAGTTTGGGGTAGGGGGTCCATCCGCACCTGAACCATGGCCCTGGCTTCTGTTTCACCCTTTCTCCCCTGCCACCCAATGCCTCACTTACCCCATCCACACCAAAGCTGGTGCTTCCCCCCCACCCCCCACTTTACTAAAAAAGCTCAGGTTGGTGCATGACATCCCTGCATCTTAGCACTAGAGCCTTTCAACAGCCTGCCTGCCTGTGGTGGAGCTGAGCCATCATCTGGGCTTCCATTTTCATTTAGCTTAGTGCCTGGGCTTCCTCCTTGTTTCGGCCTCAGTGTAGAGCAACTTTGGTTCTTAGGAGGGACTCACAACATGGACTAAACAGGGATAGCACGTGTCCGCCTTCCCCTCACACTGCTGTGCCAACACAACATCTCCCAAGTTCAGGCTTGCTGTGCCCATAATATTCCATTCTTGGCTTGGATCCCTCTCACAACTCTGCCACTGAACCTCTGTTGGAACCTGCTATCTCTTGGCTTCTCCGGTCCTAGAATAGTCATTCCCAGTTCTTCTCTGCCCCGAGCTGCAGCTATTGGAGTCATCAGCTGCACCTGCCATGCCATCAAGAGTGATCTCATAGCCCAGACTGGATTGGACAGGAAGGCAGCGATCGAAACATGCTATTAGTACCATCAAGTCCATTGGGAAAAGGGAGCATGTAATTTTTCCAGCACACCCCATATCAAATATGATGATATAAGCAAGGATCAAATGTACAACAGCCTCTATGCTACAGACAGCAGAATTTAACTTCCTTTTTGTCGACAGCAGCAAAGTGTTTTTGTTGTTTTGTTTTTTTGTCATGCTATTATAAACCCAGGGAAACAATCCTTCATCTGCCCTTCCCCAACACAAAGAACAAACAAAAGGCATTTCACCAGGATCCGTTACATTTGCTTTGCACACTTGTGGGTTTCTGAACTTGAAGGGCTGTGATCTGTGCCCTTCTTGGACTTTTCAGCTTAGAAAAGAGAGGAGAGGAAGGGAGGATATGATAGAGGTCTATAAAATCATGACTGGTGTGGAGAGAGTAAATATGGAAAAGATATTTACTTGTTGCCATAACATCAGGACTAAGGGTCACCAGATGGAATTAATAGGTAGCAGGTTTAAAAGCAAACAAAAGGATGTTTTTCTTCAAACAATGCAGAGTCAACCTATGGAACTCCTTGCCAGAGGATGTTGTGAAGACCAGGACTCTAAGGGTGTATCTAAACTACATGGCTCCGTCGATGGAGCCATGTAGATTTGTTTGTTCAGCAGAGGGAAATGAAGCCACGATTTAAATAACCGTGGCTTCATTTAAATTTAAATGGCTGCCCCGCTCTACCAATCAGCTGTTTGTCGGCAGATCGGGGCAGTCCGGATGCTCCCCTGTTGACATGAAAGCCCTTTATCGACCTTCCTGGTAAACCTCATCCTATGAGGCATAATGGGGAGGTCGATAAAGGGCTTTCAGGTTGGCGCGGGAGTGTCCAGACTAGCGCGCTGAGCCGACAAACATCTGATCAGCTGTTTGTCGGCTCAGCGCGGCAGCCATTTAAATTTAAATGAAGCCGCGATTATTTAAATCAAGGCTTCATTTCCCTCTGCCGATCAGCCTAATCTACATGGCTCCATCGACGGAGCCATGTAGTTTAGACACACCCTAAGGGTACATCTACACTGCAATACCAGAGTATCCTGAAAGAGCTATCCTGTGTCTCAACGGCAAGCCTGTTATATCAAGCTCGCTATTCCTATGTCCCTGTAAACCTCATTCTATAAGGAGTAAGGGATGTTTCAGAATGGCAGGTTATTTCAGAATTTGGTGCTGTGTAGGCAGCACCAAATGACAAAATAAGCTATGTCAAAATAACATTGAAATAAATGCAATTTGCGTAGCTCAAATTGCATCTCTTATTTTGAGTGACAGTGCAGTGTTCAAAAAAGAACTAAGGGTATGTCTACACTACCCTCCTAGTTCGAACTAGGAGGGTAATGTATGCATACCGCTCTTGCTAATGAAGCCCGGGATTTGAATTTCCCGGGCTTCATTAGCATAAGCGGGGAGCCGCCATTTTTATATCCCTGCTGCTTCGAAGCCCGTGTAGCGCAGCTACACGGGGCTCGAACTAGGTAGTTCGGACTAGGGTGCCTATTCCGAACTACCGGTACACCTCGTTTCACGAGGAGTAACGGTAGTTCGGAATAGGACCCTAGTCCGAACTACCTAGTTCGAGCCCCGTGTAGCCGCGCTACACGGGGTTCGAAGCAGCGGCGATTTAAAAATGGCCGCTCCCCGCTTAAGCTAATGAAGCCCGGGAAACCCAAATCCCGGGCTTCATTAGCAAGTGCGGTATGCATACATTACCCCGCTAGTTCGAACTAGCGGGGTAGTGTAGACATACCCTCAGAGAGTTCAAAAAAGAACAAGAGAAATTCATGGAGGAGAGGTCCCTCAACGGTTATTAGCCAGGATGGGTGGGGTGTCCTTAGCCTCTGTTTGAGAGGAATGGGGGACAGGAGATTGATCACTGGATGATTCCCTTTTCTGTTCATTCCTTCTGGGGCACCTGGCATTGGCCACTGTCGGCAGACAGGATACTGGACTAGATGGACCTTTGGTCTTCCCCTGATGGCCGGGGAAGAACTAATGGGACATGTTGTATTTGTTATTGCCACGTTCTCTGGGCCTGGTCATTTCTATTATTGGAGGTGTTATTAAGCCCCCATCCTGCTTTGCAGAATCCAAGAAGAGAGGAGCAGAGAAAGGGAGAGATGGCGCATGTAGGGCGAACACAGAGCTGAAAGCAGAAAAACCCACAGTGGGACAGTGAAGGGAGAGGGAAAGATATAAACAAAAAATCAAAGGCAAAAGTTCAATGAAAACTAAATGGAAATCAGACACTATCTATAGGGCACCCAGATGTTCCAGCCTCCTGCGGAGGGGTAGCATGTGTCTGCCTCCACCTCACGCTGACTGTTCTTTAACTATGAGCATGTGTTTTAAACTAACAGACCTGCTTTGGGGAAAAGGGGCTTTAAGGTACAGAAGAAAGGTTCACAGACTCAAACCACTGTTGCAAGTCTTCTGTGCAGTGTGACGTGGGGTTTGCAAAAGCCTCAGAGATGGTCTATGTCTAGACTGCAGGTTTCTTTCGGAAGAAGCTTTTGCAGAAGAAATCTTCCAATAAAACTTCTTCCAAAACAAAGCGCCCACACTGCGAAAGCTCATCGAAAAAGCCATCTGCTTTTTCGACAGATAGCATCCACACTGAATGGACGCTCTCTTGCATGTAAGCTGTGATTACTGTGGATGGAATGGCCACCAGGGCACCTGTGCTTTTTCCTCTTCTTCCAAAAGAACTCCCTCTTCCCCATCCACACACGCCTTTTTGCAAAAGAGCTCTTTCGGAAAAAGACTTTCTCCACGAGGATTACCAATGCTGGAAAAACCCTTCTGTTCTTTTGATTTTTGTGTCAAAAGAACATGATTGCAGTGTGGATGTAATTGAAATTTTTTTGGAAAAAATCGCCATTTTTCCAGAAAAAGCCTCTGTAGTGTAGACATACCCTTTGAGACATCCGTAAGGAGGAAAACGCATAGCTCCCACCCCACAGAGGCCTGATTTGCTCCTAGGTGGCCAAATTGTAGAGTAGAAATGACAACTGTCACCTTAGGTGACTGCCTTGGTGAATCTGACCCCCTCATGCCACAATTCCTGGTCCACTGGCCAGTTACTGATGCTCACAGGTGACACTATCCTCACCTACTCATACTTTGGATCATGTCATGGAGCAGTAGCAGGGGAGGGACTAGGAAATGTGTGTTAGTAAAAACAGCCACCCTGGCAGCCCAAGTGTCCCCATCCTGAATCTAGTTAGCCAGGACAACTTTGTTAACACAGGAATCATATTGCCTTTATCTCTGCTGCTCACATGCAGCTTGCACCCTCCCTCATAGAATCATAGAACACTAGAACTGGGAGGGACCTCGAGAGGTCATCAAGTCCAGTCCCCTGCCCTCATGGCAGGACCCAGCACCATCTAGACCATCCCTGATAGAGGTTGGTCTAACCTGCTCTTAAATATCTCCACTGATGGAGATTCCACAATCTCCCTTGGCAATTTATTCCAGTGTTTCATCACCCCGACAGGTAGGAAGTTTTTCCTAATATCCAACCTAAACCTCCTTCGCTGCAGTTTAAGCCCATTGCTTCTTGTCCTATGCCCACAGGCCAAGAAGAACAATTTTTCTCCCTCCTTCTTGTGACACCCTTTTAGAAACCTCACCCCCTAACCCTGGCCACAGCTCAGGTGGTTACAGTTGCAAGGTGTGGAGTGAGGGTCTTTCTATGCCTAGTACATTTCCCAGACAGCCCCCCCGCCCACCCCTCAAGGTGGGGTAGCTGTTTGCACTCTGGAGAAGGATGAGCTCCAGAGACTGTCTGGCAGACTAAGGTGGGTTGGAGTCAGATGCAGTGTCTGAGCCTTGTCACCCTTCTTCCACTTTGCCACAGCTCTGCACTCAGTCGAGCTGCCTTTGAGTCGGACCGGACGGAATCACCCTGGGCTACGTCTAGACTGGCATGATTTTCCAGAAATGCTTTTAACGGAAAAGTTTTCCATTAAAGGCATTTTCTGAAAAGCGCATCTAGATTGGCAGGACGCTTTTCCGCAAAAGCACTGTCTACACTGGTCCTTTTGCGCAAAAGTTTTTCGGAAAAAGACTTTTGCCCGAATGGGAGCAGCATAGTATTTCTGCAAAAGCAGTGACAATCTTACATGAGATCATCAGTGCTTTTGCGGAAATTCAAGCAGCCAGTGTAGACAGCTGGCAAGTTTTTCCGGAAAAAGTGGCAAGTCTAGACACAGCCCTTGTGTTTATAAACAAACCAACCAACCAGCTCTGTTCCATCATGCTCTAAGATGGGGTGGGGAACCCAAGGCCCGGGGGCAGGATGTGGTCCCTGGCTTGTCTGTTCCTGCCCCCCGCTGTCTCCCTGTGAGGCTGGAGCACACAAAATCTACTAGCCCAGGCCTCCATAGGCTCTGATGTGTGAGGGAAATCGGGGGGAGTAGGAGGGGCCACATTAGTGAGGGTTATTTTCTTTATTTTGCATCTCACCTGGGTGTGGCCCCCAACTGATTTTTCTGTGAGTCACTGGCCCCTGAGCCAAAAAAGGTTCCCCAGCTCTGATCTAAGCCATTCCTGTGACCCTGCTTGGTGTTTAATTGGCAGTGTTGCCTGTGCAAGTCCCAGGGCAGAATTTGGTCTACTGTATTTTGAACCGTGGCCATCGAATTTTTAAAAAAACAAAATACAGATGAAGCATTGCCCAGGAATTCCCCTGCTAATCCAATTCCCTGAGATGTCCTCAAAAGCTAAAACAGCAACACTCCCCCTTTGAAAGGCACAAGAAAGTATTTGGTTTCGCCCCAGATTTTAGAAAAAATGTAGAATAAGCAAACGGTCTAGACTGCCGTGAGCCAAACATGCTGAAAAGCTGCGCAGAGAACTCCAGGGTGCAACCCGCCGAAGTGCACTGAGACAGGGCTGACTTTTTTAGCCGACGTCTCCCTGGGACGACGGGAAATGCTGAGCTGAAGAAGTTAGTTGCCAAGTGGCACGGAGATTCTGCGACGTACGCAACTGCCCCCTGACATTTTACCCTCATCGTTTATGCCCTGATCTGCAGAGCTCACACAATTCCAGATAAAACCAGCGGCTCCTCTGGTGCTTAGAGTCAGGGGGGCTGGAACCAGGCAGATTCTTATCTGCAACACAGAGAACTAGTTTCCCCATCCTGCTTCGTGCCCCCTTCGGTCCTCTAGCACTGGGTAGGGCTGGGCTCTCCTTGGGAGCAGCATGCATCACCAAAATCTGCTTTTTCCTCCCGGGATGGGCTCATTTCCAAACCCTAGATCATGGCACTTCAAAAGACATTGATGGAGTCCAGATCTTGACCCACCCCCCAACTTCACAGTGTGGACTTCTCTCTAGGGGTATGTCTAGACTACAAGCCTCTTTCAAAAGAGGCTTTTTCGAAAGAATCTTTCAAAAAAGCCTCTTTCAAAAGAGAGCATCTAGACTACAGCCAGTACTTTCGAAAAAGCGAGCTGCTTTTTCGAAAGAGAGCACGCAGGCAGTCTGGATGCTCTCTTTCAAAAAAGCACAGCTCGCATTCAATAACTCCTTTTGAGCACTTTCAAAAAAAGGGAGTTATTCCTTGTAAAATGAGGTTTTCCGCGGTCGAAAAAACTGCTGCGTTCTTTCGATTTACTTTCGAAAGAAAACGGCAGCAGTCTAGATGCAGGGGAAGTTTTTTTGAAAAAAAGGCCACTTTAAAAAAAAAAACCTATAGTCTAGACACACTGTAGGATATAAAATTACATACACCAATCACAGCATAGGGCACATGGGTACAACAAGCATTAAGAATTTTTCATCTTTAAAAACAAAAGAAAAAGGTTGGATTATTCCACAGAGACATAGTTCACGCTTGTTCGACTAATCAAGCAAGATGGAATCTAATGTGGGATCTTTTATAGGCCATGAACTTTCCATGTTGCTTGGGTCACAAATTATATCACACTTTTTGCTTTGTTTTTAAAAAACAAGGTCATGATCACTCTTTACAATGTGATGGATCTCCAACCCCCATGCTTTATGAAGTGGACTTATGCTCATGAATGTGCCTAACTCCAAGCTGCTTTCAGCAAATTATTTCATGTAACCCATCAATCTTCATATCATGATCTGCTGGCTCTGTTTATCTTGCTTTGATGTATGTATTGTTTTTGTGTGTAACGTTAGACATGGAGCGGGGACTGCTTTGTGGGTTTTAAATGTCTGAAGGAGAGACATGGAAGGGGTTACCCTCCATGTCTTGATGAGCAACTGTTAAACAATCTTTTTTGTCTTTAAATTGGAGCAGTGGTTGGTAGGGAGTGGCCTCAATTCTTTAAAAAAGAATAAGGAAGCAGGGACCTGGGTCTTTTGGCTGGGCTGTACCTAAAGAAAGGAGCTGAAGACCTCAGGGTGGGGAGACAGCCCTGGTTTGGAGGGGCAGCTGGAAAAGCAGTTTTAGGGGGAATTTGAAAAGTTTGCACCGAGGATTCAGTGTAGAATTAGCCAAGCCTTTTTTTTTTTCTTTTGATTTGTAATCTACTTGTCTCTGCCTGTTCTCACGTATTACCACTTAAATCCTACTGCTCGGACCTAATTAAATTACTTTTATTTTCTATCAAACCCAGGGTAAATAATTACCACCTGGTGGGGGCAACCAGTGTGTATATACTTCCTTTCATTGCTAAAGGGAGCTTCCCCAGCTAATTCACTGGGGGTTTTGATCCCATTTGGGGACTGGTATGCCAGGAGGCTGGGCCCAAAACTGTACTCTCCTTGGACCTGAAGAAGTTAGGGTTGCCAGGTTTCCGGTTTTGAACCGGACAGTCCAGTATTTGAGCTTTCTGTTCAGGAAACAAACTGAGAAAATAGAAATGAGACAATAGAAATGTCCGGTATTTTCTAAATCAGATGGAATGTCGATTGTGATGTCATGCTAAGCGTGTCCGGTATTTTTGTTGAAACCATCTGGCAACCCTATAAGAAGTTCAATGTCTGTACTGCTTCTTGGGGGTGGGGGGGAGGGTGAAATCTCAGTCCGGGGCCTTGGGTGGGGGAGGTGGTGAGGAGCCCCAGAGAGCAGGAAGACAAGTGGTCTTATCAGCACCCTGGTGACACCCCCAAGGGGTCTTCTGTGACCTCACCCCATCACATACAGGTTCAGAAATGCCTATCAAAATGAAAGGTTTTACTTCCAAATACAAGTAGCAGCCCATCTGGAAATTGAGCTTCCTTTTAAGGATGTTATAAAATTCCATTTATAACACATTCTTGAGGGGAAAACGTTGTAAGGCACAGCTATAAAACAAAATTACATTATAGCCCTTTTCAAGACATGGTTTCAAGTCTGTGGCCATGGGCTAAGTGTGTCTGGTGGTTTAATAAATGATTGAAATTTTAAGACAATATTCTTAAGGGTGCAGTGTTAATGCTACTTCTCCACAACATTTTCGTCATCTCAGTGTTGCCACCTCCAAACATAATCAATTAGCTTCTCTCATCCCACAATAATCATGTAACTGGTTTTAAAGTCATGAGATTTTAGAAAAATACACCATTATTGTTTCTCTGCTGGCTGGATATTGAGCCTTTTGAAGTCCCATTTCTAAGCTTTTCTCTTCAACTAGATATGCTAAAATCTTTTTTTGGGGGGGGGGAAGGGGGGGAAGGAAAACTGAGAGTCTCACCTAATCATGTGATTCCATAAACTGGTGCATTAAGAGAAACCTTAGTGCTGGTTGGAAAATAACTCTCATGGAGCAATTGTCTGTCAGAATGCAGTTATTTTGACATCAGTAACATTTTGCAGAGTTACGCTCATTTCCCCAAAATGTCATGTGAGGACAAAAATTTCCAACATTAGACATTCTGGGAAGGAAACATTTCGATGTTTCCTTTCAAAGCTGCATAATAGTTTGTTTAGTCTATATTATAATATAGAATACAAAGTCAAAACTGAATGGAAATGTTTCCATTCAATTTGAAATGAAATTAAAAAAAATCCACCACCACTTCTGGTTTGCAGAGAAGTTTGAAGTGTTCATGTTTCATTTTTCATGGTTTTCCAGAGAATAGAATTTCCATCCTCCACACAGCTCTAGAAAATATCCTGACATAGTGAAATAGTGAGAATTGGTAGCACTTTGATATTTTCAAAGTGAAGGAAAAGTGCAGTGTCCTGTAAGACAGGCAGGTATCATCCATCCAGCCTAGGTTTCATTCTGCCCCCCATCACCAGAGCATCCAAGAGTTATCTGATCTGTCTCATTATTTACAGGTGTGAAAAAGGCAGCGAGGAGTTTAAATGACTTGACCAAGGCCACACAGAGAGTATAATTACATTATAGCAGGCCAATGCTCAAACCACTGAGCTATCCCTCCCCCCATTACAGCCCTTTTTCAAAACATGGTTTTAAGTCTGTGGCCATGGACTAAGTGTGTCTGGTGGTTTAATAAATGATCAAATGTCTAAGACAATATTCTTAAAGGTGCAGTGTTAATGCTACTTCTCCACAACATTTTCATCATCTCAGTGTTGCCAACCCCGAAATATGAAAACATCAATCAGCCTCTCTCATCACACAATAATCATGTAACCGGTTTTAAAGTCATGGGATTTTAGAAAAATACACCATTACAGTAAAACTCCAATAGTCCGGCATCCAATAGTCCGGCACTCCTGATAGTCCGGCATCAAAATGGCAAGAGCCTAGTGAGTGAGCTTCAGCAAAAAATGAGTCACAAGGTAACAGCGGCAGCAGCTGAACTGAGCAAAAAGGGTAAAAAAGGCTTAAAAAACCCTAAAACATTACAGTATACTGTGTACAGTATGTACAATAAAAAGGGTTAAGAACACTTTATATACAGTATATAATGTATACAGTATATATAACCAGCTTATAGTACCTCTTGATAGTCCGGCATATTTGATAATCTGGCACCACCTAGGTCCCATAGGTTCCGGATTATCGGAAACCTACTGTAGTACCTAAAAGTTTGTTACAAGGAGGAGGCCAAAAAATGATTCTCCTTCACCTCTGAGGATCAGACAAGGAGCAATACATTTAAACGACAGCCAGGGAGGCATTAGGAAAAACTTCCTGGCTATGTCTACACTGGCATGATCTTGCACAAAAACTCTTTTGCAGAAGAGTTCTTGTGCAAAAACTCTTCCAGAAGAGAGTGTCTACACTGGCATGTGCTTTTGCGCAAGAGCACCCATGCCAGTGTAGATGTTCTCTTGTGCAAGAAAGCTCTGATGGCCATTTTAACCATCCAGAAATATAATTTATGCTTTCATGTGCCGAAAGTGTCCGTCTGCTATGTTCATTGGACAAACATCTCAGACACTTCGCCAAAGGATTAATGCCCACAAAACAGATATCAGACAAGATCACAAAGAAAAAACAGTTTCTTGCCATTTTAACCAGAAAGGACACTCTCTCAATGACTTAACCACCTGCATTCTGCTACAAAGACCTTTTACATCTGCCCTTGAAAGGGAATCCTCTGAACTGTCATTCATGTTAAAATTCGACACTCTCCAAAAAGGAATGAACAAACACTCAAACTATCTTACCCATTACCAAGATAGCTTCCCCAATTATCACCTCTAATACCATTAACTCACAAACATCCCACTCTCCCCACCTCTAATATCATCAATTCACAGACACTTACCTTCCTTCCTTCCCCCCACCCCCCCTGCATCCCCCTCCTGTTCTGAAATGTGATTTGTCCTTTTCATACGTGTTCATTTTTTTAAATTGTATCCTTTGGTATATATGGTTGTGACTATTTTCTTCCACTATTTGATCTGAGGAAGTGGGTCTGGCCCACGAAAGCTCATCATCTAATAAACCATCTTGTTAGTCTTTAAAGTGCTACATTGTCCTGCATTTTGCTTCAGCTATCCCAGACTAACACGGCTACATTTCTATCACTATTTTAACCATAGGGCTTTCTTGCGCAAGAAATTCATGTTGCCTGTCTACACTGGCCTCTTCGAACTCTTGCACAAGAGGGCTTATTCCTGAGTGGGAGCATCATAGTTCTTGCCCAAGAAGCCCTGATTTCATACAGTAGAATGTCAGTTTACTTGCACAAGAACACGCGGCCAGTGTAGACAGGCAGCAAGTTTTTGCGCAAGAGCGGCTGCTTTTGCGCAAGTTCGCGCCATTGTAGACACAGCCCCTACCTATCAGAGTGGTTAAAACACTGGAATAAATTGCCTAGGGAGGTTGTGGAATCTCCATCACTAGAGATTTTTAAGAGCAAGTTAGACAGACATCTATCAGAGATGGTCTAAATGATGCTTGGTCCTGCCGTGAGTGCAGGAGTGTGGACTTGATGACCTCTAGAGTTCCTTTCAGTTCTAGGATTCATAGCATCACAGTTTTGGCACCAAGTTACCTTAAAGGAGGGGGGGGGGGAAGAAGGGGAAGGTGGACGACCAAGTTTCTTTTATTCACACAGACTCCAGAAAAAAAAATCAAAGGAAGGAAGAGGATGAGAGTTTCTCTCACTGCCACTCAAGGATGCTACTGTGGCAAAGAGAAACCTACGTGTGCATGGCTTGGAACACGGTGAGGAGTAATGTAAGGCTTCGGCCAAGCCATTCACACCCCAGTCTGGGTACCACACACACAGAGGCCTGGGTCAAGATCGGAAGCGGGAGTGAGGAGAACTAGGTCTCCTTCCCAAAGCTTCTCGTGAAGCCCTGCGAAGGTGACTGTAGGGGGTGCGAAAACTAGAGGTGAGCTAGACAGGGCTGGAACCTCGCTGCACGTGCAGAGCTCTCTACGCGATGCCTTACTTTTGTTTGCTGCACTCAGAGCAGGGATAGGCAAACATTTTTGCAGTGGGACTACTTCATGCATGCTAGTGCATGATGGCAGGCTGTCTCCAGCCCCCGAAAGGGGTGGTTCCCTCTAGGCACCCTGTGCCCAGGACTGGGGGAGGAGACTTCGCACGCTCCCCCTCCCCAGGCCAATTGGGGCATGGGGGCACATAAAATTTCTCGCTCCTCATTCCTGCCCTGCCAGGGGCGTGTAGCACCTAGAGGAAACTGCCAGCCATTTTGAATAATGAATGACTTTGCGCACTTCCCCCTCCCCCTCCAGGTCTGGATTGGCGTGGGGGCAGGGGAGCGGCAGGGAGGGCCACAGGCGGGATCAAACAGCTAGGCAGGCCGTATCTAGCCCGTGGGCCATATCTTGCCCACCCTTGATTCAGAGCCTGATCCACAGGCCCCTGACCTCAACAGGAGCCTTTCCTTTAATCCCAATGGGTTTTGGATTAGGCCCGCTTTGTACTTGCAGCCTTCGAGCCCTTCGTGGAAGGAACCATGTTACAAGGGTTCTCCAGGTCCGCCACACACGTGCTCCGGACACTGTTCTTTGGTAATGGGCAGACAGGCACGAGAATCATTTTGCGTTTAATTCCCATGGCCTTATGCCGATCCCCCCAGCAATTTTGTGCAGACATGGGAGGGGGGGGGGGGGGCGCTCTGCACTGGTAAAACAAAAAACCTTAAACCACCCCAACCACTATTGTATTCCACCCCAGCAGCAGCTGCATAACAGAAGTGGGCGAGTCTTTATTTGGGTGATCAACGACATCTACATGCACTGTGTGAATGCAAGCGTTGATTAAGAGCAGTTCTGGGGGGTTTCTTTCAAATCTTCCTCCCTCCCTCCCCTCTCTGGTTATTAATTCACCTTCCTGATATTGTATAAAAAAAAAAAAAAAGGAGAGAAGTTAAATGTTGTGAAAAAATTGCCACAAAGGAAAGCATTCAAAGCCCTTCCCCACCCAGAAAAGGCTGGCTCTCAGCAGGGTAATAGCCAGCTACCTGGAGAACATTAACAACCAGAATTTGTTTTACTGTGTGGTCAAAGCCACGGTAGAGCAAGGGCTTTTGTTCCTGGAGGTGCCGCTAATAATCCTTCCATCTCTGAGTCCAGGCTGCTGTCTGTTGGATCCTAACAGCACAACGGAGTCCCTCTCATCCAGCAGCCAGGGATGTCGTTAAATGAAACCCAGGCTGAATTGTGACTAATTTCCATGCTCCCGCTTAATCCCCACACGCAGGGAACAGAGATTTGCTTGAATTGATACGCTGCGAGCGTAGGTATCCGTTTAGCCTTCACAGCGATGCCTCAAAGTGCTCTCTCAAGGGAGCTGCATTAAAACCGCTGATGGCAAAACAAACAGACATGGCTGATCCAAGCGAACTTAGCCATTCTTCCCATTCCTGGCTCAGCGAATGTGGGGGTAAGCCCCTTTTTGCGGCTTCCCAATGTTTCCTACCCAAGGTGAATATTATCCTAGGTACTGCAGGAAAGAGGTGTCCAATGCTTGCAATTGAACATCCCAAACATGCATTTCATTTAAGATTTGACACAGGACGCTAACTATATATCGCAAGGTTAACGACCACTCATTAAAACATTAGTTGATGTTAAACAGCCATGTAATAGGTACAGATCACGTACTCTATCAGTGAATAGGACTGAAGAAATAGATTAGAATGTGGTGTATCGATGGAAGTGCCAGTGCTTCTAGATCTCTAGGGACTCTTCCGTTTCCATTTGTTCACCTTCTTTGGCCTGAGTCGGGAGGAACTTAGTCGGTTGTTTAGGAAAAAGCTCAGAATCTTGCTTAGGGCTGGGCAAGATGCAACCCAGGGACCAGACCCGGCCTGCCTATCACTTTGATCCGGCCTGCAGACTCCAGCTGGTCGCTTTCTATTTATAGCCGGCTGCCCATTCCACCGAATTTCCAGGTGGCAGCTCAGGCAGCAGGATCCTATTTAAATGGCTCATGGTTCTGGCACTACCCCAGCAGAGGTTGGAACTGTGAACCCTTTAAATAGCCACAGTAACTCCGGGCAGCTGCCAGGCAATGCAGTAGCAGTGGAGTCGTGAGCCCTGTGCGGTGTTTTTAATTCAAAGCCTCCGGCCCCAGGCTGGTCCCCAGGCTCACCCCTTCCACCACAGGTCCCACCCCTTCCGGGGTGGAGCCAGCCCATGACAATATACAAAAATTCATTAAGTGGCCCCCCTGCAAAAATTATTGCCCACCCCTGGTCTTGACAGTTCTTGGTACACTCCAAAGCCTGGGAAAAACCTATGGAGCTGGCAGTCTAAATAGACGAGGCCAGGGGAGCGGACAGCCTCTGTGGGCCCCTGGGCAGGGGATGGGGGCAGCTCCGTACTCCTGGAAGGGGCAGGATCTTGGGCAGTAGCAGCAGCAGCATCTGGGAGCCCTGAAGTCCATGGCTACTGTCTCCTACACTCCCCTCACCCATTGGCAGGCCTGGACAAGACAGAAAATGGGTGGGAGAAAGGAAGGAATTATTATCCCCACTTTATAGATTGAGGGACTGAGGCACAGGGAGATCACGTGGTTAGCTTAAGGTCACACAAAGAGTCTGTAGCTGAGCGGGGCATTGGACGCAGACTAGAGCCTTCACTGTGAGGCCCATCCTTCAGCTCTGTGAGCGAGGTACTGCCCCTTTCTCCAAACTCCACAGAACCAACATCTCCAAACTCAGGGGCAGGGGGAACAGGTCGGATTCATTCCGTTCCTTATGTTTGGAGAACCAGGAGGCCACAGGGGAGCATTTGCCTTCCCAGCAGTCCGGTGAGGGATGCCTAACTAGGCAGCTCCCCACTTTCCCAGAACTCAGGTCCCCCCACCATGCTGTGGGTTGTGTCATGAAGCACCACGTGTGCACAACTCAAACCCAGATGTTCAGATTTGTTGGGACTAAGAGGTGATTGGTCTGGGCACGAAGATTCCCCTCCAGCCCGGCCTGTGAACCAAGTGTTAGCAATAGAAGTGCTGATGGGAGGACCGACAGGAAACGTGGGTGCTTCTCGGAAGGCCCTTGCCCCGTGCCTCCTCAGGATACCAGTGGACAGCCACGGGTCTGGGCACTTCTCCACAATACACAACGGACATTTAGATCCCAGCTGCTCACTTCTGCACATAGTGTTTGTACCACACCCCCAGGCGCTTTAAAAAACAACAACAGTCCATCTGATTTAAAGCAATTAAGCAAACCCCTATGACCTTCCAGATGACAAGAAATGCAGGCACCATTTACAATAGTTCAGAGGACACGGGACAAAGTTCCCCATCCCAGCATCTCCATTCTGGACAATGACTCTTCTACAATTCCTTTTCCTGCAACTTGGTCAATGTACAATACATCTGATCTGACATCTTGTGGTCTGGGACTTTATGGAGTTTTAGGGTTGCCAGATACCTCCATAAAAAATCCCAATCACGGCAGGTAAAAAAAAAATTGGTTGAGCAAAAAACCAAAACAAAACAGCGGAGACCAAACTTGTTGAGCAAAAAAACAAAACACACACACACCACACACACACACACACACACACACACACTATCTAGGCAAAAACTGGACACCTGGCAACCCTATGGAGGTTGCCAGTGCATCCTAGCACATCCCTTTCATTCCCCACTACTTCCTATCCAGTTATCTTCTGAGCCCTCGAATTATGCAGAACAGTGGTATAGTCAAATACCCATGAAGGACCAAGGTCAGATAAAAACTCTTTTAACTGAGGGCATGAAGTTTTGAGCCATCCCTTCCCCCCCCCATGCTCATACTTTTCTAGGGCTTCCAAGCTGATACGATCAGTGAAGCACATGGTTGTATTTTACCTCCTCTCTCCCCCCCCAAGAAAAAAAGAACAGTTTGCAATTTTAGGAGGATCAGAACTTTTTTCTCTGCCTGTTGGACAGATGCCCCCAGAGCCACTTGCATGGCTAACAACCCACTCAGCAGAAGTTCGTGTCCAAGGCATTCACTGCAGGGCACAATCCCGTTCAGCTCTGCAGGCAGTGGGGTGAGGGGAACACAAGAGCTTCTAGCTGGCCGGGCCAAGGGACAGAGAATAGGACTCAGCGGTTTCCTTGGCCTCCTCAGAAGCATCACTCCCTCTTTCTCATGTCAGTGCCTCAACTTCTACTCAGCACTCTCAGACCCAGATTTCTAGACCACATCTCTCTGTATGAGACCTGTGAGATGTAGTCTCTCTTAGCCACCCACCCAGCAAAGACACCTCTCAGCTACCGCAACGGCCCTCTCTCCAGCCTTGACAAACGCAAGCTCTCTCCACTCGGCAGCCTCCTTTTCAATGGATGCAAGATTGTTCTCCTGGCTTGTTACTGTGGCCACCTCGCCTCTTCCTGGGCCTCCTTCCGTGGCCTCCCCCTTCTCCACGGCAAACCTAAAGCTACTTGTCTCCTCGCTCTGCTCCTCATCCTTCACGGCTGAGATGGCCATGGAATCTACCCTCATAGCCCACTGGCTAAGTTTTCAGTCAAGCATCTACTTTCTCCTGTTCTGTGCCTCACACTTACGAGGAGCTCCCCATATACGTCCCTCTCCTCCTTTGCCATGATGCAAGGGCACTACTGCACTGGAGTGGGGGTGGGGGCATGGGGCCATGACCCTCCCATTTTTGAAATTCGACAGGCCCACCCACATTTTGCCACAGGGCCTGTTCCTCACTCTGCCTTTCCCTCCCTGCCAGGCTGGAAGCTGGAGCCAGGCCCACGCAGGCTGGCAGCTGTGGGGAGCCCTGGCTTTTCCGCCTGCCCAGAGTAGGAGAGGGCAAAAGCAGCCCCCAGCCCATGTTCCCACCCCCTCGGGCTTCCCACTCAGGGCAGACAGAGGGTCTGCAGCTCCCCATAGCTGTGGTGGCTTGTCAGCCCCCAAACCAGACCCCGCTGGAGCAGGGTCAGGGTAAGAGCCACACGGGCAGTTGTGGGGAGCCATGGACCCTGCTGCCCTGGTTGGTGGACCTGGGGGGCAGGCACATGAGCTGGGGGCTGCTCTCAGGTCCTACCCCAGGCAACTGGAGAGGTCTGAGCTTCCCACCCCTGCTCATGCTTCCAGCCTGGTATGGGGGAAGGGGCCCAGAGAGAGTGTGCCCCCCTTCAGGAAAAATCTATCACCCCTGCCATGAGGCAAACAAAAAACCCTTGACAACGAATAGGCCATGGGTACATTTTGGTCAGTGCCAGTAACTCTGACCAATATCTCACTGTGGCCTTGTGCTCCTCTTGGCCGGCTGTAGAGACCTGTTGTCTCTTCCACTTCAGGTGTTAGCTTTTCAGGGCAGGGGCCATTTTTTGTCCTGTGTTTTGACAACACCTGGCAGAACAGGGTGCTAAGCACTCCCACACTATAAAACAACAATAGACCGGGCTCATTAAAAAGGATATCGAGGGCCCAGTGTTCTTGAACAGTTAACTAGACAATGCCTTGTACTGAGTGTGACAGAAATAGGCTAGAAGAGGCTATATAAGGTTACAAAACAACATCTTTTTCCTGCCGTTCCCTGATGTTCATGTTACTCATACGTTCTTCAAGAAGGGGGAAACGTTTCTGGCACACGGCAGCAGTTTTATTTGTGTGCCGTTCTGTAAAATAGGATTTAAAATAAAGACAGTTTTGTCCACAGAAAATAATTCAGTGTTTCAGCATTTTTTTCCAGCTCTTTGTTCTGTTGTTCTCAAACTGGGAAGCTGCTTTTCTACCTTCAGGGTGGAGGGATAGGTGGGTGGGAGGGAGAGAGGGGAGAAGAGTCAAAGAACAGGAAAATATAAAATTACAGGAGTTTCAGGTGTGGGATCAGAAAGAGCAAACCTATCATTAGATAGCGAATGCTACTGTGTTTGGCTAAGTTATATCTCAATCCTGCAAAAAGTTTAAACACATATTTAATTTTATTCATAAGAGTAGCCACATCGAATGCTGGAGGTAAGAGTTACGCATATATTAAAGTACCTGCTAAATTGGGGACTTAAAGTGGAAATATCTAACATAACCAGAGAGACAAATTAACTGGCTGCCCTGTTTAAAAGTGCTTTCCAAAACAGTGCATTTCTGTTATGATTTCTTCACCATCACCTCCATCATATATACAGTAGCCCACTGTCTGAGAGTCTGTAACGCCGAAATGCTGGCTGTTCCCTCTGGGGGGCGCTGTTGCCTGAAATGCTGGCTGTTCCCTCTGGGGGGCGCTGTTGCCTGAAATGCTGGCTGTTCCCTCTGGGCGGCCCGTGATGCATGGGGAGTGCGGGACCCAAACGGCTGCTCGTTCCCCCGCGGCAGCCCGGCTGAGCGGTGCAGAAGTCAGCCGAGTGCCACGGCGGGAGGCGAAGGGGGGGCGTGGTGGTGACGTGCGGCGTGACAGCAGCTCCAGGCCCCGCCCCCTGGCTGTGAACATCACCGCCCCACCCCCCCTTCGCCTCCTGCCGTGGTGCTCGGCTGACTTCTGCGCTGCTCAGCCGGGCCGCCGTGTGGAGTAAGTGGCACAAGCAACCGTTTGAGCTCCATGCTCCCCATGCAGCACGGGGAGTGCAGAGCCCAAACAGCCGTTTGGGCTCTGCGGTCCCCCGAGTGAGAGGCAGGAGGGGAAGGAGAAGAGAAAGAGAGACACAGAGAGAGAGGCAGGAGGCAGAGGAGAGCTGAGAGAGAGATGGAGCGAGAGAGAGAGAGGGAGGCAGTAGGAGGAGGCGGAGGAGGAGGAGGAGAGAGAGATGGAGCGAGAGAGAGAGAGAGAGAGAGAGGGAGGAAGGAGGAGGAGGGAGGAGAGGAGGAGAGAGAGAGAGAGATGGAGCGAGAGAGAGAGAGAGGGAGGAAGGAGGAGGAGGAGGAGAAGAGAGTGAGAGAGAGAGAGAGATGGAGCGAGAGAGAGAGAGAGAGAGAGAGGGAGGAAGGAGGAGGAGGAGGAGGAGGAGGAGAGAGAGATGGAGCGAGAGAGTGAGGGAGGCAGGAGGAGGAGGAGGAGGAGGAGAAGAGAGAGAGAGAGAGAGAGAGAGAGAGAGAGATGGAGTGAGAGACTGGAGGCTCAGGAGAGAAGACCAATGAGGAGGAGAGACCTGAAAATCCCATCTTAGGACGGGCTAATTGGCTAGTTTAAAAAGGTTTCTAAATAAGCCTGGCCCAAATGTCGTTACTGCTGTCATGGGAGAGGGCTGCTTAGATGAAGAGTACAAAGAAGGAATATTAAACTTACCAGTAATTCCCCTCCCCCTCACCATCTCTAGAGACCTTCTTTATGTCCTGTGGGACAAGAGATCAACAATGGAGACCTTGGGTTTTAACCTTTCACTGCTTTCTAGGTTACACCTAGCCCTGCTGCACAGGGATCTCTACCTAGGAGCAACAAAAAGCAGCTTAGATTGTGGTCAAAAGAACAGATGGGCAAACCTGGGTAACTTATAAGCACATGGCGTAACTTATAACCAATGGAACAGATCTGAGCATGAACAAAAGTCAAATTACTGGCTTATCATTTCCAGACTCTTACTCACAATATCCCTTCTACTGTCATGTGCAGGAAAAACATAACAGTCCTTACTTGTAACCTGCTTTGCCCTCCAAAGTCCCTTTATATGTGTAGTTCCTCTTGGTGTTTGCCAGAGCATTTTTGTACATTACCTCTGTATGTGTGATGATGTGTTACACACTTATTTGCACACCAATGTGTGTGGGAAGGGAAGAATGGGATGTTGCTTTTTTAGAACATAACGAGGTAATCGTACAAGCATAATTTGGCTTTCCTGATAACTTTTCTATTCAATAAAAGCCAAATACAAGCCCTGTCCCTTAATCTCCCAAACAGCAGCACACCGCTGAGAAAATAATATAGCTGTAACTTCCAGCCTCATACACTTTCTTTTCCATTTATATGCAAATATTGACCTTTCACCCAAGCTGTCTCAAAGAAGCATTTCTTTAAAAATGCAAATAGCATGTTGCAGGCAGTTCCTCTGGATGAGTCTCTCTTATATGATTATTTCTTTTAACCTCACCCGCATAGTGAAAAAACAACTGGTAAACAGCACCACGATAATAATGATTTTTCAACCCACATCAAAAGATCCTGTGGAGCCAATGTGTCGACGCAGCAGGCGAATTCCCCGCTGGAAGATTTTTAGGGATCATTCAAGACGACCACCCTGCCGTGGTCGCAGCCAGCACCATAAGATTGTGCTTCTTGAAGGATGAAGCCAATGGCTCAGTGGAAAGCACCATCTACAGCAAGGGTGGGGAACCTAAGGCCGGGGGTCAGATGTGGTCCCCAGCTTGCCTGGATCTGGCCCCTGAGGGCGAGGGGCCCCCCCACCAGCATTGGGCAGCTCGCGCTCGTGCTCCAGCCACCCCACCACAGAGCACACACAATCTAGTAGTGTGCCAAGGGAACAAGGGAGAGGATCTTTCTGCTTCTCAGCTGGGGACCACATCAAGGAGGGAGTTTGTGTTTGAGTTTCTCACTTGTGTGTGGCCCCCGACTGATTTTTCTGTGGGTCAGCGGCTCCCCACCCAAAAAAGGTTCCCCACACCTGATATACAGGTTGAACCTCTGTGGTCCAGGATTCTCTGGTCTGGCAGGACCAGAAAGCCCTGGGGAGAGAAGCCCAGATCCCAGTGATGGGGCCAGCCGCAGAACCAGAGCCAGCAGCGTGGAGCCCAGTGGCCATGGCCAGACCTGGCAGTGGAATCCGGCCGGGATGCAGAGTCTGCCTGGTAGCCAGGGCCAGACACGGCAGCGGAGTCTGCCTAGGAGGGGTAGCCAAGACCAGAGCTGGCAGCGCAGCGCAGCCTGGCCGGGGCCAGAGCCAACCAGCTGTGCAGGCCAGCTGCGGGCGTGGGCAGGGAGCTTGGCAGTCAGGCTGGTGGCCAGCACAAAGGATTAATGGGCACAGATCCGACATCCAGAATGGTCACACACACAAGCCTGTAGGGGAACGTTTTAACCTCCCTGGCCAGTGCAGCTTGCTGCTCCATTCCCCACTCGGCTGGAAGCACAGTGCAGAGAAAGGGGCAGACCCCACAGGGCCGGCTATCATGCGAAGGGGCCATCCACACCTTAGCTGGGGAATCAGAAAGTGTGAAAAGCCACCTCCACACATGGGCTATGTTTGTACAGCCCCAAGCACAATGAGGCCCTGTCTAGGAGTAGCCTGAGGCACTGCGGTAATACACACCATAAATATTAGTGTGGGGGAGGGGGCAGTGAGGAGGGGGAGCCATGAAGGGAGAAACTCGTGAGGCGGACCATAGTATGGGGGAGAGAACGGGCAAAGAGACAGACGTGAGGTCCCTCGGTGCCAGAAATTGGGACTGGACAAGGGGGGATAGATCACTCCAGGGCTGCCCGTTGAATGCCCGTTGAAGCTTTGGGCACGCGTCATACCTGAGAGACCAGTACTGGGCTAGAGGAACCTTTGGTGGCATCCAGGATGACAGTTCTTATGTTCTTAAATAGCAGACAGGGAGGGACAGAAACCTAGGGAGGGACAGAGAGGACAAGAGGGCTACATGTACACTGGCATGATTTTCCAGAAATGCTTTTAACGGAAAAGTTTTCCATTAAAAGCATTTTTGGAAAAGAGCGTCTAGATGGGCAGGACGCTTTTCCGCAAAAGCACTTTTTGAGGAAAAGCGTCCATGGCCAATCTAGACACGCTTTTCCGCAAAAAAGCCCCGATTGCCATTTTCGCGATCGGGGCTTTTTTGCGGAAAAGAAATCTGAGCTGTCTACACTGGCCCTTTTGTGCAAAAGTCTTACTGATTTCTTACAGTAGGAAGTCAGTGCTTTTGCGGAAATTCAAGTGGCCAGTGTAGACAGCTGGCAAGTTTTTCCGGAAAAGCGGCTGATTTTCCGGAAAAACTGGCCAGTCTAGACACAGCCGAGAAGAGAAGAGAAAGAACAAAACAAGAACAGGGTGAAGAGAGAGATGGGAGCTGGACATATTACATCCGTTTCAAATAGAGCCAAGCACACAGGACGTTGCTTCTGCTGTGGCCTAGTCAGGCCTCAGGAAATGTGGCATTAACAAAGGCAGGCATGGCTACCTGAGCCTGAGTCAGAAAACTGGGGTGAAGGGAGAATGCAAATAAAAAGGTGGGGAAGGAGGGAGTGGCAGTGGTTGTGTTGATTTTGGCATTAACACACGTCCAGCGGTGTCTCTTTCTAAAGGAAGGATCCCCCCCACTCGAAACATCAAAAAACCTCATGCCGATTCAAAACATCCAGCAAATTCTTCTTCCCCTCTTCCCTTCGAAGAGTGGGCTAAGTTGAGAGTGAGGCAGCTTACACCTTTCCCCGACACATCAGATATACCACTTGACTCCGGTTGAACATACAGTAGTTTTGCTTACAAGCCACAGACTTTCTTCACTCTCCCGAGTGTGTTGGGGATTTTCGTGTATTATGCTAGGCTCCTTGTGTGGCTTCCCTCTCAGCACAGAACACACACTCCCGCCGATCACCACGGCCCCTCTGTTCCTTTCCGCCTAGCTCTTACATTGACAGCTCAGAGATGCGCTGCCAAATTCTCAGCTGAGTCACTGCGCTTTGCTCTGATCGACCGGTGGAAACAGGAAGCAACTCCAGTGAAATCAGAGGAGCGACGCCCAGGCAAAACCAATGCGCGAGCGAAGAATCAAGTCGCGTCCCCCCCAAAGCGGGTGTAAGTGACACCTTCTCGTTGGCATATTCGTTGTGCCACAGAGTCCCTGAGGCCGAGTGAGCTAAACTTGCAGGTGATGTGGGAGGAATGTAATTCATACATGTGGGAGTGGAAGGAACCTAACCCAGTTGGAAAGACCTTAGCTAGATCTAAAGTGGCTGGTGTGTTCCAGGACTGTCCAGAATCTCCATAGCACTGTGTGATGTATTTCTATGTCCACTCCACCCCTACACTAGCCAGCACATCTCCTATGTGAAGGCTTCTGGTAGATGGGGAGGGGGAGGGAATGTCTCAAAAGGCCAATTTATGGCTGAGCTCTGCAGCTCCTGCAAGGGGAAGTTCTCCCCTGCCAGACCAGTGTCTCTTTACACCATTCTGCCCCTACTGTCCCAAGTTCAGGAGCTGCCATAAGGGATGAAAGTCTCACCCCTTATCAGTGCTGACTATAGTAAGACTGTGTCAGCATCCCCAACAACCCACATTTTCCTAGCGTAATGTCCCATTTGTCTGCAGGCAGGACCAAACCTGGGACCTCTGGAGCTAAGCACATGAGCCTCTATGGGCATGGGTTCCCAAACTGGGGGGCATGCCCCCCTGGTGGGGCGTGAAGAAATTCCAAGGGGGGGTGCAAGGCGACCCAGGCCCCTCCCCACAACCAAGTTTTTTTTTTGATCAACAAGTTTTGCTATGGGGGTGGGGGGGACGCCAAAAAATTTGGGAACCACTGCTCTATGGCATGAGTGAAAAGCCAGCTGGTTCTCAGCTCAGGCTGTGGAACAGACTCAGTCTCTCTGTGGCTACGTCTAGACTGCAAGCCTCTTTTGAAAAAGGGCATCTAGACTACAACCAGTACTTTCAAAAAAGCAAGCCACTTTTTCGAAAGAGAGTACCCCGGCAGTCTGGATGCTCTCTTTCGAAAAAGCACAGTTTGCATTACATAGCACTTTTTATTTGAAGGAGCACTTTTGAAAAAAGGCATTCTTCCTCGTAAAATGAGGTTTTCCGCAGTCGAAAAAACTGCTACATTCTTTCGATTTATTTTCGAAAGAACGTGGCAGTCATCTAGATGCAGAGGAAGCTTTTTTGAAAAAAAGGCCACTTTTTTCGAAAAAAACCCTGTAGTCTAGACACACCCTGTAAGGCTAGGTCTGCACAATGAGATTATTTCATTTCAAAATAACTCCCAAAATAAGCTTATTCTCCAGGGGAAAAGGCGTTATTCTGAAATAACCAGCCCCTGATTTTGAAACAATAGGCTTGGTGGTGTGGACACTCTGCTTGTTATTTCGAAATAACTCCCCAATGTAGCCATGCCCTAGTGGTCTTTGTGCCACTACATGGGACAGTGCATCACCCCCAGAAGGTATGTGGGTTACACTACCACAGACAGACATGTACAACAATATGTTCTGCACAGTTCCTGACATTCTTATGGACACCCAAGACAGTCCAGTTTTTAAAAAAAGCAAAACCACCACCCAGAAACAAAACAAACAAAAACAAACACGACTTCAGATGGCTTTAGTGGAGTTTAAAAAAAACACAACACCATGACCAACCACCCAAACCAGGGTGTTTGATTAAAAAGAGGCAAAGGCAGGTCTTCAGATCGTGTAACTCAGCATGTCATCACTGAAACCAACAGGCCTCTGCCAGTCATACTGTCCGAAATGCTGACCCAATCATGCAAAAACATCACGGGAGAGATGTTCTTTGCTTCCTAAATCTGAACCATTCCTCTACAGTCAAAATAAAAAAAGGTTAAAAAATTAAATAAAAAAATTAAATAAAAGATTTCAGGCAAACGTCTGCCATTTTTTGCTCCTCTCAAATACCCACGTTCAAGGAATGGGGGGAAATTGCATTCTGAGTCACACTGGCCAGGTTCCACAAATAAGAATCGCAGTCCATAGGTTTTTTTTTTTTTTAAATACTGTTGGATGCCACGCTGGTTATTGAAAGGGTAAGAGAGCGGAGAGACTGTCTTTAAGGCAGGCTGCTAAGCAGCCAGCAAACAGCCCGGCTGTGTTTGTGCCACTGACGTAAAGTTCGATGACTAAGCGGGCGACTTCCAAAATGCCAGCTTGTCGCTGCAATATTCAGCCTTTTCTCTCGCCTGTCACACAAGGAGTGAAAACTTGACACATCAGCGTGTCATCGAGTCAAACAGACAGAAGCAATAAGGCATAATAGGAGGGGAGATCATGATGAAATAATCACTCTTTTGGGGTGACACATACCACTGCTCAGTACCCTGGCCTTCGAGAGGGTCAGACATTTCTCCACAACACCCCCCTCTCCAGTGCCACACTTGGTACGGCTGCCAAAGTGTGCTTCGGTTTTAGGCACACGCAGTCAGGAATGAACCCATTTAGGCAGCAGAGAGGGAGGCCTGCGTCAATTCAAAAGGTAGCCTCAAACACAAAGACCCGTTTGCCAGCATCACCCTGTGCCCAGCTTATTTAAAAGCAAGAGGAACTGCCAACTGTGTTCATGTCAGATCCTCATGGTGCCATTTGCAGGGCTCGCAGGGATGCGCTTAAACTGCACTGACAGAGGGAGGAGGGATACCTTTACGTCTACCGTGTTGGGCTCTCTAGACGCCACGGCCGTTCTTTTAAGTCAGAAGTTGAGTGAATAGGGTAATGACTCAGCATTCACAGCTGGGAAGGGGGAATCTGTATGGCACCAGGAGCAGTAGCTGGAGGCCTGCTCTCCGCAAAGCTCTGAAACGGCCAGAAGGTTGGCTCTCTCGAAACGAATCCCCACCCACTCCTTTAGTATCACTAGATATTCCTGTTTTCCAAATATATATCAAAACAAATCTCCACCCGGTCCTGCAAAGTAAGCAGTAAGAATCCTGCAAAGTAAGCGATGGATGGAGTGAACAAGCCAAGGGTTTTCTGCCACGCCAACAGCAATCTATTTTTCTACCGGTCAGAAAGCCCCATTCTCAACAACACGAAGCTGAAAGTTTCCAAGGGACGCATGAAAGGAGATGACAACTCATCGTGGGCTGCTCGGAGACACCGGAGGCAAAGTTAACAACTCAGACTGTCATTTTTTCTTTCAAGCAGTGGTCACCAACCAGTAGTTCAGGATCTACTGGTAGATCTTGGAGCCTCTGACAGGTGATCCTGACTGCTTTGGCCAAGAGGCTGTCAAGTGCCAGCATTTCAGCTGCCCTTCTCCCCACTGCTGCGCATCTCATGTCCTCTGCTTAGGAGCTGCCCCTCAGGAGCCTCCCGCTTGCTTGGCAGGGGAGGGAAAGGAGGCTGCTGATGTTGGGGTGCCCCCCCCCTGTATCCTATCTCCACAGAGCAGAGAGGGGACACAACAGGACTTGGGATGGCGTTTGCTGGCTGCTTTTGGGAGTGGTGCAGGGCCAGGGCCAGAGCGAGCCTGCCTTAGCCTCACTGCACCACCACCTAGGAGCCACTGGAAGTCAGCAGGGCCCAGTCGGAGCCCACATCCTGAAACCCTACCCCAGTCATGAAACCCCTCCTGCACCCTAATCCCCTGCCCCAGCCCCGAGCACCCCTGCATCCAAGGACCCTCCCTTGAACCCGCCCTCCCCAAGCACCTCTGCATCCAACCACCAGCTCCTAGAACCCCCTCCAGGCACCCCAACTGCCTGCCCCAAGCTCAGCACTTCTCTCATACTCCAGATCCCTTAATCCAAGACCGGAGTCTGCACCCCAACCCTCAGCCCCAGCCTGGTGAAAGTGAGGAAGGATGGGGGAGGGAGGGAGGATGGAGTGAGCAGGGGCGGGGCCTCAGAGAAGGGACACAAAGAAGGCAGGGCAAGGATATTGGGATGTGAGGTAGATCTTTGATGGCACTTAAATTCAAAAAGTGAGCTTGTGCTTAAAAAGGTTGGAGACCCCTGCTTTAAAGTAACTACACAGCTTCCAGGCACTTTTTAACCGCACAGCTTTATTTATAGGGCTACTAATCCTCACCCGTCACTGTTGTTATTTGACAAAGCATTTCTCTCTAGGCAAAGCAGCTAGTTGCTCCCTGGCTCAGTAAAACAAAACACATTGGGCCCACAAACTTTAAACCCACATGCCCAAAGCTAGTCAGACATGGAGTTTCAAAATTATGGAGAGCGAATATTATCCACTGTAGAATTTGAGACTGTAGAACTGCTACTATTCAGTACACAATATAACTACAGTGTCTCTCACTAGACACCAGCAGGAGCTTACATTCTAGCCAGATTTATATATTAATGCCTTAGGACAGGCATGTCCAAAGTCCGGCCCACGGGCCAATTGCGGCCCGTGTGCCGGTTTAATACGGCCCGCCAGGTAATTTGGCAATATCTATCTTTTATGGCCCCCAACGAATCCATATGTATTGAGATGAATACATTGTAAAATCTCAGTTAATGTCAGTTGGTCTAAATCAGTTATAAATATATTTGGACACAACATGTATACTTGGTGTTATGTTCCTGTTCATATTTTTTGAACTTAAAAGTTGACAGACAACCTTTATTACCAATAATATGTAATGTACTTTACAATGTTCCTGACATATATTTCAGCTTCCTGGATTTTTTTTTTCATCTGGCCTTCAGATATGAAAGGCAGAGTGATTTAACACCTGTTTAGATTTGTCATCCGTGTGACGAAATGAAAAGTATGCCGTTTGCAATAAACTTTGCATAAAATAGATAATTTGTGTTTAATTTTAATGGTTCAAAGAATGTCAGGCAAAATGGTCGGCCCTCACGCATGTTCACTTCATAAACTCTGGCCCTCTTTGAAAAAAGTTTGGACACCCCTGCCTTAGGAGATACTAACTTTTGGGAAAAAATACACACAAACACACCTACATCCCCTAAGACACTCCACTCTCATCAAATCAGTAACACTTATGTCTTTGCCAGGCAGTTGGTCCTCTCTCCCCTGTACTTAGAGTGACCAAATAGAAAGCAAGAAAAATTTGGAGTGAGAGGGAGGAGTTAGACATTCAAGACAAAACTCTGAATATCAGAACTGTTCCTACAAAAATCAGGACATCTGGTCACTCTACCCATGCTTGTACTGTAGTTTCTTTGCTTGTGACTAGAACAGGGAGAAGGTCAGAGTCACTATTAGGTGAGCAGTTTTATACCGATGCCAGTCTCCTGTAATTAGCTAGCGTAAAACCAGAGTAAATTGGACCCAGTGGCTACGTCTAGACTGGCATGATTTTCCGGAAATGCTTTTAACGGAAAAGTTTTCCATTAAAAGCATTTTCAGATCAGAGCGTCTAGATTGGCACGGGCGCTTTTCCGCAAAAGCACTTTATGCGAAAAAGTGTCCGTGCCAATCTAGACGAGCTTTTCTGCAAAAAAGCCCCGATCACCATTTTCGCCATCGGGGCTTTTTTGAGGAAAACAAATCTGAGCTGTCTACACTGGCCCTTTTGCGCAAAAAGATTTTGCCCAAACGGGAGCAGCATAGTATTTCTGCAAGAACACTGACAATCTTACATGAGATCGTCAGTGCTTTTGCGGAAATTCAAGCGGCCAGTGTAGACAGCTGGCAAATTTTTCCGGAAAAGCAGCTGATTTTCCGGAAAAACTGGCCAGTCTAGACACAGCCAGTAAGTTTTTGAGGACTGAAAATAAAGGGCCGGGTTCCACAGTTATTACACAAGCACAGCTCCCTCTGAAAAGGACTGGGAGTCTTTGGACAGCTAACAAAGCAGAGTTAAACCAATGCTGCCTGCCTTTCAGAACCCCCCCACCCCGCCCCGAGATGTGCTCCCCACTTCAGAAGCATTATTCATTCTAAGAAGGCACTTGTACTACTGTGACTGCATAAACAGTCCTGCAGAATGGTGATTGATGAGATACATAGCAAATGGAAAGCCAGGGTGGAGTTGGAGAGTCACCTTATGTAAAGACATGCAGAAGATTGAGGACTGGGAACCATGAAAGCTGGAGGAGGAGTAGTCTGGGGTGTCACTTGAGACCCCTAAGGGATTAGCATTGTTTGTCTCTTAATTTCATCCCATTACTCCCAGTTACATACCTTGTGTACCCCAGAAAATTCCACTCCTCCAGACTCTTCAGACATGCCACTCTGTCACAAATCACACCTTTTCACAATCTTGACAGACTGCGCTATAGCCTGGATTAACACCAGGCGATCAATCCACTGGCAATTGATTTAGCAGGTCTAGTGAAGACCTGCTAAATCAACTGCAGATCACTCTCTGGTCAAAACTGTTACTCTACCCCAGACAAGAAGAGTAAGGGAAGTCAGCAGGAGAGAGTTTCTCCCATCAACCCCTCCCCTGTGGTTAATGGTTGTGTAGCATAAGTCACCTTTCTGCGGTCGTGTAGCTGTAGGTTTAGGCAAGGCCTAGAGGTCTGTAGTAGACATAAGTCACTGTTTAGCCAAGCAAAATGCATTTTCTGATGGCCTCTTTCCTCGTAAATTAATCCCTTCAGTCCTCTGATAAATTTCCTTGCTCTTTTCTGGTCTCCCACTGACGAGTCAGTAGGTTTCTTGTAATAAGGAGAATGCAGATTGTTAATAGCAACATCATCAGAATTCTTAACAGAGCTCACGGCCAACGCTTGCTTAGCAGATTTGCCTTTCGAGTGTTTGGGCCAGTTCCTACAGGAGTCGTCAGAAGCCATCATGTTACAGAGATCAATCAGAGCCCAGACTTTCCATCAGCACAATCACAAGTAAGGAACTGCTAGGAGTTAGTTCTACGTGCCGGGAGAGATTTTTGGCCCCAAATCAGCTCCCTTTACATCATTAAGGCAGAGCAAAGGAGCTGAGACCTCCCCCAACACCGTTGCTAGGAAAACCCTCACCCTAGGAGAGTCTCCAGTGAGCGTGGAACTGACAAAACAAGCTCCTATGCTTTTCTTCACATCGGACCCCCTCCCCTAGTCTCCCATCCCAACTGGGCTGCTCCAAGCAGCAGAATCTGCCCCCATCAGCACTGAGGCTAGAAGGAACCATCATGATAATCTAAATCTGACCCCTTGTATATCTCAGGCCACAGAACTTCACCTGCAACAGGCCCAGAATCTCTAGCTGATGCACTGTAGCCTTCAAATCTGTATTTAAAGCCTTCAAGGTCAACCCTTTACTCTAGTTCAAACCAGTGAGTGATCCAGGCCCCATGCGGCAGAAGACGATGAAAATCTCTGCCAATCTGAGCTAGGAGATAAGACCCCATATTTGGGGTCAGGAAGGAATAGTTATACCCTGAGCATGTACGTGAGACCTTCCAGCCAGATGCCTGGGAAAACATTGTCGGAAGTAATCAGAGCCCTCCCATTTTGCCTCTCTCTCCTGTTGTTGGGGATAGTTGCCACTAGGAGTCATGGATGGGCCATATGCCATTGTAGGCAACTGCACAGCTGGGTGCATGCATGTACAAATGAGCTGGACCAAACCTCTGCTCCACACTCTCCATTGAGCATGGAGAAATTTTGGATCGGGGGCCACAGCTTTATGGTACTTCTCTAGCATTTAGCTCTAACATGAGCATGCAACTCATAGAATCCTAGAACACTAAAACTGGAAGGGACCTTGAGAGGTCATCAAGTCCAGTCCCCTGCCCTCATGGCAGGACCCAGTACTGTCTGGACCATCCCTGATAGACATTTATCTAACCTACTCTTAAATATCTCCAGAGATGGGGATTCCACAACCTCCCTGGACAATGTATTCCAGTGTTTAACTACCCTGACAGTTAGGAACTTTTTCTAACGTCCAACAAAAACCTCCCTTGCTGCAGTTTAAGCCCATTGCTTCTTGTTCTATCCTCAGAGCCCAAGGAGAACAATTTTTTTCTCCCTCCTTCCTGTAACACCCTTTTAGATATTTGAAAGCTGCTAGCATGTCCCCGCTCAGTCTTCTCTTTTCCAAACTAAACAAACCCACTTCTTTCAGTCTTTCCTCCTAAGCCATGTTTTCTAGACCTTTAGGTCATTTTTGTTGCTCTTTGCTGGACTGTCTCCAATTTCTCCACATCTTTCTTAAAATGTGGGGCCCAGAACCGAACACAATACTCCAACTGGGGCCTAACCAGTGCAAGTCGTTGGAGTGGCCTTTCTCCAGGTGACCCAGTGACGCATAAGTTTGAAATGTGAGTGCCTAAATGGGAATGCTGTTGCCATTTGGATCTCTTCCAAGGGACACTCAGCTGCAAGATATGGATTTCCGGTTATTTGGAAACTGGGCTTCAAATGCCTTCCTGGTAGATAAACCATTCCTTTTCCCACGCAGAACAGCCCCTCCTCAAGGTCAAGAAAAGATGAAGAGTTGCAGGTGCAGGAAAGATGGCCGATTCAGATTTTAGGCCCATCACCCCCCCTCTAAGGAGTTCGTAAAAGACTATTTAATTTTATATGCAATATAGAGGCATTTCTATGTAAGTGTAGTTCGGCTAGAAAACTCAGCAGGCTTAGCAGAGAAATCCCGAGGACAAGTGCACAGTACAAGCCATTCAATGTCAAATTGTTGCTTTTGAGATTTTTTTTTTTTTAATTCAAATCAAACACACAGCCTTGGTTACCTGCAGATTAACCCATGCTACCTTGGGCTTTAAATAGTGTATATATGAAGCCTCCCCCAGAGTCCTCTCACGTACCTTGTAATAACGCTCACTATGGGAACTCCGTAAAGTGGGTTTTGAATTCACGTCTGCTGAATAACACCTGACTCTTAGGCTGGCAGAGAGCACTTGGGTAAACAAGTCTGAGGCACTGCTGGAAGAGACAACTTTCCTTCCCTCTCCACCCCAAATCTTTTACTTTCAGAGGGGCTCTGAACTGCCAGCTGTCTGAGCAAACCCATTAGAGTGAGCATGGCCACAGCTGAAAAGGCTTCAAGTGGGGCAGGAAGCTAGCCCTAGACCAAGGGTGGAGAACCTATGACCCAGGACCAGATCCAATTCCTGGCTTGCCTGAATCTGACCCACAAGGCTCAGGGCTCTCCCCCACAGAGCTCCAGCCTTGTGGCCCCCTTCCTGCTCAGACTCCGCACCCTCACTCTGCTTCTGACTCTACCTCCCTCCCAGACCTCACACTCCAAGCCTGCTTCCCAGCAGCCCCTTCCTATGCACTGAACTCATTTTTCACCCCACCTGGGCAGCCCAAAATCCAAGCCCCTAATTACGGCAGTAACGCCACTGCTCACTCCCCAGCCAGAGACTCCCACTGAGAGCATAGGGGAGAAAAATCTACTAGCCTGGCTCTAGTTTGCAAGGGGAATGTGTGTGTGCACGTGCGGGTGTCGCTTCTCACCTTTGCGTGGCCCTTGACTGATTTTTCTGTGGGCCAGCAGCCCCAGACCCCAAAAAGATTCCCATCCATGCCCTAGACGCATCTACTGCAGTTCCAAATAGTTTCAAGCTGGCAGGTTTCCTCTTTTGCCTAAGTCCTTCTGCAGTTAGTCACATTTAATTGGAACAAAGGCAGCTGATGCATTCATTTCGGAAACATATTGTCTTACAGCCTATTGGATATCTGTATCTTAACGGCTCAAGATGGATTTATGTAGAGGAAGAAGGGGGGGAAAAAATAACATGCCCCTCAGTTGCATCTTTTCCAAGGAGTCGCCTTTACCACTTGTACTCTAAACATTAGTCATCAAAGGCGTGAACTCATATATTATGTATTGGAAGTAGCATTTTCAGTCTGGTGCAAAAAAAGAAACGTTTGGTACTTTGTGAGCATGCTGGCACTGTCCATATGGCTCTCCCCTGCTGCTATCCTTTCGCATCAGAACTTTGTGTTCAGATGCTTAGTTAATATTTAACCCAGCAAGCATAAACAGGATGCAGACTCTACTTTCCATAGTAACCTCAATATTAAATGCAGGTATCTGCTTTTAATATTAAACAATTCTTTCAGCAAGTGGGTTACTGAACACATGCTTTTTCCCCCTTGGTCTCTAAACTTAGCTGTTTGTGTTAGCAGGCAAAACACAGGGAGCAAACCCCACAAGGACTTGCTTTTTAGTCTGCCTTATTGTGATCAATAGCAATAGTGAAGACATTCAAATAGGCTACGTGTGTCTAAGGAGGTCTCCCTCCTTGGTTTTTATTTTGATAGGACTTTGCCCTGCAAGAAACTGTAAGCCATTATCTATTACTGAAATCAATGTAAGCTGAGAATGCTAAGCACTTCCCAGCTTCAGTCTGCTCTTCTGAAAGCTCCTTAGAGGCCTGCTTTCGTCTGCCTGCTACTTGCTGTAGTGTTAGACATTTATCCACTTGGAAAGTAGCAGTTGGCAACTGTAGTAAAGCCTTTCCAACACAAGAAATTGATTTCTTACCAACTTCCATTGGAGGTGAAAGGTAAATTCTCCCCTCCTGCCCCATCCTTTTCCTGTGTCGCGTATACATGGGGAGGGAAGTCAAATTCAAGGGCAAGAACATGCGTTCTCTACTTAGGTAAAAGTCTCATTGGACTTTGGTGGGAAGTTTATCCCGATTAAGGCCTGAAGGGCTAAACTATCAAAGTAATCAGTGATTTTATGTGCATATCTTAAAACAATTTCAAAGAGTACGTCTACACTGCGCACTTATTTTGAAATAAGCTATTCCAGAATAGTTATATGGAAATAGCTTATTTTGAAATAGCATGTCTACAGTAGGGAATCCTGCCTCAGACTAATTAGGCTTCCCTGTGGTGCAGATGTGCTATCTCGATTTAGAGTCCCAGGAGATAGTGGGGAGGAATAACTTAGCCTCTCACCAGGGCCATTCTATTTCAAAATAGCAGCAGTAGAGCGTCTACACTTGCCTGATTTCAAAATAGCTATTTTGGAATAGGCTTTATTCCTCATAGAACAAGGTTTACAGATTTTGAAATTACAGCATGGCTGTGTAGATGCTCTCGTTGTTATTTTGCAAGAATGCTGGTTCTCTCAAAATAATGGTGCAGAGTAGATGCACACAAAGAGGTTGAATTTTCAGAGAATGTGGAATCTCTTTTAGCCATCTTCACTTGGACTAAAACAAAAAACAGGACGATGTAGCACTTTAAAGGCTAACAAGAAGGTTTATTAGGTGATGAGCTTTCATGGGCCAGACCCACTTCCTCAGATCAAATAGTGGAAGAAAATTGTCGCAACCATTTTCTTCCAAAATGTGACAATTTTCTTTCACTATCTGATCTGAGGAAGTGGGTGGCCCACGAAAGCTCATCACCTAATAAACCTTCTTGTTAGTCTTTAAAGCGCTACATAGTCCTGTTTTTTGTTTCAGCTACACCAGACTAACACGGCTACATTTCTATCACTTGGACTAGTCACTTTTGAAACTGACAAGATTTTGGCCTTAACTGCTGCATTTAGATTACTTAAAAAAAAAAACCTCCGATATATTTAAAACAACCAGGGTTTAACAGATGTCTCTCAGCCTGCACTCTTATTAATGAGAATATTGTCAGAATGGAAATCAGGTCACAAATGTTTAATACTTTGTTTTAAAAGTCTTCAGCTTCTTTAAAGAGTTCCACTAATCCCAAACATGACAGATGTACAAGGCAGTTTTGCTTGGGGCAGATTAAAATTCTCTCTCTGATTTGCTCTTTCATTCGGTCTGATTAAAATAACATTACATTTTTTTAAAAAATGTGCCGACTTCAAAATTGAAAAGAAAGACTAAGAAGTGACCAGGAAAGGCCAATGTGATCACAATAAAAGCAAACTTATTGCTGTTAACATAAAAAGGGAAGAAAAAATAAAAAAAGTTGGCGCCTATATACAGGTTGGCACTAAAGCTTTCTGTTAAAGATAAAAAGGGGACCTTTTCAAGCTATATTTTTCCATTTGAAAGTGTTTATTAATCTATTCTCTCTGAAGCAAAGAGTTCAATGAAAGACAAAGATCAAAGGCATTTTAATTCAGGTGAAAATGATTATATTTCCATTTTTGTTTTTTAAAAAAAGATAAAGGGTAGCATTAGAGCAATGTGTCACTTACTTTAAAGACCCAACAAATGCTTGAAATAGTCTAACCGCAGAGACACTGATCTCATTCTCTTCCAACTTGCCATGTATCAATAAAAAGTGGGCTCCAGTGTTTGCAGAACCCCAATTTGTCTTTCTGCCATCCTTTCCACACGACACTGGACCTTTGCCAAGACCTTCACTATAGAGGCTTTCAAAGTCACAATTCCCCCTTGCTTCAGCTGTTCCGCCAAAGTTTACCAGCACACAAAGGCAGTGCACAGGGTGGACGGGAAATTAGTATTCTAGGGGTGAGCCACTGGGAGGAGCACAGATTGGGAACCAAAGGTGAAACACTGGACCCATCTTCTTTGGACAGGCACCACTTTGTTGCAAACAGACCCAGGAGCTGGGGCTATGCGCCCAGGGGATCCAACAGCCTGCATGGACCCCTGGACAAGGTGTGTGTGGTGGGGGGCAGAGGGGAGCTCTGTGCTCCCAGAAGGGGCAGTGCCAGGACCGCCAGCCCTCAGTACTGGCTAGAGCAGTGGTCCCCAGCCTTTTGGGGCTGCCGGGCAGCTGGGCCACGCATGCGCCGCGGGCGGGAGCCGCGCATGGGCCGTGTGCCCGGGGCCCAGAGCACAAGAATGGCTCGGGCCAGCCCTAGTCACTAGGCAGGCGCACATAAATGCCCCAGCAGGCGCCATGGCGCCCTTGGGCACCGCATTGGGGACCACTGGCCTAGAGCATGCCTTTCCCCCCCCCCTCCTTAGAGGCCCCTGGAATGACCTGCGCAGTGTTCCAGCACCAATTTAAAGGGCCAGCATCAGCAGCCAGAGCCCCCAACCCCTTTGAATTGCCAAGCCCTGGGGCTATTGCCCCTTACCCCTCCCCATGCCTGCATGGGGCTCTAAACTGCCCAGGTCTGAGTAGTGCACTAGCTCCTAGCTTTGGGAGTGTCAGGCATCCTGCCTGTCCATGACTCATCTGAGGGGTGGAACCCTGCTGCCCAGCTGCTTTAAGTCCCCGCCCACCAGGTGGTTACATAAAGCTCTCCCAGATGCTGGGAGAACAGGTCAAGCCAATCAGGGGCAACCAGGCAGGCAAGCAAGGAACCGGGCTTAGTCCTTCTGTTTCCCTACCCGTGCTTTGCGCTGAACGAGCCACACTGGAGTTTGAGGAAGGTGGAACCTACGTGCAGCCCCCTGGGATCCAGGTTAAAATCCTGGACTCCATGAAATCACTGGCTCATTTGGACAATGGCAGGAGTCCTGGGACTCATCCAGCAAAGGTGACGTGCACGTGTGTGTCAAGGGACTGTCTCTGTCACAAGCAGAGTCCTGGTCCCCCATGTGAATCCTACCAGTCTCTGACTTCCAAGAGGGCTGAATTGATACTTTTTTTCTCCAACAACATTCCCTTAGACATCTCTCTGCCCACCCTATTATCCCATGGCAGAGAGTGCTGCCTAGTGGTCTCTGTCTGCGCTTGCCAGAAGCCCCCTGCCCATCTCAAGTCCTCCGCTGGTTCCAGCTACAGGCAGCATCAGAAGATAATTCTGAAAATGGCTTATGCCATGAATTGGAAATCCAGTGAATTTTGGGAGAGGCTGATGCCTGGGAGAGCAGTTTCTTCCTAGTCATGCCCTCACAACCTCAAAAGCAGAGCAGCTTCAGAAGGAAAGGAAGGGTGGAGAACGACACTGCGTGGGAAAGGCTGTAGGACGTCTGGACTATAGGATGGGTTGCAACTATTTCCCATGGAATCATTCCAGCGAGAGGACACATTTGCATCCTCTTCTGTCACATGCACCCCCACCTGCCTTTCATTCACCCCCCAATAAAGTTATTCTGACAAAGGATTGGGGTTTTCTTTTTGCCATTAAAAACGTGGCCTCTATCCTTCAGTTATATTTAAGAGTCCCAGGGGAAGGGTGATGTACCCCTACTTGCATTATTACTCTAGGAGTAGCTCTTCAAAAGGTATATTAGTTTGCATTTAAAGCCTGGATTCTTTATTCATAGTAATCCCTCCTCCCCCCACCCTCATCACCACCACTTACCAGCTACAAAAACTCATTGAAAAAAAAAAATCAATGAGTTAAATAATGTGCAAGCAGACACAGACTTCTTTCTAAACTGATATTTAGCAAGTCCATGCTTCAAAGCCTGCCCCATTCCACCCCAGAGGTGGCTGCCTCTGGATGCTGGGTCAATTGATGGAGAGTACTTAGGTCCTACGCCCAGTATCCAACTTTTCTGTGCATCGACAGGCGCAGAAATACCCTTTTGTTGGCTTTTGAAATCCTTGTCCAGGCGCAACCTATTCTTCCTGCGTGTCCCCCTCCTCTGTGAGGTTTACAGTGGATTCCCGCTGCTGCCTACAGAAACGAGCAAGGAGAAGGGGCTGGTTATCACTGGCAGATGCGAGTGGCGTCTGTGGGGAATACACAGAGCGCACCGCTAGAAACAGGCCAGTTTCCCTCCCGTGATTTCTATCCACCTGTCCTAGAAAGATTCATTCCCCGAGGTGCCCTCGCAGCCAGAGCGAGACGCCAATTTCCTCTCAAACTTTCCAACTTTCAGGAGCGAGTCCGTGCGCTCTTTGGAGAAGCCCTGGCGGAGGGACAGGACCCGGCGCCCGCCCCTCCTCATTGCCAGTCACACCCAAACATCTGACTTCACCGCAGCCCGGGGCATACGCTGCGCTGTCCCCTTTCCGCCGGCTGCTTTCTGGGAAACGCGGCCGTCTCATGGGATGAGTTCAACCCAGAGGAAGCCGTGTCTGACCGTTCCTGGAAGCGCGCCCGGGCTATAGTCACCCCCCTGCTGTTCCTCTGCGAGCGGGAGAGGGAACCCAACCTCTCCGTTTCAGGGCGCAGCGCGCAGCTTGGGCGGACACGCGCAAGGAACCAAGTTCTCCCTCTCTGCACTAGATCACAGCCTGTGTGTCACAGCGGGAGAAGGGGGGGGGGAGAATTGCTTCTAATCCAGTGAAGCAAAGAGCTTTGAAAGTCCCACCCCGGGAAGGGGAGGCGAGGAAAGAGCCCACGCAGGGCGCACGCGGACTGCGCTCCATGGCGCACAGGGTTAAGCGTTTCCAAAATGTCTGAGAGTAAAATGGCAGCTGCGCTGACGTTCCGCACACGCAGCTCAGCCCCGCTGAGGGGGGGGGGGGGGGAGGATCATCTGACTTCCAGTAATAATTCAAAAGCTTTCTCCGGCTCCTTCCGGCAAGGCCGTGCGCTCTGGTTACAGGGAGGTGAACCCACACACCGCGCCAGGCAGCTTCTCAGCGCTGGACGGCTGCCATCCGCCAGCCATAAAGAACCTTAAAAAAAAAAGTCGCGGGCTTGAAGGGGTTGGGTTTTATTTTTTGACAACTGCGCCAAAGGTAGCGTCAATAAGGGCACGGCTCTAAAGCTAGGGAGGGCGGCCCCGGGAGGCAGAGATCCATCCGGACAGGGCTGGAGAGCTAGGGAGGGGGTGGGCTGACACCTTCCAGGCACCTGCCCCTCCTCGCCGCCAAGGGCGAATCCACTGGGCGAGGGATTAGAAGTACGTGTGCCCAGGTTGGAAGTACGTGGCCCCAGCTTTGTCTCTGCTTTCAGATTTGGAGTCACTCCAGCGTAGGGGGAGAAAGGAGGGCGGGGAGGAAAAGGGCTAGGCCGGGGTGTTTGGAGCCGCTCTGTGCCTTCGTTGGGACCCCAAGCTGGTCTCCCCGCTTTGCCAGAGACAGGACTCGGGCTGCATTTTGGGAAGCCACCTGGGGAGGCTTCACACGTGCCTCCCTCGCCTCCAGAAACCGAAGCAGGCGCTTAGCCAGCGGGCCCCACCGGCATGTGCCGGACTTTCAGTTTCGGCTGCTAGTCCGCTTAGGAGGCCGCCTCCCGAGCGTGGCTCCTGCCCCTGCCCCGCTTTGATCCAGCCCCTACGAGAGAGCAGCTCGACCCAGCTGGTCTCTTCTCAGGGACCATTCTGCTCCTCCGCTCCCCGGTTTGAAAGCACCTGGGCCTGCGGCCCCTCCCCACCGCGGGATGAGCCGCACGGAGTCAGCATTTGGCCAGCCGCCTTCATACCAACAAACCCGAGCGCAGCAGAAAACGCCAGCCAGGCAGAAAGCACAGCCGGGCAAAGGGGAAACCAGAGGCAGCCTGACGCATGGAACCAGGCCGGACAGCAGCAGCCCCCTGGCGCTCCAGCCACCCACCGCAGCGCCCCGAGAGAGTCCCACTGCGACCTGAACTTGATGAGTGTCACGCCCATTAGCGCTCCAGCCCCGCCCCCAAACACACACACACACACACACTTCAGTTGTAGACAGACACCCAAAGCACTGGAGTAAAGGGGAGGCCTTGTGTGTGTGGGGGAGATACAAATAGTTCTAGAGGACTACAGCAGGGCATTGTTTTGTGAAGCTCAAAATGCACCCCCGAGACGAAGTTATTGAGAGGGATTTTGCACAAGGGGGAGTGGAAGAAAGCGCGAGAAAACCCAACACGTTGGGACCGTGTTATCCCAAATTCACCCCCGTTTAGAGCAGCAGCACACGTGACTGAAGCGACGCATCTTAGCTGGTTTCCTCCACAGGAGTAAATGTCACCCCCCCTTCCCCCAACGAATCGGAGACTGGACACGGTCTGGGGCCTTAGGGAACCCGTGTGGATGTGAAGGAGTCAGACCAGACTCGCCTCTACCTTGCAGGGACCCCCCGGAGCTGCATTTCTGATGCCTACCGCTCCAGTAGCGTAGGGGAGAGGTTAGAGCAGAAGCTTGTCTCTTTACCATAAACGCATCTACGACGCGCTTGGGAAAGCGGGTACAGTGACACGTGCGCGGTAGAAACATCCCAGACTCGGCGCAAAGGGTCGCTTACAAGCCCCCTCGCCACGCAAACCAATTGTGCGGGGAGGGACACAAGGGCAGCAGCGCTACTGTGATCAACACCCGTGTGGTCTTGACACGTTATCCCCAGTGTGACCAATACCCCCCATTCAAAGGAATCCCATAAGAGACCCCAGGGAGCCCGTAGGAGGAGCTGCTGTGCGTGCACTTTGGGCTAAGTTTAAGCCAGGGAGTCGAGCCCCTGGCTCCTTCCAAGAGCACAGCCAGCCCTAGCGAAACCTCCCACACCCATTCCGCAAGAGCAGGGCTGCTTGCTTGCGTAAGAGCATACCTGACCGACCAGCAAAATAAGCTACTTTGGGCTATTTATAGAGCGCACTGGGCTCTCTCGTTAATTAGCAAGCCTGGGTTGGTTGCACGTTCATCAAACTTTCCAGAGTTCCCCTAAGAAGGGAATAGCTCTTCCCAGCGCCCCTCTTTTCTCCACTGTTGTGTATCCTTCAGATTTCAATTCACCCCCCCCCCAAAAAAAAACCCCTAACAACCACCAAACACACCTATTCCCGGCCTCCACCAGGCACAGGCACACCGTGTGACAGTCCTAACAACTACCAACTTCCCTAGAATTCTAGAGCTCACAACCAACCAACACCGTGTCCGGTGGTTCGATCCTTTCTCCCCCCGCTGCAATGCGCGCTGCCCCTGGAACAATAAACAGCATCATACAAAGACGTGCACAGGCGGCATCTCCGCTGCTGGTTTCTATGACAGCCTCGGCGACAACCACTATAAACTCTAATTCCTGGATTTCTCCCCCCCCCACCCCCTTTTGTCTGCCATTAATTAAAGTGACCATATGGAAAAAGCTGATAATAAACAGCAGATGAACCAACGAGAGGGGGGGGGCGAGAAATAAAAGAACCGGCAGAGGGATATGGGGAGGAGGTACTTTGCCTGAAATTGCCTTTCCTGGGGGAAGGATTAGAAGACAAGCAAAGAGGAGCCAACAATGGACGGACGAGGAACACGGTTAGCTCGTGCTCTGACCTCCCCTCCAGGATGTGGAAATGGCGGTCCCCTACAACTACAGACTAATGCTCAGAAAGTCAAAGAGAAAAAGTAGGGGAGAGCCGGGCAGGTCCTGGTTCCAAGCTCGAAGCGAACAGTTCGCTTCAGAACCGGGGCGGGGAGGGGGGATTTCAAAGCTAATATCCTGATGAGTCACAACACAAAGGCCTCCAGCCTCTAGGTATCCGTTCTGCTCAGTGGTTCATGTCCATCTTATTGTGACTTGCTCTTTTGTTGGGGCAGGTCACTTGGAGCGAAAGCCCCTTGAACGTGCCCGCGGTTTTGCTCTCTAAATTGCCCCGAGAGATTGCTCTGGAGGTAGGGAAAGGACTCGAGAGACAGCCCTTGCCACTCAGCAAACTGGGCTGAGGCACCGTTTCCACTTGCTGTGCCAACGTTTTGCGGGGGGTTTAAAAACTTTTCCTCCTGGGTGACTATTTTAAAAGGGACCCTACGAGCACAGCCTCTGATCCAAGCTAGCTAGAAACAAACCTTCCGATTGCTCGGGGTAAACAGAGCACGAAAACAAACATGGCACATTTGCCTCCTGTCTCATCGCTATTCACAGAGAAGTGGGAAGTAGTCAGGGAAAAAAAAAAACCCACAACAACCCTACTCCTCGAACAAGCCACCCAGGAGCTTTTAACACCAAAGTTGCTTTTAAACACCTGCCATTTTCCCCACAGGCTGGTTCCTGTTTTTTAAAACTAGTTCTCTTCACTTAGTTGAAGGGGGGCGATGGGGAAAGCAAAGCTCATGAATGATTTAAGAGCAGACCTAAGACATTGGCTTGCATCCTTCGTACAAAGCAAACAAGAACGAAATAGGTCCCCCCATTCCCTTCAGTAGTTTGAAGGGGGGAGGGAAAAAAAAGAAAATAAAACCAGAGCGCTCACAACCCCAGAAAGAACCAGCAGTCTCAGCATCCTTTCCTTTTCAGTACCTTGGACTGGAGGTTACCACGCAAGAGATCCCCGAGCAAGAAACTAGGAAGCTTGCCTTGTTTTCCTCTCTCTTTAAACAGCTTCTTCTGATAAAGACATAGTGATTCCGCCTGGGGAGCATCCACAGATCCCTAGGTCCACGGGCATTGCTGCTTTCCCCTCTTCCAGAAATAGTCGCAAACTTTCGCAGCTCAAAGCGACGCTAGGCGCGGCCCCCACTCCCACCCCCCCTTAAAGCGCTCTTCAGTCAGAAGCAAAAACATGTCCACGCGAGTCTCGGAAGGCGAGAGAAAAAGAGGAGACTCGTCATCTTAGCAAGACCCCTCGGTTCTCCAGCGTAATTTTAAACCCACCAACCCTGCCTCCCGGAGCAAAGCCTGCCTCTGTGGACATCCACCGTGTTCTCCCAGAGCCCTCTCCTCGGTTCCCATCCAAGGTGAAAAACGCCAGCATTATCTGCCTTTGTCAGCGAAAGAACATAATATTGACTTACCTTTTCCCCTCAGCTATTGTCTGGCCCTTTTCAACATGACATCACGGAAAGCAATCATGAAATTTACATGGGGGGAGGGAGGAGGTTGAGGTGAGGGGGGGGGGGGGGGGAGAGAAGAAGAGAAGAGTTGTTGGAGGATTGCCCGCTTGCCTACACCAGTAACACGCGTGTAAGATGGTTTGTTGGTTTCAATTAAATCGCGGATACTCCTTAGTGTGTGAACTCTTAAGCCTGCTACAGGCGATGTCTCATTTACTTAATGACCGCTCTCATTAATGGAGATGGCACAGAGGGGGCTTGGTGCGCCTTCCCTTTGTAAATACACTACCCATGAACCCTTGGGGTTGCAATATATCTGTTTACTCTCCGAGGTGAAATAAATTTACAGGAGAGCATAGAGAGAGGGAAAAAAGATGGAACTGCTGACTTTTGGGACGGAAGAGAGAACTGGGCGCTGCTTCCCACCCGCCGCCTCCCTCCCCTTCCCCCGCCAGAGCCAACAGAAAGTGCCCCATTTGGCCCCAGATGATTCATAATTAATATGCAGAGTAGTTGGGGCGTCTTTTACGCCACGCACACAGAAGGGCTGCGAATACTCCAGCTGCCATCCTCCCCTCCCCCCGTGTATTCTCGGCTGATGGTACAGTCCAATAATTCCTAATAGCAACAACCAGGGAATGACAGATGCCCTAGGTTAGCATAGCTACAGCGATAGTACTTTACAATATTTATTGGTGGTTAGGAAGATGACCTATCATCATAAAGAAGAGACTGGGAAATTTATCGCCTCTAGGAAACAGGAAGTGCTGCCTGTTACCGGTGTACATATTCAAGGGCCAGTTGAAATATGGACATTTCTTTCTTAAAAGCACCACACCATGTTCCCAGAAAGTCCCTAGTCCCCATCCCACTCCTCAACTTCTCTCTTCCCCCCAAGACGGGAAAAGTGAAGAAGGTTTCAAATGGTTACATCTTTCCTTCTGCCTTGGAAAGGCCCCCCCCCACTCTCTGCTGAAGGTGGGGGGGGGGGAGAAGAGAAGATCGGGATCAGTTCTTCTTTGAAGCCTTCCTGGAAATAGATTCCTCCCCTTCACCCCCCCCCCCCCACCTCCGATCATCATCAGAATGTTTCCCCCCCCCATGCTGGCCGCAGGCTGTTGGGTTCCTAGCAAGGTGGCAGCCTGGGGAGAAGGTGAGGAGGAGTGGTATGAAACTGACATGCTGAGGAGACCGGCTCTTATCAGAGACCCCACGTGGGCAGGGAAGGACAAATCTTAGCCCATCTCCCCTTTGTGGGGCTGGGGCATTGGCACTTTTCGTAGGCGTCGACTGGCACTTTTGAAAAGCGTGGCGGAAAGCGGAGCCTACTGCAAGAAGAGGTGAGCGCTGGGAGAACGGATCAGAACTGCCTTTCCTACCCTCTCGCCTGTCATCTTAATGGAGATGGTTGAAGACACGCTTCAGCACACCAAGGGACTAGAAACCCCTAAGAGCCTTCAGCGGGCCAGGGTTCGGGTGCAGAGCTGGGGGACCGAAGTGGTGGTGTGTGTGTGGAGGGGGGGGGGAGGGTTATAGCCCCCCATCCCTACGCCTCACGAGTCTCTGCCGAGCCAAACCGATACCCTAGTTCAGCCCCATAAGGTCAGAAAAGCCAAGAGCAGACAGACAAAAGTTGCAACCTCAGCATAGTCAAACACTCCCCTCAAATCATTTATTCTCTGCCCTCTCCCCTCCTCAGCACGCTGCAGAAAGGAGCATCTCGCCTGTGCCCATCTTTATGGCACCTGTGTGTGCGCGCGAGAGAGAGGAAGTCAATAACTGTCAGTTACTAAAGAATCCATCATTAAGCCGGGAGGTGTCATCATGGGCCCACATCCTATCCCCATCCACACCCAATGGCTTTGATCGTCCTGGGTACTGCTAGGAGCCCCAGAGTAATAATCCTTCCCCCCACTTCTCACCCATCCCCCAACCCCCTACTATTCGACCAAAGCCCATGTCCTTATTTACCTATTTGGAATATCCGCTATTTGTTATTAATGACTTTACCTATTTAAAATGGAGGGGTTGTAACAACATTCTAACCATAGAACGTTGAGAGTATGGGGGGGGGGGGGGAGAATAACTCTTACAATGCCCTTTTCCATGATGCAGGCCCAGCCAGTAGTTCTCGCCTGAGCTCCTAAGCCATTAACATAAAAGGACGAATTCAGCTGAGAGTGTTCCTGAAAAGCCATTTTCTATCTCCTTTGGACATGCTGCGAGGACAGGGATCTCTTACATCCTAAACCTTTGGCATTCAGAAATTCTATTAAACTCTTATCTCTAGGCAGCAGGCCTGGTGCTACACTACATCTTCATTGTTCGGCATTCAAGATAGAATCAAAGGGAGGAATCAGGCGGGATCAGCTTCATTCTGTGAACAATGCTGGATGCGACTCTTGAATGCTATTTCATTCCCACACCTCACGCTAAAAGTTGGGAAACAAAAGCAAGGCAGATAGTACGAAAAAACAAGAGAAAAAGGGCGGCTGTGTAGTTTATGCACACACCACGCACCCAACCTCGAAGTGTACTTCTAAAATGTATCCTGGAACTCTAAAGTTATGCAATTCCGCTGTTTATTCCGCCCTCCCCCCCGCCGAGTCTTTGCAGTTTCCAAACTTGTAAACCCCAAACCAGCCCACCTAGATTTAGACAGCGTAAGGCTAAAATGTATCGTTATCATCACTAAATTATTGTTAACGTGACACAAAACATGGAGGTTGTTATTGTTCTTTTAAACCTAGCACTGTTGTCTAAAACGAAGATAAATTGCTTACATGCTTAATTTATGTATCGTTAAAACACTCGGCAACACACATAATGGGTCGGGCGACTTAAGACGAAGTTTTCAACTTTTAAAAGCCGCCGGAAAGCGAGAAAAATGGAAGCAAATGCAGGCACCCACTGGACAATCAGCACTAGTGAAATGGACAGCTCCTGTCCTTTTTTATGGGCAATTGCTGCTATCCATTAGTTAGCAACACCCGCCCTCGTGAAAGCGCCTAACGTCACGATCACAGCTAAGCAAAGCTGTTGCAAAGGCGACAGTCTTTGTTTTCTTTTAATCGACACGTCACACCGAGAAGCATAGAATGCCAATGCCCTGGGTTTTTAAAACTGTAAATGTTATTTCTGATTTTTCAGTAGCCACTTTGACAGAGGAAACACGGTTCTTTTCCTTTGAAACAGAATGGATAGTGGGAATCATTAGAACCTTAGAGGCTGCAAACTGAAACTGACCCGTTTCATTTTGAGGATCTTACAAAATTGAAAGATTAAAAAAACAGAATGGATTATATTTATCCTCTCTCATTTAAAAGCTGGATCATGAGTCATTTAAAACCTGAATTATAAGTCTAAGGCTGTTTAAGATCCAAATGTAATTATTTGTGTACATCCACACAGCAAAATGCTAAGCTGCAATTTACTGCTTCTTAAAGCCTCTTTCCAAGTACTTCGGGTCTCCAACTTGGTGCATTTATAATTGGCACCAATTTCTACGGTGGCCAGCTGGGGGGTGAAAGATTTTTCTTGTTTCTTTCTGAAAGCTTCGATTGCAGATGGGCCGGCTGCCTTAATGCCTCAGACTACAATTAGCGCTGTTTGCCGAATAGAAGTGGCCAGCATTAATATTGTATATGGGACAGCTGAAGGGTTGGGGAAAGAAAGCCCTGCCCACTGTAGGCCCCTGGCAGATGGAACACCGCCACACACACACAAAAACTTTTCAGAGCCGGCGGTTTCTAGAAAACGTCTTTGTCTCAGTTTGCAGTTGGAAGCTTAAGAAAAAAAAACCACCACACACACCCTGCTACTAATTTTTGGAAAGCATCAGCTTCCTTGTCAGGCCCATGAATTTTTTTTTTTTTTTTTTACATAACAACCTTGCTTTTTCGACATGGCATTTAGAAACCATAACTGGCACACCACTTCAACATCTAACAGGCTTCAGTCAGCTTTATATTTGACCTACTCCCCTCCCCCATTTATCTCCTAATACGCAAAAGCTGAGAAGGCTGGCCAAAGCTGTATTCAAACAACCCGAGAAAGCAACAGAGAAAGAGCCCTTATTCGCCCTCCCTCCCTCCCTTTTTTGGCAATACACAGAAGACCTGGTAAAAAAAAAAAAACATTATTTTTGGAATCTACTTTCAGCAAGCAAAGGTGAGAGTCACACCGATTTTCTCCTATTTTGTAAGCGTGTTTTTAGATCTAAAAGCTGTTGCAGCTGAAATCGAGTTTAGCCGTGTCAATTTTTTTTTGACAACGAGATTTTTTTTTTTAAATCAGATTGGCACTTGCTAAACGCTAGAAGTGAAGGTTTACTTTTAAAATGGAAATGTATTCAGGAACATCTCTACGGACACATCCTCAAAAGAGGAGAGGCCAGAGAGGGATTTTTTTAAGGGCTTGTTCCTGGCCTCCCCCTCGACATATTTTCCTTTCTGAGCCACATACATTTGAAAAAAGATTAAATTGGAGGCACGCTTTGAAGTTAGTCATTTTCACACAGACTCTCTTTGCTTGGAGCATTGAAATTGACATGTAACACAGACGCGGAAGAGACCGGCTAGGAAGCTGCGAGGAAGGAAAACAAAACAAACCAAAAGTCACAGAAGGCAAGAAAAGTTGAGAGAGGCTTTTACGAACCAAGGAAAGTCCCACACAGCTTCATCCTTGCTAGCGAATTAGCCACCGCCTCCCCGCCAGGAAAAAAAAAACCAAAACACAACAGCTCAAGTCAGAAGTTACTTCATCCCTGCAAAAAGTTACACTCCAGAGCAAAAACTTATGTGCTTGAGAGGCCCACAGAGAGAGGCAGCCTGGCCAATAGGAGCTCGCTGAGCTGCTAATTACAAATCCATGCTGCGTACGCGGCGGCCAATCCCAGGTCTGCAGAGCGCACAATGGTTCTTCAGGCTGGAGACAATGGGAAGTTGCCGCCCCGGGCTGAGCATGCGCGCCGGGGGCGCAGCGTGTTCTTGCTAACCAAGTGCAAACTCCCCACCAAGGGAGCTTTTTGGCTGGAGCGCAGCGGTGCCCCGTGTAAGCAGCCACAGGCTATAGATTTGCAGCCCCAAGTTCCGAAGCAAAGTCTGCTGTGTGTGGGGGTGTCCTCTGCCCTCTCCTCTAAGCGTCCTGGTGCCATTTCTGCTTTAAAGGCACAATTAGTATAGAGGCATCTGCCTGATCCAAACAGGGGGGCTTTCTAAAGTGACACCAGTCTTAGAAACTTCAGGGGGTACCCTAGTTAATCTGTATAGGATACACTTCAAAACAATAGTCTGGTAGCACTTTAAAGACAACAAAACATGTAGATGAGGAGGTGGAGGTGGGACTTGGAGATCTATGGCCCTCTCCACCGAGGCGGAAGTTTACGTGCCTGCTGCCAACGCGCACATTGTTGAAACAGATCCACCTGGCCCGCTGGGGGTCTTCGACACAGACATTTCATTTCAGATTTGGGTTCTTTCATCCTGTCTCTGTGGGTCTGTCCTGGTTTCTCTCACTGGGTAGTGCATGTTATGCTTTGGTAAAGTACAGGGTATGTGGATGATGTGTGTGTATGTAGGCCAGGGGATCTTGGCTGTTTCCAAACTGTAAAGGGCAGTCCTGCCTCTAAGGGACAGATGGTCTCGCTGTAACTGATCCCAGCTGGGGAAAACTGGCTAAAGGCCAGGGAGGAGCCCTTTCCTGGGCCTCCCAGATGGAGGGGGAGAGGGGGAGGAACTGAGTTACCACTAACTCCTAAAGATAAAACGGGTGTGTTTATGTAGGGCAGCGGTGAACTTTTATGGCCCGGTTGGGTTGGGCTTTCTGTGGGCCAGGTGACCTGTTGCCCAGCATGCTGACATGGAAAGCAGGTGACCCTTTCTTCTTGGTCTTGAGTGTTTTGTCTGGTGGACCCCTTGGCTCTCTCCAAAACCCCCGCAACACAAAGCCCGATTGTCAGGAGGCAAACCATACCCGCAGACCATCGGGAGCAAGGGAGAGAATTGGAAGCCCTAGGAGCAGGGAGGTAGGCAGAGAGAGAGGGCACCCCCCCCCCCACACACACACTCAAGCTCCTCTCTTCACATCTTGGGTAATTTGGGAAATGGAAGGAGGGAGCCCGCAGTTTGAGGGACAGGTGGCAACAGTAATAAGGAGCAGGGACAAAGCTGATATTCACTGAAGGGGAGTTTAAGGCAATTTATCCCAGCAGGATGCAACTCTGGCGGGGGGGGGGGGGGAGTTATTATTATTTTTGTTTTTATTATTGGAGCAGTGGGGATGGTATAAAGGTTACCAAAGAATAACAAACAAGAGACTAATGTCCTCTTTGGCCAAGATTTTTCGCTGATCCCTTTGTTTAAAGAAGCTCAGTTTCTTAATCCAGATTTCATTGGCGGGGAAAGGTTGGAGGGAAAAAGCTTTGCAGATTCCCTTCACCCCTGCCCCCCCTCCACTTTGGCATCTTTAAGTGCACTGTTGCTTCCATGATCCTCCATTAGCCTTGGGGGGTTACGAAATAAAGTCATCAGTGACTTGAATCAGAAAATGGAGATTACATGTAAAACCAAAGTCCAACAGCTGGCCCAGTTCTGCCACCGATACTCCATCTGAGTCGTATCTAACTGCAGAAGGGGCAGTTTGCGTTGCAAGGGGACTCCCTGAAAAGCTGAGCATAAGAAAGGGTGGAAGAACCAGACCTCAAATAAATTCCAATTGGACAAATGCTGTTAATGTATCCGAATGGGGAGAAAAAGAAACCATCCTCTTTAATCTACTACAACCACTTTTCTTTATGTTGGTGGCTTCCTCGGTGCTGAACATCCTGTCCTTTTATTGTCTTTCCAGCCCCACTTTGGCAGATGAGCAGTGCCTTTGTGAAAGGCTCGGCTCTTGCAAAATGACTTTCACAATTATGTCCTGGCAATTTGAAACTTTTGTCCTTCTCTCATCTTCAGCCTCCTGGGGCTTTAATGGCAGACAGCAAAGTGCCTTCCTCCTTCTCCATCTCACTCCCCGGGCAGCTGCAGTGGCCGGAGATTTACCAAGGTCACTTCCCTTCACTTACTGCCTGCATTTCATGCATGGAGGAGAGTTCAAATTGATGTATGTCAGGAGAAACACAAGAGATGAATCAGGGTTTTTTAAAATATTTGCTATCTAAGGCCCATAAACAAATACAGGAGCACTCCAAAATGGCTTGTCTTGCACAGATAAGTAGTAAGCTTAAAGAAGAAATAAACTGGACAGGTGTTGGACCAAACATTTCCACATTTACTCAAACATATCTGGAGCCTTTATGGGCCAGATCTTACTGTCTCTGCTCTTGACTTCTGACAGTAAAATGTCGCAGACTGCAGAATTTTGCCTGGCAAGTGATGGATGAACACAAAGCAACAGAGAATGCGTAGTCCAGAAACATTTCTGTGACATGTTTGGGGAGGCCACGTTGCTGATGAATGGAACTAGTCAGGGGGAAAACTCAGTGAAAAATTCATTTTTATATGTCTGCTTTTTGTTGAAATGCAAGATCTGGAAGAAATTTCAGTGGCAAATTTCATCCAACCTTCACATTGTAGAGAGCGCAACCTGGTGTGGGTTTGTTTCAAAGCACAATATGAGAATAAGCAGCTACTCACAATACATGGAATTTCAGCCAGCACCTTGCAACATGCCAGTGCCGTGAAACAATCCCAAACTTTCATTCTTTTTTACTTTGGTCTCGGATTTATTACATTCACGCTTGGCGTGTAATTATGCATATACACACATACAGCAGTAAGCCTGGATGACTTGCACCTGAGAATTATACCAAGATGGGTCAAGAGAAATATCAAAACTCCTGAAAATAAATATCAATGCCTTATGGGCATCACTGTGACCCCAGGGCTCAGTTTTACATCCTGCTGAAGTGCAGTTTTATCAGCAACTAAAATAACCTTAGTCCTGGAGGAACACAACTAAGACAAGATTTGGTGTCAGCTCTAGTTGGGTATAGTCAATAGTCAAGACACAGATTGGGACTCATAGGAAGTAGCATCTTTCCTCTTTTTGCATCCTCCCCTGACTTCCTGTTCTCTGTCACACCAGATATGAGTTACTTGTCTTCCCTTCCAAAGACCTCCCCTTCATCACCTTAGCCCGCAGTTCCTGTCATCTCTCCTTCAGTAGCAAGAGACCGACTTCCACCTCCGATCTGCTGGGGTTATCAGACTCTATTGCCTCCTGGTCACATTTTCAGACGTGCACCTTTGTGCTTTCTCCCATGCTATTCCTAACGCAAGGGCAGGGCTGCTGGTGAATATCTGCAAAGCCACTTCACTGTTCCCTTCAAATCCCTCCTTAAAACTCTGCTTTGCCATGATACTTATGAAAAACTTGGCAATGGTTTGGGTGCTGGTCTGCAGAGACTACTGCTTAGTCTGCTGGACAGTATTTTCTCCCTGTGCTATTCCTTCTGTCTGAATGTCTCTGTTGTCTCTTGTTTTGTGCTTAGATTGTAAGTTCTTTGTGGGCAGGGGCCATCTTCTCTTCCATGTTTGTACAGCAGCTAGCACAACTGAGTCCTGGGCAATGTTCCCTTTAATTTTTTCCATCCATGCGCGGAATACATTTTGTTATGTGCACTGAGGTCTGTGTGGATGTGCACCACCACTAGAAACACATGCTGCCGGCTGTGGGCACTCTGCTAAGCAGCAGAGCTGCATTGGAATCTCTCCTGAGTCCAAGCGCTTCACTTACAGGGAACACTGATTGAGGTGTGCTATGGGAAGACCAATGAATAATTGACATAGAATAGCAGTAAGTCTATACTCTTCTAAAAGGAGAGGTGTCCATCATGCCATCTGCAACAGAGACCATTTGAGAAGACTTGAGAAATTTCTAGGGGGAGGCAGGCCCCCAACCCCGCCTACAGCTCTGCCCCTTCTGCTGAGGCCCCACCCCCACCACGGGGACGGGAGGAAGAGCAGTGCACCGAACATGTGCCACCCCACCATGGGAAGGGGAAGAGCACACAGAATCCCCAGAACAGTGGGGAGGGAAAAAGACACACAGCTCCAACCCCCCATCCCTGGGAGCAGTGGGGGGAGGAGGCCACGTGCCTATGCCCCCCACCCCCACCATGGGGAGGAGAAGAGCACATGCATGCCCCAGCATCCCGGAATAGCAGGGAGGGAAGAAGACGCACAGCCTTCCCCCCCCCCCCAGGGAATAACGGAGAGGGAAGAAGACGCACAGCCTTCCCCCCCCCAGGGAATAACGGGGAGGGAAGAAGACGCACAGCCTTCCCCCCCCAGGGAATAACGGGGAGGGAAGAAGACGCACAGCCTTCCCCCCCAGGGAATAACGGGGAGGGAAGAAGACGCACAGCCTTCCCCCCCCAGGGAATAACGGGGAGGGAAGAAGACGCACAGCCTTCCCCCCCCAGGGAATAACGGGGAGGGAAGAAGACGCACAGCCTTTCTTCCCCCCCCCCCCAGGGAATAACGGGGAGGGAAGAAGACGCACAGCCTTTCTTCCCCCCCAGGGAATAGTGGGGAGGGAAGAGGCACATCCTAAACAATTCCCAACAGGCATGGCCCCTCCTTTGAGAGGGGGAGCTCTCCAGTTATCTCTGGACTGTTTGCCTCTGTAGGAAGTCACTTACCCCATCCCGTGGTGCCTCACTTTCCCAGCACAACGAGGGAGCCGCGGCACGCATAGATTGTCAAGCTCCGCTTGATGGGCACTGTCAAAACTGCCAGAGTGTGGTGACAATAAACATTGTAGCTGGCGAACAATTTGCTGCAAAAACGATTTGACCCTGAAATCAAGTTCTGCTGCTACGCACGCTTTGTCGCCAAATATTTGCCTGTTAGCTGACAAGGTTCAGTTTCCAAGGGATTTTCTATGCCCAGGAACAATCTGCTTCCAACACTGGGATGCTGGGAACTCAGAGGGTGAGCAAAGTTTCATCATCAGATGGTGGCCGCGTGTAAAATAATTAATGCCCCAAATAAGTAGAAGAACTGAGGATGGGGGGGGGGGGCACTATTTGACTGTGAGGCAGCCTCAGTCTTTAATTGGTGTCAGAGCCATTCACCTGTATGTTAGCTGTCGTTCTTATTAAGTTACAGTGGTGGCAAGATGAAGATGTCTTTTTGTGCTAGGCACTGTACATTCCCTTTCTGGAAGAGCTTACAATTTAAATAGGCAACGCAGACTACAGGCAGGAGAAAGGAAGTATTTTAGTGCCATCATTTTACAGTTGGGGAAACTGAGGCACACCGTGATTAGGTAAGTGGCCTAGGGTCCCGTGGCAGATCTGGGGACTGAAAGCCAATCTCCTGAGTCCCAGTACAAAAGAACATAGAACATAAGAATGGCCGTACTGGGTCAGACCAAAGGTCCATCTAGTCCAGTAGCCTGTCTACCAACAGTGGCCAGCGCCAAGTGCCCCAGAGGGGGTGGACCAAAGACAATGATCAAGCGATTTGTCTCCTGCCATCCTTCTCCAGCCTCTGACAAACAGAGGCCAGGGACACCATTTCTATCCCCTGGCTAATAGCCTTTTATGGACCTAACCTCCATGAAATTATCTAGCTTCTCTTTAAACTCTGTTATAGTCCTAGCATTCACAGCGTCCTCCAGCAAGGAGTTCCACAGGTTGACTACACGTTGTGTGAAGAACTTTCTTTTATTTGGTTTAAACCTGCTACCCATTAACTTCATTTGGTGTCCTCTAGTTCTTCTATTATGGGAACTAATAAATAACTTTTCTTTATTCACCCTCTCCACACCACTCATGATTTCATATACCTCTATCATATTCCCCCCTTTGTTTCCTCTTTTCTAAACTGAAAAGTCCCAGTTGCTTTAACCTCTCTTCATATGGGACCCGTTCCAAACCCCTAATCATTTTAGTTGCCCTTTTCTGAACCCTTTTTAAGGTCAAAATATCTTTTTTGAGGTGAGACCACATCTGTACACAGTATTCAAGATGTGGGCGTACCATAGTTTTATACAGGGGCAGTAAAATATTCTGGGTCTTATTTTCTATCCCTTTCTTAATAATTCCTAACATCCTATTTGCCTTTTTGACCACCACTGCACACTGTGTGGAAGTTTTCAGAGAACTATCCACAATAACTCCAAAATCTCTTTCCTGATTTGTCGTAGCCAAATTAGCCCCCATCATACTGTACATATAGTTGGGGTTATTTTTTCCAACGTGCATTACTTTACACTTATCCACATTAAATTTCATTTGCCATTTTGTTACCCAGTTACCCAACATCTTTTCTTTCTGGTTGGAAACCAAGATATGAGGATGAGAATCAATATGTGTCCAAGGCACTGTTGACATTCATACAGTGGGAGGAGCAAAAGGTCACTTTGAAAAGATATATTTTAGGTCAAATGTTCAAAAATAGCCTCTAACCTAGTAATAATAATTCTGGAGGCCCCATTACTCGCACCTACAAATAAAATCTATTTGGAGTTTGCAAAATCAGCCCAAGGTTTTGGATGTACAGTCTATTTGTGTGGATTAATCACTTTACAAAGATTATCAGAGCTATGCATACCCATGCATAGATCTAGAAAACATGACCTCTGAGGGAAGACTGAAAGAATTGGGTTTGTTTAGTTTAGAAAAGAGAAGATTGAGAGAAGACATGATAGCGGTTTTCAAGTACCTAAAAGGGTGTTACAAGGAGGAGGGAGAAAAATTGTTCTCCTAGGCCTCTGATAATAGGACAAAAAACAATGGTTTTAAATTGCAGCAAGGGAGGTTTTGATTGAACATTAGGAAAAACTTCCTAAATGTCAGGGTGGTTAAACACAGGAATAAATTGCCCAGGGAGGCTGTGGAATCTCCAACACTGGCGATATTTAAGAGCAGGTTAGACAGACATCTATCAGGGATGATCTAGATGGTGCTTGGTCCTGCTGTGAGGGCAGGCGACTGGACTTGAAGACCTTTCGGGGTCCCTTCCAGTTCTAGTCCTCTATGATTCTATGCCTTACACACACCTCTGTAATCTTCACATGCAAATTTAAAGCCTGGGAAATTTGGATCTTACACCGGCAGAGTCTTGATTCTGTGACTGTAATTGCACACACAATTTTCACCCACATTTATGCAAAGAGCCAGTTAGGTATCAACTTCGTCATTTGCATATAACTGTTACTGTGGTTGCATGTATTACCATGGTGATTATATTAATAGCCACAGAAAAGATGTGTGCTGATTAGTTTTGCAGGTGTAAAAATCTGGACTTTATAGCCTCCGGACCATTTATTTCTGCTTGATATTGCACGAAAACGTTCAATGCAGCGTGACATTTAGAAATCATTGCCCTGTTCAAAGTTTTAAAACTCGGGTTTGAAACCAGAGAGATCACCTCTCCTTCTAGACGCCTGTGACAAAAATAGTGGAGGTAGAGTCTAGTGAGAAGGCAGGGAGCTGAGGGCTGGGAGACCCAGATTCCATGCTTGGCTCTGCTACTGACTGGGCATGTGACCTTTGGGAAATTGCTGCACCTTGTTCTTCTTGTTCATCATGTTGATTATGGTTGTGTCCCAGGACTGACTAAGAATGGGGCCCTGTTGTGCTGGGGTGCTGTACAAATGGAGGAGCAGACAGTCCTTGCTCTAGAAAGCTCACAAGATAATCCGATGGGACAGGCAGTGGGGGATGGAGTAGACCGCACCATCAGAGTGAATAGTGCGGTAGAGGCAAGCAGACATCCTGGTACTTCAACATCTTATTCTGGAGTGGGTGAAATTAGGACAGGTTCAGCGGAATGGGAAAGAAAAGAGAAGGGTGGGATACACCCAAGGAAAGGGAGCGAGGGGGGCAGGGTGTATAGAGGGTAAGAAAGAGGGTGTAAAGCAAAGCTGATGAGATTTGGAGGGCAGAGGAGGGAGAGAGCTGGAGCAAACACCCAGAAAAACAGAGAAAGTCTAGGCAACACTGTAGAAAGTTCTAGAAGTGTGTGTGTGTGTGTGTGTGTGTGTGTGTGTGTGTGTGTGTGTGTGTGTGTGTGTGTGTGTGTGTGTGTGTGTGACCTCTCTGGCTATGTCTAGACTGCAGGCTTCTTTCGGAAGAAGCTTTTCCAGAAGAGACCTTCCAGAAAAACGTCTTCCGAAAGAGAGCGTCCACACTGCCAAAACGTATCGAAAAGTGATGTGCTTTTTTGAAAGCTAGCGCGCACACTGATTGGATGCTATCTCGCATTTCAGTTGTGATTACTGCCTACTGAGTGGCCACCAGGATACCTGTGCTTTTTCCTGGAGCCTCTTCTTTCGAAAAAACACTCTCTTCCGCATCCACACACGCCTTTTTCCGAAAAAGCTTTTTCAGAAAAAGGCTTCTTCCTCATAGAAAGAGGTTTGCCGCTGTCAGAAAAACCTCTCCATTCTTTTGACTTTCTATGGAAAGAATGTAATTGCAGTGTGGACATGTATCGTTTTTCCAGAAAAACGGCTGTTTTTCTGGAAAAAACCTGCAGTGTAGACACACCGTCTATCTTGCCAATTTAGAGTATTCAGGTGTTTGGGGCCTGGGCTTTCTCTTGCTTATTTTATGTGCGCTGCCTAACATAATGAGGCTCTGATTTTGGTTGGCATCTCAAGGCACTAATGACACTCATCACTGCTGGGGAATCCAGCAAGGAAAGCTGTCACCAAAAGATTCAAGGGGAAAAAAGTGACATTTCTTTAATTTTTAGCTCCATTCCCTCTCTCCTCCCCCCCTCCCCCGTCTTTCCCTCCCTCCACTGCTGAAATGAGAGGCTGCTATTCCTGGCAGAAGTTTGTCATCTCGCCTAAAAAAACATTTCACACCTTTGTCCGGTGGGTGGATTTGCAGCACAAAACACTGCCCATTGCTGGCAGCAGAGATACAAATCCACCGTGGAACAAATCCCCAAGTACATGCCTATCCCATTTTGCAAGGGCACGCAAGCAGGGATTCCTGTGCGTTCCACACGTCTCTGCTCCCTAGCGCTGTTGGTGGTGAGGTTACGGGATCAGGGACACAACGAGGGAAGAGAAACAGCAAGCAGGGCAACCAAGCATGAGGGTGCCCCAGGAAACATCACTGATGAAACCGAGGCGAGCGGGAGCCAGCTTGTGACTTGGTTAATGGCAGAATGACATTTACAAAAGTGCGGCCTGTCTCTGTAAACAGTGACACGCTCACAGACAGCAGCTGGTGATGGTGATATCACAGGCAAAGGACCAATGACTGAGGAAGCAATACTTCCAGCAGTGAGTCAGGCCTGAAAACTGACCTGGTTCAGCTGACTACAGAGACATGTCAGCTTAATACTCATTGAACAGTGGAATGCGGAAAGGGACTTTGAATCAGCCAGTGCCCTTTTGCTTCAGGTCCCTTTACCACTAGTGCAAGCAGAGATGAGACAGGGGGGCTAAGATGCCAGAAGTGAGCTGTCAGGTATCGAGTTATAGGAGTAGGAGGTAGGCAGCACAACCAGCCACAGGTTCTTAATTCAGGGGCTCCTGGAATTCATTGAAGATTGATTAAAAAGACGTGGACTTTTCAGTTTAGAAAAGAGGAGACAAAGGGGGGATAGGATAGAGGTCTATAATGGTGTGGAAAAAGTGAATAAGGAAAAGTTATTTACTTATTCTCACAATAAAAGAACTCGGGGTCACCAATAGGCAGCAGGTTTATAACAAACAAAAGGAAGTTTTCCTTCAATCAGCACATAGTCAACCTGTGGAACTCCTTGCCAGAGGATGCGGCGAAGGCTAGAACTTTAACAGGGTTCAAAAAAGAGCTAGATAGATTCATGGAGGTTAGGCCCATCAATGGCTGTTAGCCAGGATGGGTAGGAAGGGGTCCCTAGCCTCTGTTTCTCTGGAGGTGGGTGATAGGGGAGGGATCACATGAGGATTACCTATTGTGATTCTTCCCTCTGGGGCATCTGGTATTGGCCACTGTCGGCAGACAGGATACTGGGCTAGATGGACCTTTGGTCTGACCCAGTCTGGCCGTTCTTATGTTCTGGGAGCTGTGGGTGTGCAAATGCTTCCTGCTGGCCACAGACTTTTCTGCGATTGAAAATGGGAGGGGAATGGCCCATATAATCTCAGACTGGTGAGGGGAGGGGGATCTGTGAGACAGTCACTCTCTCCAGAGCTGGCTGACCCCATGAAGAAGTTTGACAATCCTCGTCTTGATCTTTAACTTTGGGTGTTCTGGATCCCAGTGTGACTTTTATGGCTTAAATTACCCTGGCTCCTAGAAGCTGCAATCCAGTATGAGGACCTCAGTGTGCCAGGTGCTGTACAAACGCAGCATAGGTAGCTGTAGGTCACAGGTAAAATGTGTTGGGTGATGCCAATCTGGACTCCAGTGAGTCTTTATCCATCTCACAAAAGCAGCACCCAGGGAGGGACTATTGGACAGGTCGGAAGCTGAGGATGGAGCATGTCTGCAGCCTCTGGCTCATACAGTAGAGGAGAGTCAGTTCTGTGTTGGGGTACATTAGCAGATTTCCATGGAGAAATCTTGTGAATTGCTTGGCTGTTCTATGTGTGAGAGGATGGTTGGCCCCTTCCTAAAACTCAGTGGGCGTTTCTGGCAGGCTAGCCCCAGTATCAAAAGGAAGGGGAAGGGTCAATGAGAAATCAGGACCCTGAGGCAGACAGTGCTCAGGAACAATGGGGAGAAGCCAACGCCAGGTCAGTTTGATTGACAGGGCGGGCAGGCCATTGAGGGAGTTAGGAGGCTGGGGGATCCCCTCCTCCGTGTAGCTGGATTTCTCCAGGTTAGACAGAGCAGGGCTGCGTAATGGTGAGAGCAGAGAGCTGGGGAGCAGAGCCAGGCCAGCCAAAGAGAGGCAGAGACAGCCCAGAGAGCAGATCCATGCTAGGGAGGGAGCTGCAGCCGGAGATCCCAAGACAGAGCACAGAGAGCAAATCCGAGCTGGGCCAGAGAAACCACCTGGGAACTGGAGGCAGAGCAGCCAAGGATGGAGCTGGGAGCTGGAGCTGGATGCGGGGGAAGAGCAGGGTGGGGACCCTGGGTACAGGCCCAGTGCAGAGAGACTTCACCAGGCAAGAAGCCTGGCAGACCAGTCTGGGGAGGGGCAGACGCTGGGAAGACAGGTCCTGCCACCCAGAACAAGTGTCTGACCTACAGCCTCCCTGCCGCAAGCCAGGGCCTGAGAAGGAGACCTGAGAGCTACAAGGACCAGACTGTGAACTGTCCAGATGCTGCGTGTGAACCCCCTGCCACAGAGCGGAGGAATGGGTTTTCCATTAACCATTCCCGTTTTTCCTTATTCTTTTTTTTATATCGATTGCTGCTTAATAAATTGTATGTGCTTTGAACTCAACGCAATGATCAATGGGTCAGGCCAGCGTCCAGTGCAGAGAGAGCCCCCCAGCGTGGAGGTGCCTTAGCCCCTGCCCTGGGGGAGCACATAAAAGGTGGGAGTCGAGCCCCCCAGAAATCCTGGGCCCAGCCTTGTTGGGGTTACCACGACTGTGCTACACAGGAGAGTGGGAGGGGAGCTCTCATGGTCAGGGAGGCCTCTGGGTAAAGGAAGTGGGAGCGAGGACTCAGATCCTTTCACTGGCCCATTTCTCTGAGGTAGTGTGGACGCCAGGAAAGTTCCCCTCAATAGCGGGACCTGTCCCTCCTTCCCCCCACTTACATATAGAGCTGGTTTTATCAGGAGCTATAAATCCTTCATCTTTATGAACACAAACATTCACTCAGTGACTCCTAACATATTTTAAAAGGCGATAAGAAATGTAATAGTCCCTTGCCTAACAAGTAGACAGACAATGCATTTTCAGCACTGCACTGGTCTGCACTAGGGCCGTAGTCCAAAATAACCCCCCCATGCTTGAATTAGTTAAGCGCGTGCGTCCACGCACCAAGGCCTCTATTTCGGAATAAGAGGCAGCAGAATTTGAACTCTGTACTCCTGCCTTTCATGAGGAATAACGCGAATTGCCAACTGGTACATTCAGAATAATGTGGATGCCACTAATTTGAACTAATTCGCTTCCAGGCTTCCTGCAGCTCCACAGAGCGCTTCCGGGGGCTCTAAGGTAGCGCGTCCGCATTAACGGAGTTTCCCTCGGACTCATTCCAATGCTTCCCCATAGTGAGGACACGCAGGTTTGAATTTGTGAAACCGGGAGTTCTTAAGTCGAATTGAGTCATTTCACAATAGGTTCCTAGTGTAGACATGGCCCTTGTGAAGAACTTTTTGAAGATTCATGTCATGGCTCAGCTTATAGAAAAACCATGGCAAGCAACAGCTGCAAGCAAGAGTTGGCTTATTAGGACTGACTGCACATCCCACCATTCCCCGCGGTTTCATCCGCATTCCAGAGGTTCGGAGCTCCAACCTGTGCACAGACCAAAGACATGCCTGAGGATCAGCATGGCAAGCATTGCTAAGAAGGCAAATACTACTAGGCTGATTTGCAATTTTGCATCTTTTGCCCAGAAATGGAACAAAGACGAGGCCCACATGATGGTAAGTAAGAGAAAAAAATATTCTTTTAATATTGTATTTGAAGGGTCAGTGACATTGGTCAAATAAATGGCTGTGACTTTCTTTCTGAAGCATTCAGCTAGCTCCTTAAACGGGGTACACAATGAGGCATAAAATCTGTATAAAATAGTCTATTAAAAATCCTGGACAATAGTTGACTAATATTATTTAGTCAGTTTAGTGCAGATTCGGTGCCAGCTGTGATTCAGCATCAACCTTCAGATGTTCCTGTTACACACACAATGTTCTTATACCAGTGTCCTTCAAACACCCGCATCTGCACACAAACACCCCCGTGCCTCGAGCTGACATCTTTGGTGAAACCCAAACAACACCCGGTCAAACACATATTCCCCTCCTGTCATGATCAAACAGAGCTTTTGTATGGCTACTGAATGTGACGGCCCCATTGTGGGCACCCAGAGGGAGGCTCTCTTGTGAAGTTTGCTACCTGGGAATTTTTTAATGTTGAAAACCACGATGATCATTTGCTCCCAGCCCACATGGGTTTATCTGCATCCGCGGGGGAAGCTTTGTGGTTACTTCCATTTCTGCTCCTCCTTACTGCCCCTATGCTTGAGGGCTGGCATCAGAGACCCAACTGAGTTCTGGATGGGACTCCCTGAGGACTCAGCCCACCTTAACTGGTCCGATGTGGAGCATTGCAACGTTTCCCCAACCTCAGGGGCTTGTTATGTTGCCTCTGCTGCATTCTCAGTCCCCGGTGGCCCTTGTGCAAAACGAGACAGTGATTAGGAGACAAATGGACGCTTCCCAAATGGCTCTGCAGACCACTACAATTAAACCAGTAGGCTGCCTTAGCACGTTTTTGAACAAACAAGACAATTTGCAGAAGCAGGCCTGTGGGATCTTAAACTCACGTGAATAAGGGTTGCTTGCCTAAAGCTTTGCAGGGTCGGGGCCTGAGTCATGGGAAGGAAATTAGTGTTGGCCACCTTCTGAGGAGGGCAACCAAAATGATGAAGGGGCTGGAGCACATGACCTACCAGGAGAGGCTGAGGGATTTGGGAAGGTTTAGTCGCAGAAGAGCAGAGTGAGAAGGGATTTGAGAGCCACCTTCAACTTCCCAAAGGAGGGTTCCAAAGAGGGTGGAGAGAGGTTGTTCTCAGTGGTGACAGATGTCGGAATGACAGGGGCAGCCTGTGAACCTAGGCAGACTCGACGCTCACCTAGGGCACCGCCAGCCCTGGGCGCCCGATGATGACATCACAGGGCACCCGAGCGCCCAATGATGACATCATGGTCATTGATGGCCATGCAGGTGAGGGCGCCGATCACGCTTTCCACCTCGGGCCGCTCCTGTGGAATGAGGAGCAATGGTCTCAAGTTGCAGTGTGGGAGGTCTAGGTTAGATATTAGGAGAACCTATTTCCCTAGGGCTGTGTCCAGACTCAGGGGTTTTTTCGAAAAAAGTAGCCTTTTTTCGAAAAAACTTCACCTGCGTCTAGACTGCAGCCACGTTCTTTCGAAATTAAATCAAAAGAATGCGGCTTTTCTTTCGACGGTGGTAAACCTAATTCCACAAGGAAGAACGCCTTCTTTCAAAAGTGCTCTTTCGAAAGAAGGCGTTCTTGAAAGCAAACAGGCTTTTTAGAAAGAGAGCATCCAGACTCACTGGGTGCTTTCTTTCGAAAAAGCGGCTTGCTTTTTCGAAATTCCGCGTGCAGTCTAGACGCTCTCTTTCGAAAGAGGCTTGCAGTCTAGACATAGCCTAGGAGGGTGTAGAAGCACTGGAATGGGTTCCCTGGGGAAGTGGTGGAATCTCCATCCCTAGAGGTTTTTAAGCCCCAGCTTGACAGAGCCCTGGCTGGGATGATTAGTTGGGGTTGGTTCTGCTTTGGGCAGGGGGTTGGTCTCCTGAGGTCTCTTCCAACCCCATGATTCTATGACTGAGTTACTTCCCTTTCCCACTGAAAGCAATGGCATGTTGGCAGAAAGCTGGAGTAATGTAGTGGTGAATCCAGCTCTATGATTGTCTACCTTGGCCTCCAAAACGGCACACACCCAGCGGACTCTGCAAATCCTGATCTACGTGTGCAAAAACGCATTGCCCACAAAAAGCATGGTCAGTTTCTTGGTTTGCATGGGCAAAGGCCTACTTAGTTACTCAACTCCAGGGCTGGTGCACTGAAGTGGGGGCACATCTGTAGGAGCCAATTCTTAAAAGCTCATTTGAAACACTGGTGCTTATAGTACATGCAAGTACACTAAAGAAAGCCTCGGTAAGCAGCTTCCTCTTCCCATGCGCGCCTACAACAGTGTGCATTTGCCTCCCCTTGCCCCTGCAAGAACTGATCACTTTACAGTTATTTGAAACAATACAAGGCAAACAGCTCCCCACATGCTGGTAGCGGGTAGAGATCTCCTCCATCACTGAATGAGAAATAGAGAAGCACACGTCTTCTCGTGTAAACAAGCATTTCAATTCCCTTTTAAAATATTTCCTGCCACATGCCCTACGACAACGCAGGCTTCATACAGCCACACAAACATCGCCCCAAAAAAGCATTTTTTCCCTTTTCCCCAATTCCATCCTCTCTAGAGCAGAATAATTATCATCGATTAAAAAAAAGCGTTTTATTTTTGCCCAATCTACTAGCAGAGCCATTTCACTCCTTCCTTGCTGCACTCTGTGCTGGGAAGCCCATAAAACACTGGGGAGGGATAATTACTAGTCCCAGCAGCCAGAAGATAATTAATACACTGATAAGAGGAGGGCTTGTGAAATCAGGGGATGAAATGCAAGCAGAGGAGGCGTAAGAAAAATAATAAAAACCTGCAAAAGAATTGCTTTAAACTGCAGGTGTGGGGGGAATATGGGAAGAAGAGGTTTCTGCCTGATCTTGATGGGTAGTCTTAGCAGATGGGCTGCTCTCTATATTTGGCTACCTTTACACTACAACTCCGATAGAGGTTCTGAGATCGATACACCAGTGGTCAATTTATCAGGTCTAGTGAAGACCTGTCAAATTGATTGCAGATAAATCTTCTGTTGACCCTGTTACTCTCCCCTGAATGAGAAGAGTAAGGGAAGTCACCGAGAGAGTTTCTCCCCTTGATCCGCCGTGGTGTAGACCCCACAGTAACTTGACTTAAGGTACGTAGACTCCAGCTACGTTACTCACATGGCTGAAGTTGCATAGCTTCAGTTGACTTTCTGCTATGGTGTAGATCAGTGTTTCTCAACCTTTTCTTTTTATAAAGTACCCCTGTGACGTAGTGGGGGTACCAAGCTGGTTTCTATGCTGCTGGCTCTGAGGTAACCCCCACTGGCTGCCGTGGGTACCACGACCCAGCAAAACAGGATGAGTCACTATGCAAAGGGACCTCTCAACCGGTATGGCCAGACACCCCCCATGGAGAGGAACAAAGGAAGGTGGAATGCTGCCCTGGCTGGGGGGGCAGGGCTGGAAGAGTGTTAGTTAGTTGCTGTCTGGGAGCATGGAGGAGACAGCCTAGGGAAAGGGGCTGGAGTTTAGGGGCCCAGTCTCCCCCATCTCAAGGGGGCCTGAGGCATCCTAGCCCAGCTCTGTGACCAGATTACATCTGTGCTGTGCTGTATCCTGGAGAGGCAATAAACTTCCTCTATTCCACCAGCTGGTGCAGTCTGTTTGTGCCATTTCGGGGTGCAGGAGACGGGGGACCCCCAACGTGCTGTCACAACCCCTTTTTCAAAAAAAAATTATAAGTACCCCCAGTACCTATAGTTTTCAGACACCCACAATTGTTTTCTACCGTTGCAACACATTTGTTTAAACAACTTACTTGTAGCCGGGCGAGTGATGAAATTTTGGGGTGTAAAAAGTACAAAAATAATAAAGTGCTGTAAAACTTTCAACAAAAATTCAGTTTTCTCCAAATTTCAGTTGTGCTGGTGTACCCCCCAGACTTCCCTTGAGTACTCCTGAGAGTACTCGTATCACTCGCTGAGAAACAGTGATGTAGATGTAGCCTTAGTTAGGGCATGGCAGGGACAGTCTAGAATACATGCTAGGAAAAGCACTTCTCTGCCATTTGGATGCTGTGGAGATGGAAGGAAAATGTTTTATTGAGAACTATACTATGTGGGATTCCCCTTCCCAGGGGCAGATGACCATTTTGCGGGGCCCAGGGCAGCACATTTTCGAGGGGCCCCCTTTTGCCACGGAGAATGCGCGGGGCTTCTTGACGCGCGGGGCCCAGGGCGGCCGCCCCGCTCACCCTGCCCTATATCCGCCCTGCCCCGCCCCGCCCCGCCCCGCCTCGCCCCTTAGAACTAATGGGCTTAGAAATGATCTGCAGCCAGTATCCCAAAAGAAACCAGGCAGCTTGAGACCGTAGATGTATGAAGAAACCATCTACATAATCTTTTGTATCAGCAAAGGAAACTTCCCTCAGAACCTGATTTGTCAGTTTGGTCGTGTCTATATCAGGAAATTATTTCAAAATTACTAAATTCGACTTAATAACTCCTGATTTAACAAATTCCAGCTTCTGTGTCCTCACTGCGGGGAAGAATCGAATGCAGTCTCAGTCAGGCTCCATTAATGTAGATGTACTACCTCAGACTCAGAGACGTAGGAAGCATTCTGGGAGGCTCCCCAGAGGCCAATTAATTTGAATTAGAAGCACCGGAGCATCCACACTTACATTGTTTTAAACTCACAAGTTTGGAATTAGCATTATTCCTGATGAAAAGTAGGAACACGGAGTTCAAATTCTCTGGCTCGTTATTTTAAAAAATGGGCTTGATTGTGTGGATGTACCGCTTACTAATTTGAGCTAAGCGATTGGGCAACAAAATGGCAAATGAAATTTCATATGGATAAATGTAAAGTAATGCACATTGGAAAAAATAACCCCAACTATACATATTATATGATGGGGGCTAATTTAGCTACAACTAATCAGGAAAGAGATCTTGGAGTCATCGTGGATAGTTCTCTGAGGACGTCCATGCAGTGTGCAGCGGCAGTTAAAAAACAAACAGGATGTTAGGAATCATTAAAAAAGGGATAGAGAATAATATGGAGACTATCTTATTGCCCTTATATAAATCCATGGTACCCCCACATCTTGAATACTGTGTACAGATGTGGTCTCCTCACCTCAGAAAAGATATACTAGCATTAGAAAAGGTTCAGAGAAGGGCAACTAAAATGATTAGGGGTTTGGAACGGGTCCCATATGAGGAGAGATTAAAGAGACTGGGACTTTTCAGCTTGGAAAAGAGGAGACTAAGGGGGGATATGATAGACATCTATAAAATCATGAGTGGTGTGGAGAAAGTGAATAAGCAAAAGTTTTTTACTTGTTCCCATAATATAAGAACTAGGGGCCATCAGATGAAAATAATGGGCAACAAGTTTAAACCAAATAAAAGGAAGTTCTTCTTCACACAGTGCATAGTCAATCTGTGGAACTCCTTGCCTGAGGAGGTTGTGAAGGTTGGGACTATAACATGGTTTAAAAGAGAACTAAATACATTCATGGAGTTTAAGTCCATTAATGGCTATTAGCCAGGATGGGTAAGGAATGGTGTCCCCAGCCTCTGTTTGTCAGAGGGTGGAGATGGATGTCAGGAGAGAGATCGCTTGATCATTACCTGTTCGATTCACTCCCTCTGGGACACCTGGCATTGGCCACTGTTGGCAGACAGGTTACTGGGCTGGACGGACCTTTGGTCTGACCCAGTATGGCCATTCTTATGTTCTTATGTTCTTTCAGAGTAAGGTCCTAGTATAGATCTGGGCTTCCAGATTTGTTTCATGTTCACAGGTTCAGATTTTGCCCTGACTCATGATAACTGAGTCATGGATATTTGTTTTTCAGTGTTTCCCATGTCTCCCATCTTCCAACTGCTCTACTCCTCCTTGCTCACTTGACTTCTCATCAGTGTGGAATGTGACAGAGCCTTCTAAGCTATAACATTTTCTAAGAAAAACATTTTTTCTTTTTCCTTTTTTTTTGTTTAGAAAATGTCAAAACAAAGTGTGTTGGATATTTCAGCAGATTAGTCCTTTGGATCAAAACAATTGTGGTGATTGTGGCACAAATTCACAAAATGTTTTAGTCAATCCAAGTCTGCCTTTTTCAGAAAAAAAAACCTGACACATGTTACCCTGCTCTGAAACTGAGTAAAATGTGTTTTTTCCACTCATTAGGCATACTCTGTTTTTCATTCACTGGCTGCCATTAACAAGTCATGCATTAGTAATACAGACACACCCACCCCATAGTCACCTGACTTCAAGTATGAGGAACAATGACAGTTTCTCAGCTGCATTGTGTTGGTAATGCTAACTCGTTAATAGTGACTGTTCTGCAGGTGGTGACTTCAGACAGTATGGGAATTGAGGGCACTCCATACATTGAAGGAGTGCGCTCTTCTTGTCAACAGTAGCTTCATAATTACTGCATATCGAATTTTTTACAATGACATTGTTTAATGATAGAACGAGAAGCAATGGGCTTAAATTACAGCAAGGGCGGGTTAGATTGGGACATTAGCAAACACTTCCTAACTGTCAGGGTGGTGAAGCACTGGAATAAATTGCCTAGGGGGGTTGTGGAATCTCCATCATTGGCGATATTTAAGAAAAGATTAAATAGACATCTATCAGGGATGGTCTAGATGGTGCTTGGTCCTGCCGTGAGGGCAGGGAACTGGACTTGATGATCCCTCCAGGTCCTTTCCAATTCTAGTATTCTATGGAAAAGAATACTAACAGGAGATTGAGATGGAGAGGTTCCAGCATGGGAGAAAAAACAGGTTTCCAGAAGAGATTTAAAAAGAGATGTTTTGTGTCTACTGGATTGGTATCATACAGTCATAGCCCCATCAACATAGCATGCTATAACTGCTACCATGATTGTTTAGGGAATACAGAATGCAAACAGAAAGCAATTCCAATAGAAACATACCGGCTGTATCTAGACTGCATCCCTTTTTCGTAAAAGGGATGCAAATTAGACATATCGCAATTGCAAATGAAGCGGGGATTTAAATCCCCCCTGCTTCATTAGCATAAAAATGGCTGCCGCTTTTTTCCGGCTCGGAGCTTTGCCGGAAAAAAGCACCAGTCTAGACATGGATCTTTTGGAAAATAAAGACTCATTTTAAGAGGGATAAGGGATCTTTATTTTAAGAGGGAAAAGGCTTTATTTTCCGAAAGATCCATGTCTAGACTGGTGCTTTTTTCCGGCAAAGCTCCAAGCTGGAAAAAAGCAGCAGCCATTTTTCTGCTAATGAAGCGGGGGAGATTTAAATCCCTGCTTCATTTGCAATTGCGATATGTCTAATTTGCATCCCTTTTACGAAAAAGAGATGCAGTCTAGACACAGCCACTGAAAATGCTTTAAAAGAAGATAACAAATCTGCAGCAATCTCATCCAGTACCAGGAAATTCCCCCCAGGTGACATCACAGTAGACAGAAAGTCACCGGCACCCCTGAATAGAATTAGATCTTTTTTTACATGGCTGCTTAGCTTTCATTCTTATTCTCTATTCCTAATAGTGAAACAGTTTAAGGACAGATGCTCTTGCATCCAATAACCCCATCGTTCCTTTCTCATAAAAATAATGATCTGTCTTCTCAAGAAACTGATTGGTTTTCAATCCCCAAGTATCTCCACTCAGAGGAATTCATTACCCTGGGTGAGTTAAAAACTGGTGATCTCAAGACCTGTGGAGCTGAAGATACTTTTCATTTGGAAATTCATCAATTTCATTAAGATAGGGGGCACATTTTCAGACTGTCATCTCCTTTTTTTGATTGGCATGAATTTGCCTTCTGCCCAAAGCAGGACCAATCCCAATTAAACCATCTCAGCCAAGGCTTTGTCAAGCCGAGACTTAAAAACCTCTAGGGATGGAGAGTCCACCACCTTCCTAGGTAACCCATTCCAGTGCTTCACCACTCTCCTAGTGAAATAGCTTTTCCCAATATCCAACCTAGTCCTCCCCCACTGTAACTTGAGCCCATTGCTCCTTGTTCTGCCATCCATCACCACTGAGAACAGCCTTTCTCCATCCTCTTTGGACCCCCCCCCCTTCAGGAAGTTGAAGGCTACTATCAAAATCCCCCCTCACTCTTCTCTTCTGCAGACTAAACAAGCCCAAATCCTTCAGCCTCTCCTTGCAGGTCATGTGCTCCAGCCCCCTCATCACCACTCATGGTTACTAAAGACCTGCCTGAAAAACATTCATGAAGGCTTGTGTCACCAGATAGTGAAACTGTCAGCGCTTTTGGAGAGGAAGCGTCTTTTTGGTGATGGGTGGTGCTGTGCTTGGCATGAATGGAGCCCTGCTCTCTGATTGGGACTTCCAGGTGCTAATGCAATGGAAATCATAAATAATGCAACTAAATAGTCTCATTGAACTCAAAGAGACTGCCTGCATATGTGAGTGATATGCAGTATGGGTGAGGGGTAAAAAATCAGCCTGTAAAAGATCCCAAGGCATCGAAGGAGTGGGTAACCCCAGGGTCCAAATTCCAAAATGAGTAATTACATTCTGCCGGAATAAAATGCCCCTGGGGTTCTGAGCAAAGACCTGTATCAGTTCACAGCTATTCTTCCCTTCCCTCCCTAAACACCGTTACACAGATTTCCTGGCTAGTTGCCATACTCTCTCCCAGAGGTGACTGCCTATCAGTTGTAGGTGAATGCTCCCTGCATGTGCAGTTCGTTAAAGGTGCCAGGAGCCTTAGAGCCACTAGATAAATGTAATGAGTGCATATTATTCTCTTTCTCCCTAGCCGCACTGCTCGTCTTTAGTTTGATCTCATCGACTCATTGCAGACTAACTGTGTGTAATCCACATGAGCGCCGCGTGTCTCACAGCGAAACCATGAAACTTGGCAGGTCGGAGCTGCAGGCGAAAGGGACCGATGTGCTGTTTGAATATGCATGAACTGGGAAAGTCGTATGTCACATTGCAGCGTGTCCTGCAAGCGAAAAGAGCTGATCTTTTCTGTTCTGAACACGTCTCGGACACTGCTGTGTACGTTCGGGAACTGGACATGGTCCTGGGACCATGAAGAACCACAGCTGTGTAAGTAGAGATAGAATCAACTCTACAGACAAAGATTAAGGTCTAACCCTACTTACCGCTTTCACTTGGTGTCCTTTAAAAAGTCTCTGATACTTTGCACTATGAAGATGCTGGCTCTACCCTGGGAAGTGGGACTATGTTAAGTGAGGGTCAATATTTACTCACGTGACAGGACTGGAGATGATCAGAAAAATTAAACCGTAAACAAGAAATAATGAGTTTTCAAATACTCTTACTGTATTCCTTCCCCTGCAACTAGCTACTCATGCTGGTCAGGGATTGGTCAACATTTTTTTTTTCTTTTTCAGTCAGAAAACACCAATTTATCAAGCCCAACACTTTTTGTGGGAAAATTGTTAAAACAAAGCATTCTGGCCATTTTTAAAGGAGAAATATGCTTTCCTGGTTCAAAATGATATTTTGTTTTGAAATTTAAGCGAGTCATGGTAAAAAGACTAAAGATCCAAACAGAAATGAAAGCTTGTGATTGATTTGAACCTTTAAAAAAATGTCTGTTCGCAAACATGTTTGACTTTTCATCCTGATTTGCGATGGGCAAAGTTTCTGAACGCTGAAAACGTTTTGCGAAACTTCTACCCTGCATTGTCAGCTATAAATATGATTGTAAATCTCCCTCATTGTGTCAGCTGCTCCTTCTGCATGAAATCTCTCCTTAGCGGATAAGGGTATCAGAAATGTTGTAGCTGAGCTGGTCCCAGTATATAAGAGAAACAAGGAGGTAATATTTTCTACTGGATCAGGCCCACAGACTGGGGGGAGGGGAAGAGGGCAAGTGTTCTGGGGCCCAGCAATTCAATAGGGCCAAGGGCTCTGGCCACTGCCGATGCTACGGTAGCAATTAAACCCTTTAAATCGCCACCGGAATCCCAGGCCACGTGCTCCAAGCCACGCTAAGGGCTGGGAGTGGGGAGTCACCACACTCCAGGCGGCGCAGAGGGCTGGCTGCCTATGGCCCCACTCCTTCCACCTTTGGCCCTGCCCATTCTGGAAGTACAGAGCTACCCCCCCCCCATGTTCTCCAGGGGCCCACTGCTGTATTGGAGCAATATGAGGCGGTATCAAATAAAAGAGATTACCCCACCCACTTGTCTCTCAGATTAGCTCAGATCCAGGATGGAGAGGCATCTTCCTGAGGCTGCAACGTCACTTATTATCATAGAATCATAGAATAATAGGACTGGAAGGGACCTCGAGAGGTCATCGAGTCCAGCCCCCCGCCCTCAAGGCAGGATCAAGCTCCGTCTACACCATCCCTGACAGATGTCTATCTAACCTGTTCTTAAATATCTCCAGAGAGGGAGATTCCACCACCTCCCTTGGCAATTTATTCCAATATTTGACCACCCTGACAGTTAGGAATTTTTTCCTAATGTCCAATCTAAACCTCCCCTGCTTCACTTTAAGCCCATTACTCCTTGTCCTGTCCTCAGAAACCAAGAGGAACAAATTTTCGCCTTCCTCCTTGTGACATCCTTTTAGATATTTGAAAACCGCTATCATGTCCCCCCTTAATCTTCTTTTTTCCAAACTAAACAAGCCCAGTTCATGAAGCCTGGCTTCATAGGTCATGTTCTCTAAACCTTTAATCATTCTTGTCACTCTTCTCTGTACCCTTTCCAATTTCTCCACATCTTTCTTGAAATGTGGCGCCCAGAACTGGACACAGTACTCCAGCTGAGGCCTAACTAGTGCAGAGTAGAGCGGCAGAATGACTTCACGAGTTTTGCTTACAACACACCTGTTGATACAACCTAGAATCATATTTGCTTTTTTTGCAACAGCATCACACTGTTGACTCATATTCAACTTGTGGTCCACTATGACCCCTAGATCCCTTTCCGCCATGCTCCTTCCTAGACAGTCGCTTCCCATCTTGTATGTATGGAACTGATTGTTCCTTCCTAAGTGGAGCACTTTGCATTTCTCTTTATTAAACCTCATCCTGTTTACCTCTGACCATTTCTCTAACTTGCTAAGGTCATTTTGAATTATGTCCCTATCCTCCAAAGAAGTTGCAACCCCACCCAGTTTGGTATCATCTCACATTCATAGCCTACATTGCTTCGTGGACTTTCTGAACATTGGGTTACTACTCCCACAACGATTCATGTTGTCTCTCCCTGAGTCCAGCCTGTGCTGAAAACACGCAGCCTCGACGGAGCCTCCAAAGACTACGCTGCATGTAGTTTTTATATGAACATTTACGGCTAGGAGGGAGTTCATTAGAAGTGCACACCGATGTCCCCTTATGCAGCCTCCCCTCCCCCAAGCTTGGTTTTTTTCCCTTTCATCTTCCCTGGATAGGTCACGTCTAACTCTAAACTGGGAACTTTTCAGGGCACAGGCCTTGCCTACCTCTGCCCCGGGAGGCACCCAAAACAACTTTAGCCCAAACAATACGTGATAACAGTGCACGGAAGGGCAGGTATTGTCCTGGTGTACATTGCGACATGTCATGGACTTCACTGGAGCTACGATCACTCACAACACCAGAGGACCTTCTCCCAAACCCTCATGGAAGTCTCGGTTTTCTGCAATAAGCCAGGGCGTTGCCCTGCACTGGTCCGTAAAGAGGCTGGGAGCTGGAGGGAAGGAGGGAAGCCCAGCTGAGGCAGCTAAGGAGGGCCCAGCTGGAGGCCATATAAAGCAACTCCTGGAAGGAGGAGGGAGGCCTGTCTGCCTGCAATGAGAGAGGCTTTGGCCTAGAAAACCCAGGCTACCCGGCCTGAGGCCCAAGGCTGCAAGGAGGCAGTCATGGAGGGTGGGGCTCGCATGGAGGCAGCCCTAAAAGGCCGGGTTGCAAGGAGGCAGCCACAGTTCTGTAAGGAGGCAGCTGCGGTAGGCTGAGGGAATTCGAGCCAGGGGAGCCCCAGGCCATAAGACCACAAGGCAGGGTTGCAGGAGGCAACCGGGCAGGCAGAGGTGTGCTTTGGCCAGGGAGGAATGGCCGGGAGAGACTCCAGTCTGCCTGGAGACAGGGCTAGAGAGGGACTGGAAGTGGGCCGCTGAGGCCTGGAGGGTGTTGAGGAACTGTGTGTTCCTGGAGGGAGCTGGGTGTTCCCAGGAAGAAGAACTGGGGACCCTAAGGAGCAGGGAGGACTCTGGACTGAAGGAAGAACAATGACTTCCCCCCCATCCCGGAAGGGGGCACGGACCAAGGCTGGAGTGGTCACTGCTGGAGGGCAGTGCCCTGAAGACACCACACCCAAAGGGAGTGCGTCGGGGCAGCCAGCTACTTCCCCAAAAGCCACCCGGCGGGAAGAAGCCATGCTGAAAGTGAGTTGAACCCGCTACACAGCCTGCATATGGGTAAATAGTTACCACACCTGTAGACGCAAGATCATCTCTTCAGCGTCGCCTCTTACGAGGAAGGTGGGCTTTCCCTCAGAGAACAAGGAAAGAGGTGAGTTAACGGGACTCGTTTTTTTTCCCCCACCTCAGGCTGATTTCTGAGGAGGTGATGAATCACTGTCTAGGAAATATTTCTTCCAGGAAGAGGAATAGAAAAAATATATTTATGTCCACCCCCTTGGGAATGGCAGCTAAAGGAGGGATTCCCTTCCCCCTCCTCATCCGTCCTGTTTGTAATCTCCGCTCTCTTTTCCCCCCTCCTTTGAATGTCACCTCTTATTCGGTGTGTGTGTTTGTGTGGGGGTGCGGGTACAAACGGGGCAGGGGGGGAGGGGAGAGATGGGGAAAAGGCGTCATCTTTCAGGCTGGCTCTATTTAAATGAGTTTGGGATTGTGCTTCGGCAGAACAGATGGCCCCGGGAGATAATGACGCCTGAGCAATGGAGGCTGGAGCCCCCTCTCTCCTGTTGCCATGGCAGGCCAGAGGGCTGAAATGGATTCTGCTTATTAAATTTGCGAGCTCTTGTGTACGCAGATGAATGGCGCTCAGTCATAAAGAGGCCCAGCCTCCCAATGTCACTGGATAGTTTTATCTTAGAAAGCCAGGCACTCTAACTCAGTCAGACGAGGGTCTCATTAACCTATTAACAGCAGCCTTGGAGGAGTTTAAGTGGCAGGACTTTTTAACGCAGAGCGCGAGGTGTTTCCAGGAATACGCCACACGCTAGTGTTCCTGATGGCATAGAAACCATAATAAGAGTACTTAATAAACTGGAATTTATGGGCTCATAAAGGATAAAGCATCTTTTCCTCATATGTGATCAAATCCTGAACACGCAGCTCTACACGATGGCAGGGACTTTGTCTTCCTCTATTTTGGCCTGGGACCGAGCCCAGTAGAGCTCTGATCCTGATTGGTGTCCTGGAGCAGGACGATTATTTAAGTAATGAATATTAATAAGGATTTGAGACTCATTGATTCAATGGGAGTTGTACCGCTGTGATATCCCCCTGCATCCAGATGCATTGTGAGCTCCATTTCAGAGCTCAGAATTCCATATACATATCTCTACTGGACCACTCTCATTATAGTAGAAATAGAAGTGATGCCTCAAAAGGTGACTAACATCATGACACGGGAGAGACCGCAGCAGAAAAAGAAAGTGGGGGGGAAAGGAACCTTTGGGGTTTTACAATTGGTGGAGGTAGTGCGAAAAGATCAGTGTCCTCTCTTTTAAGATTTCATTCCCCATCCAAACCATACCACCGTCTGTGTGCTGAGTGAACAGTCCCGTATCAGCCTCAGAGCACCATCTGTTAAATAAAGCTCGCTGGCATTTTTCCCCATCAAAACTTTGCATTTTTGTTAACGAGGAATGGCTTTTTAATTAAACAAACATTATTTTCCTCAACACAAGTCCAGTTTTGTGGAAAACAACCACCTCCTTTGGGAGGCTTTGTTAGAAAATTGAAAACCCACATGGATATTGCTGGCAGCCCACCCTGTCCCTCCCCCCACCAAATGTCGAAGAAAAAGGTTCCCCCAAACCACAACTGTTTATTTTCGTTACATTTTTGCAGAGGAAAAATAATATCCTGACCAGCTCTACTATTGCATCAGCGTGGCTGGTATTCTATTTTCCAAAGAGATGCAGCAATTCCATGCCTAGCAGATTTAGAACCACGCAAGAGGATCCAGAAGATGGGAAATTTGACATGCAGCAGGACAAGGCATGGGGCATGACAATAGACTTAACTTTGATGAGCAAAGGGAGGGTACAGAGCCTCGTGCTACATTTAGTTTCACAACCGATTTTTTTTTTTACTTGTGATGTCAATTTTGCGACTGTTATTTCCTGTGTGATGCACATAGATTCTTCCTGCACAATGGGGAAACTCTTGCCCGGCTCGTGCATCCAAAAAGTCCAACTAGCATTGCCGCACTGGAGAGGTTTTCAGTCATGACGTTGGCTACAAAACTCCGCGAGCCCCACGTCCTCTGCATAGATGAATGAATCACTCAGGGCACTATCACCGAATAATCTTCCTGGAAACAAGAGGGAGGCAGCAGGGATCTGCGTCAGGCTAGGCCAGCGGGTTTCAAACCTTTTTTTCTCGTGACCCAGTTGAAGAAAATGGTTGATTCCCGCGACCCAACATCAAGGGACTAGAATGTGGGCTCCAGTGCGGGGCTGAGGAGGAGCTTTGGGATGTAGGAGGAGGTTCCAGCTTGGGTGGGTCAGGTCTGGGGCAGGAGGGCTGGGGCAGTGGCTCCCAGTCAGCCGTGCAGCGGGGATACTAATTCAGCTTCCTGCCTCTCCTGGACCCGCAGACCATGCTACCCCCAGAAGCAACCAGCAGGAGGCTCCCAGCCCATGGGAGTGCAGAGCTAGTGCTCAGGGCAGGGGCAGCGTGTGGAGACCTGTGTGCTCCCCTCTTCCCCCCACACCTAGGAGCCGGGCCTGTTGCCGGCTGCTTCAGGGGCACAGTGCAGTCTGCGGTGCCAAGACGGGCAGGTCGCTGCCTTAGCCTACCCACTGCTCACCTGATCCCCCTGCAGCAAGGAGACCCAGCACCTGACATCCCACCACCCAGTGCTGGCTAACAACCCGTCCTTTGAAAACCTACCGTCGAAGCAATCCCACTTCCTAAATGGTAGGTGAAATTTAGATGCCAAAATCATCGTGAGGCACCTAAGTAAGGGGCCTAATTTCACGTGGGCTGCGCCGCTTCCCTCAACTTTGGCAGGAGTAATTAGTTGATCAGCACTTAGACACTTGACTAAGTAGCCAGAGTTTTTTTAATTATAAATGTAGAGGGCTAACTTTCTGCCTCTAATCTGGGTCTAGTTGCCCTATGAACTAGAGCTGCTGGGTAATTTCCAATGGGCCATGTGGATCCATCTACACTGAAAGATTTCATGGCAATCTATCTGTAACAAGAACATAAGAACGGTCATACTAGCTCAGAGCAAAGGTCCGTCTAGCCCAGTATCCTGTCTGCCAACAGTGGCCAATGCCAGATGCTCCAGTGGGAGTGAACAGAACTGGTACTCATCAAGTGATCCCTCTCCTGTCACCCATTTCCAGCACCTGACAACCAGAAGCTAGGGACACCATTCCTACCCATCCTGGCTAATAAGTATGGATGGACCTAACCTCCATGAATCTGTCTAGTTCTTTTTTGAACCCTGTTGAAGTCCTGGTCTTCACGATATCTTCTGGCAAGGAGTTCCACAGATTAACTGTGTGCTGCATGAAGAAAAACTTCCTTTTGTTTGTTTTAAACCTGCTACCTATTCATTTCATTTGGTGACCCCTGCTTTCTAGCCAATGCTCACAGTGTTCCCCTTGCTCTTCGGTAGTTTGCACTACTTCACTGAACTGTTTGCCCAGCCCTTACTTCTGAAGAATGAACTTTACAATATTAAAAGAGTCTATAACTGGAAATCCAATTTGCAGATATTAGGTGCACACTGAAATGAAGAGGCCACAGCAACTGAGGAATCCTCCGGCCCTTCCTTCCTGCCCCAGTATCACTTATCAGAGAAAAAAAGCACAACTTCCACACAGATTTCCTTGGCAATGTCCCAATCCACTTTCAAAGGGAGACGTTTACATGCAAGGAAGACTCAGTTCTATAGAGTATCTCCATAGGAAAATCAAGTCCAAAATCTTCCCAGAACTCCAGTTGACAAAGGCAAAGAGGCCAGGCTCTTCTTTCCCCAAAATGGGCCTTATCCAAAAGCCATGACATTTAGGGGCAAGGTTCTCCATTGGCTTCAATAGGCCCAATGAATGGCTTTCGGGAGAATGTCAGCAAATGGCATCCGAATGTGGCTGATTGGTTTTCATGGGTATGATGTTTTAGGGAGGAAGTTCTCATTCTAGATCAGGGCTAATCAACTTTGCAAGCCCTGGGGGCCACAGTGATACTCACAGCACATGCCAAGGGCTGCAACTTCAGTGTGGTTGCATATACATGCAAATATGTATGCAAATATATGCAAATAGCATCGTTCACACGGACAGGCATGAATACAAAGATTAAAGCAAGACTACACAACATGCAGGCTCCATTTACGTCAATTCTTCTGGTATTAATAAAATGCAATAGTTACCCCATTTCCACCCTTATGACAGCACTTTAAATGAGCAATGACAATCAAGGAACTTAACTACTAAAACGCATCTCAACAGAAGACGATTATATTGACTATTTTTTGTTTTGGCTCCCACCTGCGGGCTGCGTGTTGAACCCTGCGTAAATCCAAACTGCACCGCGGGCCGCAAACAAATGGCCCATGGGCCGCATGTAGCCTGTGGGCCACGTGTGGAGTAACCCTGTTCTAGATGGTAAGCTCTTTAGGGTGGTCTACAACGCACCTAAGATTGGCACGATGCACATAACCACCCCAATCATTGCCATGGTACCGCTACTCTTACCGTCAAGCTATCTTGCTAACACGTTTGCCAAAGCTGGATCCCCCTTGCACTGGGGAAACGTTGGGTCCCAAAAGAGACATGATCACCATCCACCGCCAGGCGGTCTGGGCTCTTGTAAGACAGGTGGTCTTCTCTCTCACAAACAAAAGTTTTGACAGTGCATGAGGGAGCTCAAACAAAGTCTTAACACTCCAAGTAGTTAAAACAAAGCCAACTAGAAAGGTCAATCTCTCCCTCCATCCTCCCTTGTAATGGCCTGAAAGTCAAACGGGCCAAAAGGAGTATTGTCATTGACATGAAGGCGAGCACTTGGCAACATCGTATCGACATCACTTTCTCTTCTGCCTGACTCCCCCTCGGCATGTACCCTCATCAGAAGCCAGAGCAGAAGGCTAAGAGAAACAAAGACATAAAAAGAACTTGGGCAAGTGCAGGTTTCCTGATATTCTGCTTCTTGGGGTATAGAGTCGACAGCAGAAGCTGCAGGGGTGGACAGGATGAGCTTACAGTGTGCCTTCATGATTAAATATCACCGTGTATTTCTCAAGAAAGACAGGGTTCTGTCTTCTCATTTGCAGAATATACAGGCCCTTTAGAAAAATGGGACTGGAATAAAGAAAACTCTAAAAGACAGAGTAGAATCAGGACTTTGTCCTCCTTTTGTTATTAACTAACCCATTTGAAACCTCTGATTTCCTACCTTCTGGATATTGTAGGGATCATCTGAGAATGGATCTACCCACAAACAGTTTTAGAATGTGGTGAAAATAAAGTTCTGAGAGAGGGATTTTAATCACAAAACACATGGCTATGTCTACACTCGCAGCTTCTTGCGCGAGTAATATGCAAATGAGGCGAAGCGTGGAATATCGCTGAGCCTCGTTTGCATACCTAGTGAGTCACCATTTGTTTTCAGAAGAGGCTCTTGTGCAAGAAGGCGCATCTACATTGCCCCTTCTTGCACAAGAAAAACCCTCTTGTGCAATGCCGTTTTTCCTGAAAAGTAATAGGTGTAACGGCATTGCGCAAGAGGGTTTTTCTTGCGCAAGAAGGGGCAGTGTAGACACTCCTTTTTGCGCAAGAGCCTCTTCTTAAAAAAAATGGTGGCTCATTAGGTATGCAAATGAGGCTCGGCAATATTCCACGCTTCGCCTCATTTGCATATTACTCTCGCAAGAAGCCGCGAGTGTAGACATAGTCATGGAGGGAAATGGGAGCAGAATTAATCTTGGGCTCACGAAGAAGTGAACTTTGTTGTAACACACTCTTCTCTCTCTTCTCTCTCTCTTCATGATTTTGAAATTTGTTTGGAAAATTGAAATAAGCCCAAATAATTTCAAAATATCCCACAATATACAATTGAGAACATGGCTTTGGCATTAAAAGAAATGTTTTGTTTACATTTGGGCTTTGTTATACTATAATTTAGATATAACAAGATGTAAATTTAACACGAAAAATCCCTTCAAAACAAAAAACTCTAAATGTTCCATTCTGATAATGTGAAAACAGAATGTTTTGATATCATCAACATGTTTAATTTTGATTTTTTAAAACAAAATTTCACTGCAACTGACACCTTCTGTGGAAAGTTTTGATTCTGATGGGAAAATGTTGTCAGAAAAATTTTCCTCCCGCTCTAGTTCTGTCTTTTTTTTTTATCATAGTCAGTTTGTTCTTCCTTAGTGAAAATATCAGTTTTTGCCTGTAATTACTCACAAAACAAACAGAAGCCATTTCTCCCCTCCTTGGTCTGCGCATATGTGTTGCTGGCACTCAAGAAAAGCATGGAATTGAAGTTTCACTTCTGTGCTACCATCTTTCTTGGGATCTCACAAAGTTCTATGAAGGCTAGTGAATTTGGCTTTTTTGGAAGGGTTATAATTCCCATTTTACAGATGCATAATCAGAGCTGTGCAAATAATGAATTTTCTTGGCCCACTGGTAGTTCCAATTTTCTTTTGAACAAATTTGTTTCAGGTAAACCCCAAAATGATATTTGTCAAAAATGTGGCAAATGGAAACCCTGGCAAAAAAAGTGTTTTGGGTCGAACAAAACTTTTAATTCAACCTGAAATGAAAATTTTCAATTTTGCAACAGAGGGTTTTTTTGTTTGTTTTTTTTTAAATGTTTCTGTGTTTTTGAAAATTGAACTGAAGGAAAAGTTGTTTTGACCTGAAAAATTGAAACATTTGAATCTTCTTGGAATATGTTTGCTTTTTCAGCCAGGATGCATCTTCACTGCACCCGTAGCTTGACATATGCTATGCAATTTGAACTACGCAAATAGCGTAGCTTATTTTGAGTCAATTTCGAAATACAGTAGCTTGTTTCGAAATTTGGTGCTGTCTACACAGCACTTAGTTCAAAATAAATCGCTCTTCCAAAACGTCCCATACTCCTTGTGGAATGAGGTTTATAGGAACGTCAGAATAGTGAACCCGTTACATTTCGAAATAATGAATGCGCTCAAAAGACGCAGAATAACTATTTCGGGATACCTCTGGTATCCCAAAATATCACTGCAGTGTAGATGTAGCCCCACAATCATTCAGCTAAGCCAGCAGGAATTTGCAAAGCAGTTGGGTGTTCCTGAATCTGAGTTTTTCACTGAAAAAAAAAAGCAAAGTAAAGCCAAGAAAAGAACCAAGATCCCCTGAATGCAAGTCCTTTGCTTTAACCACTAGACGATGCTTCCGTGAGCGTGCGTTTTTATTCACTAAAAACTATGCAGGGTCTTGTTTGTGCATGCAAGTGTGGGTGCATGAAAGAGGGATCCATGGATAGGTATCTGTGGGCATCTGAGTCCAAGTATCTGTGTGCATTTTCTTGGCTGCCTGATGACATGGCCCGCCTTTTGTTTCCTGAGTAAATAGAGAGACATAGCTGGCAGGAGGAGAGAGAAGAGGGCAGCACTCCACAAACAGCAGCCTGCTTAGAATAACAAAAGACCCTGCCACACTTCTAGGCAGAGATTTTCCTTCCAGGCTTTAGCCCTCATTAAGTGAGTGGCCACAGCTAATAGGCTTTGTGTGGCACAGGCCCCGGTCTTGCATGGTCCAGCTGTCACTGGGGTGAATGTCAAAACTGACAGCGGGCCCAAGCATTCTCTCGGCGTCTTTCTCTTTTTAAAATTTATTTTCAAAAGGGGGAGGAGCAAAGTAGTGAGCAATTAATAGGAAACAAAAGCAAATGAACCCGCAGTGGTGATTGTGTGGGGTATAAATCCCAAAAAGTAGGAAAGAGGAAGAAGGGGGAGGAGGTGTGGCGGGGGCGTGTGACACAAAAATCAATTGCTGTCATGAATACATAGAAATTCCTTAAAGAAAAAGGGCCGGAGAAGTGGGAGGTCAAGAATTTAGGACCCCAAGTGGGTCATTCTTTAGACTTTGGTCAGACGGAAAAGGCGACCCCACACCTCTTGGCATCTTGCACACTTGGAGGTTTTGTGTGTAAACGGCAAAGCCGAAGGGGGTGGAGGAAAGCAAGGATCAGAGCAAGCTGCTGTGAAGTTGGAGCCTCTCTCTGCCTCCTAGCCGCAGAAGAAATGGAATTTAAAGGAAAAAAAAGGTCACATCTGACAAGAATAAATATGCTCAGCTGTTTGAGTTTTTCAATTCTTCCTCCTCCCCATCCATCCCTGTCCCACCAATAAATCTTTCCCTCAGCACCCAAGGATTTCTTGGCTTCAGTAACATTTGTAATTCCCCCCCCCCCCTTATGTCTCTACCAGGTGTCTGGGGGAAGATTGTTTGTTTCACTTTTTGTTTTAAATTTATTCATGTCGCAAACCAATAGCGAAGACGGGTTCTAGAACCTTTTAGAACTTCTGGGCTTTTAGAATTCACAGTCCCTGTAGAACTTGCCTCGCTCTTTTTTTGCCTAGCATCAAGTCTACTGATTTAACAGAACCACAGATATGCACACCAGCCCTTCCAACCATCCCTTTGTTTTGAGGGATGCCACTCATTTTGTACTAAAATTGAGCCATTTTGGGGGAGGGGAGGGGAGCAGGACTCTTCTTCCTTTCATCACTGATAATTTTTTCCAGCAGAAATGAAGTATTGTGAAAATGAGTTTACGGAAAGAACTGGTCATGCTTACAGCGTGAATCCCATAATACTTTTGAGAATCTAGCCTGAATGATTTTGGGGTGTCCCGCATTTTGATCACATATTGTCCCTGTGTTTGGATCATGACTGGTTGAGAGGTAGGGTATGCACGTTACTAACATGGACGTCATATGTAATCATAGAGTGGTCCTCTCCTTCATATCCATGTACATGATCACAGATACACACACATACAAATGGTCTAGCATCCATGGTCTAGAAACCGACCCAGTAGATCAGTATCAAGGAGGTTTCTGATGTCGTAGATCATCTTTCAGTTGCCAGCTATGCCACTAACTTCCTATATAACCTTTGGGCATGCAATTTAATCACTCTGTGTCAGTGTGCTCATCTGTAAAATGGGGCTATTATTATCTCACAAAAGGACCGTGCATCATCATTTGTAATTCACTGATGTTTATAAAATGCGTCAATGCCATTGTATTGGAGTCATGATAGATGAGTAAAGCCTTGTATTGTGTACCAGACAATTCACAAGCTGAAGAACAGCTGCCTTTGGAGGTGAAACTCTCCTTCAACTAACAGAAGTTTCCAGATCTCAGGTTCACATGGGGGACTTCAATCCCCTTGACATCTGTTGGGAGACCCATACAGCTGAGCATAGACAATCTAGGACGTTTTTGGAGACTATTGGGGACAACCACCTGTTGCAAGTGCTGAAGGAACCAACCAGAGGCCATGCTCAGCTCCACCTGCTGCTCACAAACAGGGAGGAATTTGGAAGGGAAGTAGCTGTGGGTGGCAGCCTGGGCAGCAGTGATCATGTGATGGTTGAGTTCAGGATCCTCGCCAAAGGAATAAAGGAGAGCAGCAAAAAAGGTGAGTGGAAAAGCAGACTTTGCCTTCCTCAAGGAACTGGTGGGACAGGATCCCCTGGGACGCTAACATGAGGGTAAAAGGAAACCAGAAGATATAGTTTTGGACATTGTGAGTCCAGGTTGCCGAAGAAGCATTTTGAGTGGGAGGCAAAACAGAAAGTTCCTGCTAGAAAGTCTCTTTTAGATATCCCATCTCATTCAGTGGGTTTTTTTTTCCTGTGCAGATCTTCTCACACTTAACATTAAAAGCCACATTTCAAGGAAAGCGACTGGTTCCCTTAAGGCTCGAAGTATGCCACAGATTATCTAAATGAGGACTGGACACATGGAAGGGTTTCCTGAGACAGCTAGCATTCTGCCTGGATTTGCCCCTCCGGTAACAGTGAGTTCTTGGAGGAGGAAGCAATACACCTCGATGGAAAGAGGTGAGAAACAACCTACTCCCAGCACATCTGAGATCTAAGGAGCCCTGCATTACACTCGCAAAAGGGAAATGGATGCAAATACGCAGCTGTTAGACGGGTCAACTCTGAAGAGCCCATGGAACAGTGTAACAATTGCATGGTATAGTCAATTAATTTATACCAAGGCTATCTGCATGGCAAGCACCTCTTAAGCATCCACGTGACAAAGGAATTCAATTTTCTGTTGGCCAAGGCGACACATTTGGGGTATCATGCCTGATATTGGATAACAATACCCACCGCAGCAACTTCAAGGACACTGCAGGAGCCAAGTCCTTTCCAGGGACACGCTGCTGTTTTTCTTAACTACACCTGGCTGTGCTGTGCCGAGCTCTTAATGAGCACGGAATGTTTGTGGTTCGTCTTACCTCTCTGAATGCCTTTTCAAACGAGCGGAGTCAATCCCATTGCATGTGCATTTCCCCCATGCCAACTGGGGGTTTTAATTCCAGCAGCAAAGATAAGCCAATACAACTGGGATTCAAAGAATGTGATGAATTGAGTCTCTCTCTTGTTTCATGCATTCAGGAGATCAGTTTCCTTAATGCTGCAAAATGCTCAGGGGTACAGCTGTGCAAATAATGCTTTTGACAAATTTATCCTCTTCTCCTATTCAAGGCATAGCCATTAGCCGAGCACCATTTCCCTTTATTTATTCATTATACAAGCATATTTGATGGATACTTTTTCAATATTTTTTACTCTCTACATTGATGGCTGGGCGTCAAAATTTGAGCTTGCCTGTTAAGTGGTGTCATTTTTTTTTCAGTTTGCTGATGGGATGAGCATGCAACCCCCTCTGGAGATGGATAGTTGTGCACGTGAATTTTATAATCTGGCCTCAGATTGCATTTCCCCCCTCTGCTTTTGAGCCTGAAACGCAGTTGCAGAAATACTCACTGAAGGCAAATGCGAAAAAAAGGGATGGAGTTAGTTTCAACATTCAAATGATAGTTCACATATATTTTGTCTTGACATTTTTGTCCAGCTCCTGCTAGGGAACATGAGCTCTGTAGGGCAGCGTACAGATCAGGTGTGAGGATGGGAAAGAACAGAGCTTCTGTCATTTGGATACGGACATCAGCCAGATACATTCACCTAGCCCCACAGGCATCGGTAGGGCACGGCCTTCACTGCTTTGGTATGGTTTGTGCACATGATCAAAAAGTTGTCTTAAAGCCAGCTCCAGCCCTTTGAGAAAAGCCGAGTGGAATGGAGCAAGAGACAAGGAGGGAAAGATGACAAGCGGAGGGAAGAAAGGCTGCGGGGTGGAAAAGCAGGACAGTGGAGAAGAGAGAGAAGAGAGCGAGTGGGTAAGCGTGAGGGAAGAAGAGAGAGAAGAGGACAAAGAGGAGGATGAAAGCTGTGGGAACGGAGGGGGGAAGCAGACAGACTGTCCATGGCTTTGAACAGGATCAAATCCAACCCTTCGTCCTCACCCTGAAGAAAGGAAAAGCCCACCCATTTAACTGGGAGCAGGGTTAAACACTCAGACAAAAACTCCTGCTTCCCCTCCCCATGCCTGCCAAAAAATAACAAGACGAGCGCTCAAGGGCAGCTCGCAGTGAATGCTCCGCCATGTGGTCCTGCAGGGCTCAGCCCGGGCTCTGCTCTTGAAGCCAGGAGGCTGGAGGAAGGGGGAGGCGAGAACGCCGGGGACAATAATAGCCCTTTCTGCACGGCCATTGTGCGGCCACCTGGGCTCTGGGAGGCAGCAGACTGGCTCGCGACTACTAGACAGAGATTTTAGGTGGTCATTCATTGGCCAGCCTCACCTCCTTTCTGCCCCTCCCCCGCTGCCATTCTCACAGCAAAGCTGATCCAAGCAATGATGGGGAGCATTTCGTAAGCATCTGTATGCAAATCACATGCCGCCCAGGTTTGGGGGTGGGGGAGCAGGGCTAGGAGAAAGCACTTTGTTCACAGTTTGCCAGAGAACCCGCAGGACAGCTGCTTTGTTTCCCCAGCCTGCGCAGGGATGGGAAGGCTGCAACCTGGTTCTCTCCATCGCATTCTGCACCAGCAAGTGTTGTGAGTCGGAGAGCTGGTTGGAGACCTACCCATACTGAGAGGTGTAGTGGAAAAGCCAAGTGCCATCCCCTGCCGCAGGGTCCTGATTCTGGTGGGCCCAGCCACTGGCCTCTGGAGAGAAGAAAGCAGGTTAGAGGTCAGAGCCAGGACGTGGTAGATCCAGATTGTGCTCTTGCTTGTGACTGACCTGGGGCAAGTCACTCAACCCCTTGCCCAGGTAGTTTCTTCCTCTACAAAACAGGCAACTACCGACCCCAGTGGGGAGCTGTGAGGCATGAATTGTCCAGTGCTTGGAGAGATTCTGAAATGCAAAATGCTAGAGATGAGGAGAAGACAACACCTGGAGTTGGTTGTAAGGGCTGACTGAAATTTGGATCTAAATCCGGGTGGGTCTCCTGGCTTGCATAATGTTCTTTAGATTGTATGGGATCCCGGGTTTTGATTCGGGTCCAGCTGCACCTTTGAAGGAGTCCACCTCGCTCTGAGATCATACATGTCCTTCAAGGATGTCCCTCGGAATCTCTTCCTGCACTTGAGTTGTTATAAGGAGGAAGGAGAAAAATTGTTTTCCTTAACCTCTGAGGATAGGACAAGAAGCAATGGGCTTAAATTGCAGCAAGGGAGGTTGAGGTTGGACATTGAGGAAAAACTTCCTGCCTGTCAGGGTGGTGAAACACTGGAATAAGTTGCCTCGGGAGGTTGTAGAATCGCCATCACTGGAGATATTTAAGAGCAGGTTGGATAGACATCTATCGGGGGATGGTCCAGATGGTGCTTGGTCCTGCCGTGAGGGCAGGGGACTGGACTTGATGACCTCTAGTTCTAGTATTCTGGGATTCTATGAGAACAATGGGTATAACATAACCCCTTGAAGAAGGGGTAAGGTAGGGGCAGAGGCGGGACGGGGCCTGTAGTGGGGAAGTTGCCCCAAACCCCACGCTTGGGACATTTGGGGGGTTGCCCCAGGCCTCGCACCCTCAGGATGGTCTTGCTCAAATAGCGCCTCAGACTGTCTAAACAGATATAATAATTTTTCTCTTTTTGTTGCATGAGAGCCTCCGATTCAATGTTTCTTAAAAGCAGTCCCCTCTTCTCTTTTCCCATGGTCATGGATGCCAGTGGGAAACAGTAGGATGCCAGCTTATCTTTTATTTGTGATTTTAGGTTCTCCTTGCAGTCAGAGTCACCCACTTTCATGTTATTCTGCAGACGCAGGGGACAGGGAAGAAGCGGCCGCAGGGAACACCTCCTTGAAGTTCTGTAAGCCGAGCAGCATGGTTTGTGCTAAAAACCATTGCAAATGCGGCCCGCTTGTTAACAGCATGAACAATTTCTGGGAGGAAAGAATGAAGATTGTTAATCGGAAAAAAAAAATCAGACAAGGAACATGGCTTGGTTTGTATGAGAGCGTCACGGAGTTGGGTAGGTTTTGAGCTTCCGATCCGCCAGAGCTGGACAATTGCTTCTTGCATCTCCTTGCATGGTAACGAAAATCTGCAGGTCATTCCCTCCCCCGCCACAACCCTTCTGCCATCTGCATCTGATGTTCAATGTCACCCTTTCCAGGGCATCCACATTGTGGTGTCCCAACGTAAGGGCTCCATGCACTGCACGGAGATATGCCTCAGTATCACTCACATGAGGTCGTCCAGACAACACAGAGACACCATCCTGGCTCCTCACGTCCTCATGATCCTGTGGGGTGGCTCTTGAATGGAAAATGGTCTGTTACTGCAATTCCTGAAGGGATACTCTTATGATTGTGTCTATGCGGCTTTCACTCTACAGTGTATTTTGTCCTATGATTGCCAAGTGTTTTATACCCATTCGTTCATATACAACACGGCAGGAATGAGGATGAATAATGTTAGGCCAATTTTAACAAGGCATATGTGGCGGACAAGAGAATTGAAGTGATGCTCCCAAGTGAGTTGTCGGTAAAGCTACCGTTAGCACCCAGAATACCTCACGCCCTGTTTCCTGCTTGAATTGCTATTAGACAACACTTGCTAAGATGTAGATATGCCTTTCTCCCACCGTGAGCAGATTTTAAACCACTACCTCAGGGAGGGAAGCCCAGCAGATATGACCTTCCAAACCAACTTTGGCTTGCCTTTTTTTTCCATTTAAAAGCCACTCCCGAGATTTCTAAACACCCGGTAATGTCCCATTCTGCTCGTCTGATGACCACAACCATGACCTGTTAGGACCACCCTGCCTGGAGGTGAAAGGAAAGTCAACTCTCCTGTTAAATCATTCCCTTCAGTCTTTGCAGGACAAAGAACCTTCCCCATCCCTAGAGGTTCTAACACTAGGATGGGTTGGGCGGGAAGCTTTCCTGTGAAATCTTTCCTGTGTACGACTTCAGAGCTAACTTTGTACTTGAACTGGGAGAGCAGAGGTGAAAGGGCAACGCTTGATTCATGGAGCCCCTTCCCTGCGTCCGACTCGCGCTTGACATTGGTCTTTGTGTTTCAGTTTTGTTCCTCCTTGACTGGGTCCTCCTTTAAAAACGGATCCCAGAGCAATGAATAGGAGAATAGTTCACACGAGGGCAACGTCTGGACGGGTACAGCTGCCAGGCAGAGTGGAGGGTGCATTGATTGTCAGCGTTTGGAGAATCCACCGTGTGACAGACTTTTCTTTCCCTCGATTTACGGGTTTTAAGATATTTCGAGGAAGAGAAATGCCAATGATTAGACCTTTCAAAAGGGACTCGTAGAAGGTGACAGGCTAAACAGTCCTGGAGGCCGAAGTTCTCAGTTCAGCCATAAGCCAGGCACAGAGCAAATCAGAGCAAGGGTTCCTGTGTGTCTCTGGCTAGCTTCCTACAGTCCTATCTGACTCTATTAACCAGGGCAACAACTTCAGTCACTCTTGTCTTCATGCCGGCGTGGCTGGGAGCAGGCCTGCCGACGTGGGGCATGACAGGGGCAGAGAAATGAGGATCACCTTTGGGGAGTAGGGACATACCATCCCATTTAAGAAGCTAACCAGTTCAACATTATGCTAACAGACCCCATGGGCAGAGGGCCGCTCCAGCTCCCCCTTCATCGCAGTGGGCCCGGCCGGGCTGGAGCAGCCCCCAATCTTCGGCCAGGCTGGGCTGAGCCTGCCATGCTGCAGCTGGGAGCTGTTTGGGCCAGGCTGAGTGCACCACCCTGCACCACAGGTCGGGGGCTGCTCCAGGCGGCCAGGCTGGGTAAGGGTGATGCTGACCGTTTAACCCTATACTGCCCTAGAGACAAGGAGCAGTCAGTCCCAATTTCCTTGCAATCCCGGATCTCCCTGCTTGGACCAAAGAGACCAGCTGCGGTGGCAGGTTTTGCAATGTATACCCTTATCCAGCAGGAACGGGTCAGAAGCTATTACACATCTGATAGCTGTCAGAAAGCAACCACGTTAGATACCATCATGCTAATGGAAACTTGGCCTGGCGCAGGCCCGCTGACATGGGGCATGAAGGGGGCAGCTGCCCCGGGCCTGTTGATTCAAAAAGGCTTGGGACTCCTGACTGTTGCTACTGCGGCTGCCGAAACTCCAGACTCTCTAAATGGCAGCCAGAGCACCGGGTGACATGCTCCAGGTGGTGCCACAGGACTGGTGGGGGGAGGCTAGCTTTAGCCCTGCCCCTTCTGCCCAAAGCCCCGCCCCTTCTGCCCAAAGCCCCGCCCCTTCTGCCTAAGGCCCCTCCCCTTCCAGGAGTGCAGAGTTGCCCCCAGACCTTGCCCAAGGGCCTGGAAATTCTGTCACCCTCCCTGGCCTGGAGAAATATGTTCAAACCTCACAGGACTTCATCTTTGCTCCCTTAAGTCACAGCTGGAAATAATTATGGTGACCATTCCCCCACCCATCCCATGCAGTCCCCAGTGAGGTCATCTAGCTAATTTTCCATCCATACATGGGAAGTGATTCACTGGTGAGTGTGGGGCAGAAGGAGATTCGAGGTTAAAGTGTATTCTAGTGATTTTCAGGTGGTTGTAGACTCCTAGAACAGAAGCTCCGGGACTAGGGAAGACGAGTCAAAGGTAAGGAGAACTCCCAGCCCTGTGACAGGAGGTCTCAGAGTTAAGATCAAGGTCATCAAAAGAGGGACAAAGCCAAAGGCGGGAGATTAAAGGGAGGTGTTAGTCCTTGACATAGTCACTATTTGGAGGAGAAGCTAGAAACTGAAATTCACGACAGAGAGAAAAATGGGAAATAAGTTGAAGTATCAAAACATCACTGACAGCAGATCCAGCGTTAAGTCCCAATCTTCATTTGCCCAGAAGTGATGATTAAGGCCATTGTGTGTATAACGAGGCATCCCAGGGGACAGAAAGGAGAAGATGACAATTAATGGCTTTTTTTTGGGAGTTCTATAGCAGGGAGCTAGGAGCCTACCAAAGAAATAAACGATCTTTCTGCATATGCAATGGGGTAAAAAAGCAATATTGTTCCCTGGGCTTCCTGTTTTCCCCACATCCGCTCCACTCCTCCCATATGATCGTTAACACTTAAAGCAGGGCTACTCAACTTTGGAAGCCCTGGAGGCCACACGGATACTCTCACACAGTCCGAGGGCCGCACCTTAAATGTGGTTGCATATACATGCAAATATATATGCAAATAGATTCTTTCACACTGACGGGCATGAATACAAATATTTAGGCAAGACTACGCAACACACAGGCCCTATTTAAGTCATTTCTGCTGATACTGATAAAATGCAATAGTGACCCAATTTCCACCCATATGACAGCACTTTTAATGAGCAATGACAGTCCAGGAATTAAACTACTAAAACGCATCTCAACAGAAGACCATTATGTTGACTGCTTTTTTGTTTTGGCTCCCACCTGTGGACCGCATGTTGAGTCCTGCGTAAACCCAAACTGCTCCATGGGCCACAAACAAATGGGCCACGGGCAGCGTGTTGAGTAGCCCTGACTTAAAGTGTCCATAAATAGTAACTAATTTTGCAGGCCTGTAAATTCCATGGGCCCAACACTTGATTGCTTGGATAAGATCCTCATCCCTTCTCTGGCCTCTGTACTCTGGATGAAAGGGACGGAGGGGCGCAAAGGAGCACTTAAAGCTCCAAATGCTCTTGCAGACACAACAATGATTCACCCACTTTTTGTATGATTTCCAGGGGTTCTGAGCTCTGTTCTTTCCCCAGGAGCAGGAAGGAAGGCAGGCTAGGTAAACCCGGCTTCCTCATCCCCTCCCATTCCTGGCCCTAGCTCCAGCAGAGCTCAGCCAGACTAAATACTCTGTCCCCTATATGCTCTGTGGGGCAGAGGTCATGTCTACGTATGTATTAGCACTATAGCATCTTAACCACAAATGGGGCCTCTGGGCACGAATGTAATAGAAATACTGGACCAGATCCTCAGAATGGCTTCCATCTTCTTTGTGCAATGCAAGTGTAACCCACATACCTAGTGTGGTTCACTGTCCCATTCAGTGGCACCTAGCCCACAGCAACAAATAAGAACAAGAGATCTCTACAGCATGAGTTAAGAGCCAATTGGCTTTTAGCTCAAACGGTATAGGCTCCTACACCGAGGTCCTAGGTTCAAATCTGCCCAGTTGCGGTTACACTAGCAGGCTACATCTACACTGGCCCCTTTTTCGAAAGGGGCATGCTAATTTTCAACTTCAGAATAGGGAAATCCGCGGGGGATTTAAATATCCCCCACGGGATTTAAATAAAGATGTCCGCCACTTTTTTTCCGGCTTGGGGAAAAGCCGGAAAAAAGCGTCTAGACTGGCCCGATCCTCCGGAATAAAGCCCTATTCCGGAGGATCTCTTATTCCTACTTTGAAGTAGTGCACCATTCCTACTTCGAAGTAGGAATAAGAGATCCTCCGGAATAGGGCTTTATTCCGGAGGATCGGGCCAGTCTAGACGCTTTTTTCCGGCTTTTCCCCAAGCCGGAAAAAAAGCGGCGGACATCTTTATTTAAATCCCGTGGGGGATATTTAAATCCCCCGCGGATTTCCCTATTCTGAAGTTGAAAATTAGCATGCCCCTTTCGAAAAAGGGGCCAGTGTAGACGTAGCCACAATGTAGTCTGTTTGGTGAGGCAAAGCTATCTACCTTGTTCTTACTTGCTTCCCAGTACACTGACATTCAGGGCGTGTCTAGACTACATCCCTTTTGCGAAAGATCCTGTAAACCTCAGTTTTTGAGTACAGGATCTTTCGAAAAAGGGTTTTATTTTCGAAAGATCCCCGTCTAAACTGCCATGGTTTTTTTTTTTTTGTTTGAAATAGCCCCATTTTGAAAAAAAGTGGTGGCTGCCATTATGCAAATGAAGCACGGGAAATTCAAATCCCAGCTTCATATGCAGTATCGACATGCCTAATTTACATCCTTTTCTTGAAAAAGGGATGTAGTCTCATAGACTCATAGACTTTAAGGTCAGAAGGGACCATTATGATCATCTAGTCTGACCCCCTGCACAGTGCAGGCCACAGAATCTCAACCACCCCTCTTAGAATAATCCTCTCACCTATATCTCAGATATTGAAGCATTCAAATACTTTGAAGGACCCAACTTGCAGAGAGTCCTTCAGCTGTAATCTGTGCCCAATGCTACAGAGTAAGGCGAAAAACCTCCAGGGCCTCTGCCAATCTACCCTGGAGGAAAATTCCTTCCCGACCCCAAATATGGCGATCAGCTAAACCCTGAGCATGTGGGCAAGACTCACCAGCCAGACACCCAGAAAGTTCCCTATAGCAACTCCTATCATCCCTCCATTGACCTATTTCCAACTGATAATGAATGGTCAATTAGTTACCAAGATCATGTTATTTCATCCAACCATCCCCTTATAGAATCATAGAACTGGAAGAGACCCCAGAAGGTCGTCAAGTCCAGCCCCCCGCTCTAGGCAGGACCAATCCCATCTAAATCAACCCGGCCAGGGCTTTGTCAAGCCGAGACTTAAATACCTCTAGGGATGGAGACTCCACTACTTCCCTAGGTAACCCATTCCAATGCTTCACTACCCTTCTAGTAAAATAGTTTTTCCTAATATCCAATCTGGACCTCTCCCACCACAACTTGAGACCATTGCTCCTGTTCTGCCATCTGTCACTACTGAGAACAGCTTCTCTCCATCCTCTTTGGAACCTCCCTTCAGGAAGTTGAAGGCTGCTATCAAATCCCCCCTCACTCTTCGCTTCTGCAGACTAAACAGACCCAAGTGGTCCCCAACCCGGTGCCCGCAGGCGTCATGGCACCCGCCGGGCCCTTTACGTGTGCCCGCGGAGCAATCTGGGCTGGCCCCGCCCCCAGCCCCCAGCCCCGGGCGTGCGGCAGGTGCCAGCCTCGGGCGCATGGCCGGCCCCGCTCCCGGGTGCGCCGCACATGCCCTTGCCGGCCCTGGCCTTGGCCCCGCCCCCAGGTGCGCCGCACGTGCCCTTGCCGGCCCTGGCCCTGGCCCCGGCCCTGGCCCCGCCCCCAGGTGCACCGCGCATGCCCTTGCCGGCCCTGGCCTTGGCCCCGCCCCTGAGTGCACCGCACGTGCCCTTGCCGGCCCTGGCCTTGGCCCCGCCCCTGGGTGCACCGCACGTGCCCTTGCCGGCCCTGGCACTGGCCCTGGCCCCGCCCCCGGGTGCACCGCGCGTGCCCTTGCCGGCCCTAGCGCTGGCCTTGGCCCCGGCCCTGGCTGCGTGGAACCTGAGCAGCCCCTGCCCAGGATCGCGGCACATGCCACTGCCGGCCTCTGGCATGCGGCGCATGTTTGGCCCCGCCCCCAGTCACGTGGCCTGTGAGTGGCCCCGCCCCCATACGCGCAGCGTGTGAGCGGCCCCGCCCCCAGGCGCCCGGCAGCCCCAAAAGGTTGGGGACCACTGGTCTAAACACACCCTCAGTGGGAGGGACGTGGCATCGCGGGAGGTGTGTTTCTGGATTGGGAGAGTCGTCATCCAGGGACCATTTCAGCTAGCGTAAATTAGAGCAGCCCTGTGGGTGCTCTTACTTGTGCAATGGTCAGGTCAACCCTCAGAGTCACTAGCACCTGTCCCCGTGGCAACTGCTCCAAGTGTGAGCCTGTTACATTAAAAAAGAGCCACAAAGACAACAGTGAACTCTTTGCAAGGATCAGCACCTTCCAGTCCCGTTTGCCGTATGCTGGGCATTGCAAATGTAGTTCAGATGTGTGTGACGGGCATGCAATACTGTTGCATTGTACAAAAACAGGGGGAAATACTAGCAAGGCAGAAGGGAGATGGATTTTTTTTTGTGACAACAGAAAGAAAGAAAAACAAACTGCTCCCAAAACCTCCACCACAATAAAATCATCATCCTGTCAAATTTGGTACAAATGATTACACGCCAGCTGATGGTTCGTTTCCTAGTGCCATGGAGACCGCGTATCTTTGTTAAAGGCATTGGTTATTTATATTTCCCAGTGGCCAGACTGGTTTATTGCCATTTCTTATTATGCAGCTCAGTTTTTTTTAACCTCAGCAAAATGTGCACCATTCTTCTCTCTTGTTAGCATTGGCCATCCATGCATGTATGTGTGTGTTCCCTCCCCTCACCCCCCATGTGCGTTTGAGTGTGAATCATGACTAGCATGTTGGGTTCAGCAAAGACCAGATGCAGACTTTTATATATGCCTCTCTAATGGACTTTCAGGTACAGCGTTATTATTTCCCTCTAATGGCGTGCTTTTCTCTCGCGCCCTCTTGTAAAAGGCACAACATAACTACAGGGGGAAAAAAGGAAACGCTTTGCAAATTATAGCAATCAGAGAGCCTGAACCATTAGGAGCATCTGGGACCATGTTTTACATAACAGTGGACACTTTCTTTGAAACAATTACAGCTAATAATGAATTAGGATTGACTGGGCTATAAACGGCTTCCAACTGCAATTCAGAGATTTCCAGTGCCTGCCAGCTTCCCTTCGCGGGAGAAAAGCCTCTTAACACTATGCAGAAGTTTTATTTCCAAGCTCTTGTAAAGATACAGGTTCTCTTCTAGAGCCCCATGGAAGGTGGGGTTACTATGGAGGTGCAGCAGATGCTTGTTTATTTCATCCATGCTTAACACCCTCTCCCCTCCATGTATTTATAATTATCTGCGATGGTCTATGGTCTCATTGAGTGGTTTTACAGGGCAGGACCTGTCTTTTGAGACCACTGAATTTTAAGGAGTAATGGTCTTTCTTTCTTTCGTTCTTTCGTTCCGTCTGTCTGTACGTCTGTCTGTACGTCTGGACTCCAGCCTTCTTTCGGAAGAAGCTTTTCTGGAAGATATCTTCTGAAAAAACTTCTTCCAAAAGAGAGCGTCCACACTGCAAAAGCGCTTTGAAAAAGTGATCTGCTTTTTCGAAAGAGGGCGTCCAGACTGAATGGAATGGCCATCAGGGCACTTGTGCTTTTTCTTCTTCCCTGCTTTTCCGAAAGAACTCCCTCTTCCATGTCCACACACGCCTTTTTGTGAAAGAGCTCTTTCGCAAAAAGTCTTCCTCGTAGAATGAGGGTTACTAATGTCAGAAAACCCCCTCTGTTCTTTCAATTTTCTTGTGGAAGAGCACAATAGCAGTGTGGACAAAAGTGAAGGTTTTTGTGGAAAAACAGCCATTTCTCAAAAAAAACCCTGCAGTCTAGATGTATCCTCTCTCTCTCTCTCTCCGTTTTCCCCGCCCTCCCCCCCCACCCAGTTTTCCCCTCTTCAGTTGGAGGGTTAGGACCAAAGTTCCCCAGCTTTCTAATAGTCTATCATTGCTCATTTCTTAAAAGGAGGAAAGAATAGAGTAGGACTAAGTTAGTCACAAGATCAGAGGGGTAGCTGTGTTAGTCTGAATCTGCAAAAGCGGCGAGGAGTCCTGTGGCACCTATATATGTGGGCAGAGTTGGCACCGAGGTTTGTTGCAAGGATTGGTTCCCGAGTTAGAGTTATTATGGTGCGGTGTGTAGTTTCTGGTGAGAATATGCTTCAGGTTGGCGGGTTGTCTGTGGGCCTTGGGAACTGAGCTGCAGTTCATCTTCAAGTTTGACACAATCAACTCTGGATTAAGCAAAGACTGTCAATGGCTAGCTAACTACAAAAGCAGCTTCTCCTCTCTTGGAATTCACACCTCCAGATCAGCTGCTAGAAGTGGGCCTCGTCCTCCTTGATTGGATTCACCTCGTCATCTCCAGCCTGATTCTGGCCTGCATATTTATACCTGCCTCTGGAAATTTCCACTACATGCATCTGATGAAGTGGGTCTTTGCCCACGAAAGCTTATGCTCCTACACTGCAGTTAGTCTATAAGGTGCCACAGGACTCCTCGCCGCTTTAGTCACAAGACAAAGCCAATTCTTGTCTTCTTAGGGAGAGGGGGAATGGGGGACCAAACATCGATATGTGGAGGGCCCAGGTTTCAAGTGGATTCATCATAAACAGGGCGCCCCTTGCGGCCAAATGGTGCTTAGCACTTCTGCTACACAAATTGTTCCAGCTCCCCTGCACAAATGAGGCCAGATTTTTAAAACAGCTCAGGAGCGCATGCTGGGCGTACATTGGCTGGGCTCTTGGCAGGTTCTGGCCCTGAGTGTCTGCTTACTTTTTATTCTCCAGGGGTTGAATTTGGGGGCAAGCACACATGGAACATGGCATGTCATAGATCCCCATCCTATTAAAACGGATAGCGGCTGTCTAGGAAGCAGTACAGCAAAGAGGGATCCAAGGGTGTGTCTAGACTACATGGCTCCATCGATGGAGCCATGTAAAGTAGTTTACTCGACATAGTCAATGAAGCAGGGATTTAAATAATCCCCGCTTCATTAAAATAAAAATGGCCGCCGCTCTGTGCCGACAATCAGCTGATCCGGCACAGGGTGGCAGTCTAGACGCGGATCAGTCGAGAAGGGTAGCTTTTGTCAACCGCTCCGGTAAACCTCGCATAACGGAGCAGTCGACAAAGCCTTCCCTTGTCGACCGATCTGCGTCTAGATTGCCATGCTGTGCTGGATCAGCTGATTGTCGGCACAGCGTGGTGGCCATTTTTATTTTAATGAAGCTGGGGATTATTTAAATCCCTGCTTCATTGACTATGTCGGGTAAACTACTTTACATGGCTCCATCGACGGAGCCATGTAGTCTAGATACACTCTAGGGGTCATTGCGGACCACAAGCTGAATCTGAGCTAACAGTGTGACACTGTTGCAAAAAAAGCAAACATGATTCTGGGCTGCATTAACAGGAGTGTGATGAGCAAAACATGAGATGTCATTTTTCTGCTCTACTCTGCGCTGATTAGGACTTAATTGGAGTATTGGAAACTATAGACCGGTCAGTTTAACGTCTGTCTCAGGGAAGATAATGGAGCAGGTAATTAAGGAAATCCTATGCAAACACTTGGAAGGTAATAAAGTGATAGGGAATAGCCAGCATGGGTTTGTGAAGAACAAGTCATGCCAAACTAATCTGATAGCTTTCTTTGATAAGATAACGAGCCTTGTGGATAAGGGAGAAGCGGTGGATGTCATATACCTAGACTTTAGTAAGGCATTTGATACGGTCTCGCATGATATTCTTATTGATAAACTAGGCAAATATAACTTAGATAGGGCCACGATAAGGTGGGTGCATAATTGGCTGGATAACCGTAGTCAGAGAGTTGTTGTTAACGGTTCTAAATCCTGCTGGAAAGGGATAACAAGTGGAGTTCCTCAAGGGTCTGTTTTGGGACCCGTACTGTTCAATATCTTCATCAATGATGTAGATATTGGGATAGAGAGTACGCTTATTAAGTTTGCGGATGATACCAAACTGGGTGGGGTTGCGACTTCTTTGGAGGATAGGGACATAATTCAAAATGACCTTAGCAAGTTAGAGAAATGGTCAGAGGTAAACAGGATGAGGTTTAATAAAGAGAAATGCAAAGTGCTCCACTTAGGAAGGAACAATCAGTTCCATACATACAAGATGGGAAGCGACTGTCTAGGAAGGAGCATGGCAGAAAGGGATCTAGGGGTCATAGTGGACCACAAGTTGAATATGAGTCAACAGTGTGATGCTGTTGCCAAAAAAGCAAATATGATTCTAGGTTGTATCAACAGGTGTGTTGTAAGCAAAACTCGTGAAGTCATTCTGCCGCTCTACTCTGCACTAGTTAGGCCTCAGCTGGAGTACTGTGTCCAGTTCTGGGCGCCACATTTCAAGAAAGATGTGGAGAAATTGGAAAGGGTACAGAGAAGAGCGACAAGAATGATTAAAGGTCTAGAGAACATGACCTATGAAGCCAGGCTTCATGAACTGGGCTTGTTTAGTTTGGAAAAAAGAAGATTAAGGGGGGACATGATAGCGGTTTTCAAATATCTAAAAGGGTGTCACAAGGAGGAAGGAGAAAATTTGTTCCTCTTGGTTTTTGAGGACAGGACAAGGAGTAATGGGCTTAAAGTGCAGCAGGGGAGGTTTAGATTGGACATTAGGAAAAAATTCCTAACTGTCAGGGTGTCAAATATTGGAATAAATTGCCAAGGGAGGTGGTGGAATCTCCCTCTCTGGAGATATTTAAGAACAGGTTGGATAGACATCTGTCAGGGATGGTGTAGGTGGAGCTTGGTCCTGCCTTGAGGGCGGAGGGCTGGACTCGATGACCTCTTGAGGTCCCTTCCAGTCCTATGATTCTATGATTCTATGATTGTGTCTAGTTCTGGGCACCACATTTCAGAAAAGATGTGGAGAAATTGGGGACGGTACAGAGAAGAGCAACAAAAATGATTAAAGCTCTCGAAAAAATGAGCTATGAGGGAAGACTGAAAGAATTGTGTTTGTTGAGCTTAGAAAGGAGAAAACTGAGAGGGGACATGATAGTTGTTTTCAAGTATCCAAAATGGTGTTACAAGGAAGAGGGAGAAAAATGGTTCTCCTTGGCCTCTGAGGTTAGGACAAGAAGCAATGGGTTTAAAAAATGGAGCAAGGGAGGTTTAGGTTGGACATTAGGAAAAAATTCCTAACTGTCAGGGTGGCTAAACACTGGAATAAGTTGCCTAGGGAGGTTGTGGAATGTCCATCACTGGAGACATTTAAGAGCAGGTTAGACAGACACCTGTCAGGGATGGTTTAGCCAGTACTTGGTCCTGCCGTGAGGGCAGGGGACTGGATTTGATGACCTCTCGAGGTCCCTTCCAGTCCTCGTGTTCTATGATTCTATGAGAAGAGAAGATTAGTGTGAGTCATGGGGGCTCATGGCTGGACAACAATTAAGCCCTCAAAAATAACAATCTGCAGTAAAACCCACTGCCGGCTCTTGCTACATTTCAAAGGCGGAAGCGTCGCGGGGAGCACGGACAGCGAGGGACTCAAGCCGTTCCCCACTGGCCCCGCATTCCCTGCTTTTGAAATGTACAAAGCCCCAGGAGAGCTGGTCCTGCTGCAGCAGCTCCTGCCTGGTGTTTCGGTGCAGTTCCAGGTCCGCCTCCAGTCCGCGGTCCTGCCAGTCCAGGGAGCACTGCAGGACACACAGGCAGGCGATGTACTCCTGCTGCAGGTCTTCCTGGGCTTGTCTTCACCTGTGGGTCATGCGGAGTCAGGAAGATGGTGCGGGACATGTGGCTTGCACCCCACTCACAGCTGGTCCAGCTGTGGAGAATAAAGAGAAGGACAGTCACCCCAGGAGACACGGTGCATGAAGCCAGCCCTCATCTCTGAGCCAACACCGAAAAGTCAGATGAAAGGGATGTGCTTCCAGCAAGACCATCTGAGGCCTGGACACCGGGTCCTCTCCTGCAGGGACACACATGTCCCAAAGGGGAGCCTCGCTACCCCCATCCCCTGGGGACAAGCAGGCATAGGAATGTGCCAGCCAGGCCAGGAGCCTGTGGACAGAAAGGGTGGGAGGGTGAAGAGGCAGATTGGCTTCCCCCCGTGCCACACACACACCAGGTCCAGCAGTGGCAGCGTTCCGCACAGAGAGAGGACGTGTATCCCTGCCTGCTGGAGGAGAGGGGGGCAGGGTGTTGTGGGGAGAGGGGAGGGTGCTTCTGGGTCCCCTCCACTTCCTTCAGACAGCAGTTTCCTGGGTTACATAGTTGGCTAAACTTCAATTAAGAAAGAGATACCCCTGTTTCCACTTTCACCAGAACAAAATCTCTATTTAAAAGCCAAAAAAATAAAAAAATAAATAAAAGGAGGTAGGCTGAAAAGAGGGGCACATTTGCGTCTCCTCCTTTTGGGAGTGCAGATGTGCCGAGGCTGCAAGTGTTTGCTTTTACAAGTGGCTTGATCTCTGCCATCTCAAAGCCCCCTTCTCTCAGAAGTTGGCAAAAACATAAAAGCCTGTTTGTCTGAAAAGTTGGCTGGTGAGTTGGGCCTCTTCTCGGGATGGCCCGGGGATCAAATCAGGTTTTAAAAATTGTTCTCATTACAAACCCGTGTGTGTTCCCAACCAGTCAGTCGAATATTCCAGGGGGGCAGGCCTTCAGAGTGCCCATGATGGGTAACTGGCACCAGGAGACTGGCAGATCAGGGAGAGTCAAAAGTGATGCGTTCCACGCTGCAGAAAGAAAATACTTTTTCACACAGCGTGCAGCCAGATTCTGGGACATGCTGCCATTGGATGCTGGGGAGGCCAAGAACTCAGCAAGACCCTAAAAAAGGATTGCCTGTTTATATAGCTGGCAGGGGGGGCCAGTTATAATAGCTAATGCTTACAAATAGAAAGCATTTTATAAGGATATAAACCCTCATATTTCAGGGATGAAATGGCTCCATCTTTATTAGAGGTCAGACTTTCATGGGCAGCCGGATATCCCATAACGACCTATTGCATGGTTTCTCAGCTCTTCCTCCAAAGCATCTGGGACTTGCTTGTTAGGGCCAGGATGCTGAATTTGATAGACCTCAGGCCTAGAGCCAATCTGGCAAATTCCACGTTTTCCTTCATCTTTTTCTAGCTCTGAAGTTTGTGACTTTGATGAATCAGCACTTCAACCTTAGAGACATTGTATCCAGTTGGGTCTCAGTTCTGACTGACTTCAAGGCCCATGGACCAAGGATACGTCTACACTGCACGCTTATTTCGAAATATGCTATTCCAGAATAGATATTCCAAAATACCTTATTTTGAAATTGCACATCTACATTGTAGGGAAGCCTCAATATTAGCCCGAGGCAGATTTCCCTAATGTAGCCGTACTATCTCGATTAAGAGTCCCAGGAGGCACTAGGAAGGAATAATTTAGAACAGCGCTGGTGAGGGGCTATTTCGAAATAGCAGACATGGAGCATCTACACACGCGTGATTTCGAAATAGCTATTTCAGAAGAGGCATTATTCCTCGTGGAATGAAGCTGACAGATTTCGGAATAAGCTGTCCGTTATTTGGAAATTATTTCGAAATAATGGAATGGCTGTGTAGACGCTCATGTTGTTATTTTGGAATAACGCTAGTTATCTTGAAACAACGGTTCAGTGTAGACACACCCAAAGAGAAGAAGTTGCACCCTTTCTAATGATAACAAAGCAAGAGGATACATTCTCAGTCATGCATGAAGAAGTCATTGTAAGCCCATGGACAAAGGACAGCTTACACATTCGGCTGATCACCGGCATGTGCACTGACAACAACGGTGCATGTGGAATCAGAGTAAATACACCCATGCCTTGGCTTGCCCACAGAAGCATGGAGATTTTGACCTGTGCAAATATGAGCACCCGATTCTGAGAATGCAGGGTTAACGTCATAACCTCTCCTCTGTATATACCCAAGTTTGAACAAATAAATAAATAAATACATACATAATATTCTGGCATTGTTGTCATGATCCCCAATTCTGGAGGCATTTGTATTTTGTGCTTATTTCAGAATATTAGAAAACTCTTTTTTCTCCCCATTACTCCTGAATTGAATGGATGGGGCTATCGCCCACCCACCCACTTAAGACACATGCACAGTCCCAGTGGGGGCTGTAGCACAGTGTTTTTGAAGGGGATGAGTGTCAGTGGATTTGTGAAGATCCCTCATGCTGCGAGGGTGTGCTCCAGCTGTGGATTCCATGCTGCCAAGAGTGTCCTGGAAGAAGACCTTGAACTGTGTTGGACAATTACATCACAACATGATGTTCATTGCCGCTGGATCTGGGTCACTGCAGTGATGTTATAGGCTCCCTAATAACCTTTATAGCTTTAATCCAGCAACCCTGGGAGACAGGGGCTGTGTCTAGACTACACCACTCTGTTGACAGAGAGGTGTAGTTTAGGCACGTCAAAATTGCTAATGAAGCAGGGATTTAAATATCCCGTGCTTTATTAGCATAAACATGGCGGACGCTTTTTTTCTAAAAGGAGCTTTTTCGAAAAAACACCGGCAGTCTAGATGTGGATCTGTAAAAAAATAAACCCTTTTCTGAAAGATCCTCTATTCCTCAAAAAATGAGGTTGACAGGATTTTTCGAAAAAGGGTTTATTTATCGACAGATCCGCGTCTAGACTGCCGGGTTTTTTTCCAAAAAGCTCCGTTTGGAAAAAAAGTGGCTGCCACGTTTATGCTAATGAAGCACGGGATAGTTAAATCCCTGCTTCATTAGCAATTTCAACGTGCCTAATCTACATCTCTCTGTCGACAGAGAGGTGTAGTCTAGACGTACCCAGGGAGTGCGGGATTAAAGAATTGGATGGGCCAGGGCAGGTGTGGCAGGTCTGGTTGTGATGAGGAAGGGCAATTCTGAGGGCACACATGGCTCCATGCTCCCCGATGCTCCCAGGCACCACTGCCGCTATGAGAACAGCGGGGAATATCCTCAGGGGAAGCGTGTTGCTAGGCTGCTTTTCCCCCACTTTGGGGGGAAGGGAAATGGCAGTGCACAGAGCTGTTTCCTCCTCCGCCTGCCAAGGTCCACACCATGAGTGTTCCAGGATTAGGGACTCGCAGAGTACGGAGGTTCATATGTATCATGTTTACCTATGGTGCAGTTTTAGGAGCCTGAGGCCTAGTCTCCCAGGGTGTGTCTAGACTACAGAGTTTTGTCAACAAAAGTGGACTTTTGTCGACAAAACTATACCTGCGTCTACACTACTGCTGAGTTCTGTCGGCTCAGCAGTTTTGTCGACGCTGGTAAACCTCATTTTACGAGGCATAACACCTTCTGTCGACAGAGTTTCTGTCGACAGAAGGTGTTATTGCATGTAAACTGTCCTTTGCGTCTACACTACCATGTCGACAAAGCAGCTTGCTTTGTCGACAGAACTGAATGTAGTGTAGACGCTCTTTGTCGACAGAAGTTTTGTCGACAGTATCTGTCGACAAAACTTCTGTCGACAAAAGCCTGTAGTCTAGATGTGCCCCCAGTGTGTCTAGATTAAGTCCATTTTTGTCAACAAAACTATACCTATGTCTACACTACCACTGAGTTCTGGCGACAGAACTCAGCAGTTTTGTCAACGGCTGTAAACCTCATTCTACAAGGAATAACGCCTTTTGTCGACAGAGTTCTGTGGACAGAAGGCGTAATTGCATCTACACTGTCCTTTGGGTCTACACTGTCATGTCGACAAAGCGGCTTGCTTTGTCGGCAGAACTGGCTGTAGTCTAGACGCTCCTTGTCGATAGAAGATTTGTCAACAGTATCTGGCGACAAAACTTGTGTTGACAAAAGCCTGTAGTCTAGACGTACCCCCCACAGTTGTGTAAGAAGTCACAAGGCTTCCCCTTTGCTGAATAACCTCACACTGGCCTAGTGAACAGGATGGGTTACACAGGATTAGGGACACCTGGGGTACAGAGGTTCTTACGTATCATGTTTACCTGTTTCATTTCTTTGGCTTAACCAGGGCTGCCAAGTTTTGGGTGGACTTGCTATAGCAAGCTATTCTCAGTGCTATTTTAATTTTTCATACGAAAACGATGGGCCAGACCCGAAGCGGGTGTAAATCAGCAGAGCCCCGCCGACACCCATGTACAGCAGGTGGCATTCTAGCGTATCCTCTTTGACATGTATTTGATTCGTGCTGTTTCTGATGCCGAGTAGCGTCGAGATCTTTTTCCCCATGGACAATCTGCTGGAAATTTGAGGCGCTGGGGCAAATGCACAGGAACGAGCCACATTATTGTATATGGAGGCGCTCACACCAGCCTGAAGAAAACCATAATTAGAGAGAGAGAAAAAAAAGAACAGCGAGTCTCCGAAGCACAGAAGCACTTAGATATTATTTCAAGCCGAGCGACGAGAAAGTTACAGCTGCCATAATTAAACAGGACATGGAGAAGTCAAGCGTTAAACACAGGTTCATTAAGAAAGTGCAGGAGCTCAGTGATCCATGAGGGAAGGGGCCTTGCAATTGTGTGCCAGGCTGGGAGATCGGAGATGTGAAAATCCTGCCTGCCTACCTAGAGAAAGCAGCGACAAATCTAATTGTGTTTGCACTGGAGGGTGAAGCGGTTGCAGGACAACGTTGTGAGGTTTGACTCACCTGCTGTCCCTGGTTACTCTTATTTCTCCGTCCGGTATGTCTCCACCACCTGTCACCCACACTTCAGTCCCAAGCTCCCCTTTGTTTGCCATTGCCTGTACAAACAAGCCGAGTCGCACCTGCAGAAGGATAAAAGAAAACCCACCAACCAGGCCTCTGTTTCCAGTCTCTTTCCCTTCCTGCCGATGAGCGTGTCAGCTAACAGGTGAGCTGGCTTCCAGCCTCACCTGCCGTCATGTCTCTCCGTGTTAGCTCAGGTGCTCTGGTTGATTGATCGGCCCCAGCTGCTGCATCTCCCTGCTGTTGTGTACCTTATTGGCTACGTTAGCCTATTTCAAAAGGTGAGGGTCCTTCCTCGCAGATTGCTGGCTCGTTTCTTCCCCCAGCTCAGCAACTATCCAGCAAATGCCACACGCGTCCTTTTAGCAAAGCAAGAGAGGGAGTCGAGCCAGGACGTTCAGCTCAGGAAAGTTGGGGGGAGGGGTTGTGATCTGTTTGTCTGGGGTTTTTTCAATTCAGATCTGAGTCAAATGGTACCTTTCTGTCCCTGCTAGCATTAAACGTGGGATGCCTGGATCCCCCTCCCCCACCAGCCTTGATCATGTCACAAATTCTATCTTTCCCTCTGGCAGGGCTGGCTTTAGAAAGTGCGGGGCCCAATTCGAACAGTTTCGATGGGGCCCCAGCAGCCAGGATTTTTTGTTGAGACAAAAAAAAAAACAACAATAAAACTCACCGCACACAAAAAAAAAGTCACAGCCCCTTTAAATCCCCAGCTACAGGGCAAAGTCATGTCCTGCCTTCCCGCCAAACCCCGGGGATGACCCCCTCCCCCTCTGTGGCGCAAGAAAACCCCTGTGATCAACTCACCCCTCCTGCAGCGCTCCTCCTCCAGGGCTGGTGCCCCTTCCCACAGCGTGCCCGGCACACCAGCACACTTCCGGCTTTAGGGCGCGGGGTCCTCTTAGGCGTGGGGCCCGATTCGGGGGAATTAGTCTAAAGCCGGCTCTGCCCTCTGGCATCACCTGAGCTGATGTAAACATGAAGGACCCCTGAACTCTGGGTCCCATTCTGCACCCACTTTTGTCGTCCTCTTCAATGGGCACGGGATTGTGCTCCATGTAATAGTGTAAAAGTTGGGAGGCAAAGATAACGTAAGAATGGCCGTACTGAGTCAGACCAAAGGTCCATCTAGCCCAGTATCCTGTCTGCCGACAGTGGCCAGCACCAGGAGCCCCAGAGAGGGTGGACCGAAGACAATGATCAAGCGATTTGTCTCCTGCCATCTCTCTCCAGCCTCTGACAGACAGAGGCCAGGGACACCATTTCTATCCCCTGGCTATGGACCTAACCCCTTTTATGGACCTAACCCCATTTCTATCCCCTTTTATGGACCTAACCTCCATGAAATTATCTAGCTTCTCTTTAAACTCTGTTAGGGTATGTCTACACTACAGCACTAATTAGCGCATCCAGACTTAAAAACTAGTTCGAATTAGCATTTTGCTAATTCAAACTAGCATGTCCACACAGAGTGGACCCTGAACCGGGGTTAAGGATGGCCGGAAGCAGTGCCAGCAGGGCATCAGAGTAGGACTTAGAGCATGGAGCTGTGGTCTCAGGCTAGCCGAGGGCTGTGCTTAAAGGGACCCGACCCCTACCCCGGACAGACAGTTCTCAGGGGTTCCCCACTTGCAAAGCAGTCCTGGCTTGGAGTGCCCTGAGTGACCACACTCGGCACATCACAGCACTCGGCCATCAGCCCGGCTGCACTTGCCACAGGCTGCCATCCGGGGGGGGGGGGGGGGTCAATCGGGGGCTGCAGGAGAGCTTCCACCCCGAGGAGCCCGCAGAGCACCCCAGACCTCCTCATTGGGGGCTTGTACCCCATTCCTCCCTCATCTCCTTCCACTTACCCCTCCCTAGTCTACCTTCCTGATGTACAAAATAAAGGACACGTGTGCTCAAAAATAGAAACTCTCTTTATTGAACAAAACTCAGGGAGACTGGGAAAAGGAGGTGGGAGAGGGGAAGAGAGAAGGTGGGAGAGGGGAGGGCAACTAAAATGATCAGGGGTTTGGAACAGGACCCATATGAAGAGAGGATAAAGAGACAGGGACTTTTCAGCTTAGAAAAGAGGAGACTGAGGGGGGATATCATAGTGGTCTATAAAAGTATGATTGGTGTGGAGAGGGTGCATACAGAAAAGTTCTTCATTAGTTCCCATAATAGAAGGACTAGAGGACACCAAATGAACTGAATGGGTAGCAGGCTTCAAACTAATAACAGAAAGTTCTTCTTCACAAAGGAAATAGTCAACCTGTGGAACTCCTTGCTGCAGGAGGCTGTGAAGGCTAGAACTAGAACAGAGTTTAAAGAGAAGTGAAATAAAGTCATGGAGGTTGGGTCCATGGAGTGCTATTAGCCAGGGGGTAGAAATGGTGTCCCTGGCCTCTGTTTGTGGAAGGCTGGAGATGGAAGGCACGAGACAAATGGCTTGGTCATTGTCTTCGGTCCATCCCCTCCAGGGTCCCTAGTGTTGGCCACTGTTGGCAGACAGGCTACTGGGCGAGATGGACCTTTGGTCTGACCCAGTACGGCCAATCTAAGCTCAGGGCTCAGGGTCGGGGGTCTCAGTGGATCACCCTGATTTTCATGCACACCTGCTCCTGGGTTGCCAGACTGGCAGCTCTCCTGCCCTAGACGGCCGCTTTCCTGTGCCTAGTGCGGAGGTCATGGATGAGGTCCACAATGTCCGCACTAGACCAGGTGGGCGCCCGCCTCTTGCAGACCCGGGCAGGCTCCCGGGAGCTGCCAGCCTGGTCCCGGGAAGAGGGGGAGGGCTGGGTGGCAGCGGGTGGCTGGCTCGAGCCGTGCCAGGTGCAGGGTCTGCTGGTTGGGTGCTGGCAGGCTTGCACCTGGCACGGGCACCTTAGCCAGCCCGTGCCCCTTTAAGGGCTCCGGGGCCGGAAGGGGGGCAGACGAGTTTCCCTGGTGGTGTCCAGAGTGACCACCAGGGAAAGCTGGGGAGGGCTAGCCTCCCACTAGTTCGAATTAAGTGGCTACACAGCCCTTAATTCGAATTAGTTAATTCAAACTAGGTGTTAGTCCTCGTGGAATGAGGTTTACCTAGTTCGAATTAAGCGCACCGCTAGTTTGAATTAAGTTCGAACTAGCAGTTTGCATGTGTAGCGCCTATCAAAGTTAATTCGAACTAACGTCTGTTAGTTCGAATTAACTTTGTAGTGTAGACATACCCTTATAGTCCTAGCCTTCACAGCGTCCTCTGGCAAGGAGTTCCACAGGTTGACTACACGCTGTGTGAAGAAGAACTTTCTTTTATTTGTTTTAAACCTGCTACCCATTAATTTCATTTGGTGTCCTCTAGTTCTTCTATGATGGGAACTAACACATAACTTTTCTTTATCTGCCCTCTCCACACCAGTCATGATTTTATAAAGCACCGGATAGCCCACAGGATACGAAGGCTAGAGAACTAGATGCATCTCAGGAGGGGACAAGTAAATGTGCTTTAATTCATCCAGAAGTTATTGGGCTCAACGAAGGAATCCCTGAATGAAACCCTCCAGCCTGAGGTCTGCAGGAGATCAAACCAGATGTTCACAATGGTCCTTTTTGGTTATAAAATCTATGACAGGTGAAATATCCCGCTAGGGAGACAACCCTGAAAAAATTTATGGAATTGAGAAAAAACACACCTTTGCCCAGTTTCATGGACCTGCACAAATTCTCCACCCTGTGGCATTTCTGCAGGAAAAATCCCTTTGTCCATCAAGGTGAATGCATGGCACAGTGGCTAGCGAATGTTGTAAGTCATCACCTTGGCAGCCCACTCCTCATCTTGCACAAACTAGCCACCGCTCCCGGTATGGACTCAAGTTCTGGATACACAGAGAGTCCTACCAGAGTCATTTTACTAGATAAATTCATGGAGGTTAAGTCCATCCATACTTATTAGCCAGGATGGGTAGGGAGGGTGTCTCTAGCCTCTGTCACAGGCTGGAAATGGAAGACAGGAGAGGAATCACTTGATGATTCGCTGTTCTGCTCACTCCCCCTGGGGCATCTGGTATTGGCTACTGATGGAAGACAGGACACTGGGCTAGCTGGACCTTTGGTCAGGCCCAGTGTGGCCGTTCTTATGTCCTTATGAGAGAAGTCTAGAGCCATTAGCTGGCGAGGGACCACAGGGGAAAGGAAGTTGGCAAGGAACCAGACCTGGGCGCGGATTCCTTGAGCCAGGTGCTGTCCCACACAGCAGTGCGAATGGAGCGGGACATGTTACCACTGATCTGGGGCAGCAGGACAATGAAGAACAAGGCTCATAGGCCGTCGCCATGAGTCGAACGCAGATATAAAGGCAGGGCAGTGCCAAGGTACGAGAAGCAACCAACGATGGCAGGGAAGGACGGCAGAGAGGGAAAGAAGAAAGGAAGAATGTGCAGCATGACCCATCTTGACCTGGGAGCGTGCAGGCCTGCAGCATGGGCCTTTGTCTCCCTCCCTCCCCCACCCCGTCTGAGGGTACAATAAAGGCAGCTGCTTGGAACAGGGCCGGCTGCTATAGAAAAGAGGGCAAGAGGGCAGAGAGTAATTTATTTACTCTTCACAATGTGCTGTTTGAACAGACTCCTAAAGAAAATGGAGAAGGAAGCAACCCTCTGCCAGGGAGGAGGAGGAAAAGGGAGGGAATGCAAGAAGGGTCAGCTCTAAATGGATTAGAAATTTACCCCACCACAGTGGGCCTTTAATTGAATGGGGGGTGGGTGGAGACAGTAAAATTTCTCTCTAATGGCATTAAAGTTCCACTAATTAGGCTAATTAAAAACAGAAGGGCTTTCTTTCTTCCATTCTTTCTCAGAAGGCCTTGTGGGGGTGGCACAACGGTAGGGGGGGGGGGAAATCTACAAACAGACCCGAGTAAAGAAAAGTTTTTAAGTGCAGGTGTGACATAGAAGCGAGCTGGTCATTCTCACAGTTGGACAGTGGTTATTTTATTGGTCTCACCCCCTGACAGCCAAGGGGGTGCATGCAAAGGGTTTGCACGGTGTCAGTGTGGCCAGCTCTAAGAGGTTTTAAAAATCATTTGGGGGGTTTTTTATTTGCCTACCGGTGTCTGAGCTTTGGGGGTACGTTTGGGTACGGTGAGCAGAGAGCAAAGGTGAAAAATCAGGACAGGGGGTGAGTAGTAACAGGCATCCATATACAACAATGCCCCAAATTTGGGGATTGTCTCTGTAAAATCAAGGCTTCTGGTCACTCTACAACGGGGTGACATTTTTAGAGCTTTTCTTTTCAACCATGAGGGTGAGAAATTTCCTTTTTTCCACATAAAAGTGGAAATTCACTAAAAAACACTTGACTCCAGGAGCTGAGGTGATAAAGGAAGACGACACATATCCTGCAACTTAAGATACGAACATAACTGTTGGCAATTCTGGCTGTTGCTGATGTTACTTTTTTCTAGAACGCAGTATTGACTAAGCTCACGGCGATAACTGGATACTTTGAGAAAACCAAGTGCATGCACTTAAGGGGGCAAATTTTTTTGGTCCAAACTTTTTTATTTTAATGACAAATGCAGATTCAGCAGTTCTGATCCATTTTGTGAGTTTGCGCTGATTTTGCCTATTTGTTTCGATGAAGAAAAAATCAAAATGTGTCCTGTCAACATTTTTTTTAAAATTTCTGGCTCAAAATGACTTTTCATTTCAAATTCCCCTTTCATTTTACTACAAATTAAAAACTTTTAAAAAGGCCTGAAATCAAACCAAAGAATTTCAGTTTCTATCAGATAAAACATTTTATTTGACCTGAGAATAGTTTTTCTTACACTTCCCAAGTCACTTAAAATTTTGAAAAAAAAAAAAAAAAACGTTTTGGGGTGGAACTTTCCCCCTTCCTCATGCCCCTGATGCCACCTTGTCTTAATATGTATTTAGAAATCACATGAGGAGGAAGCTCCAAAGGAGATGCCCTCAGGAAGTCAGCAAAGTGGAAAGGAATATTCAGAATAGGTGGAATGATTTGACAGCCTTTGATTGAGGTGGTGAGGGACAGACTAAGGGGTGGGGGGAATCTGCCCAAAGGAAGTTCATGTCTCCAGGAGATGGGCGTTAAGAGTCCCTTATGGGCTTTTATTAAGGACAAAGATTTCAAAATGGCAAGGTGGGTGATTGGACCAAAGTCTATTGGAGAAAGAGAGATGCTTTTGAGTTCCACAGATCCTTTCTTCAGGCCTGGGGAGCTTACAGGGAAAGGGGAGCATGTCCCGCTGGCCTAGGCAGGTCCAGTTTCGTATGCCCCCTGCGCTGCCTAGCCAGAGTGAGGAATGCAGCAAACTGGGCACTTTCCCCTCACTCCCTGACGAAGGGGAACAACAAAGCACTGTTCCTGTATGAACTGGGAGGTGGGGGAGGGGGAGAACCTTCATCCCCCTCCTCCCTAAAAGATGCCTGGGAGGTGGGAGGCTTGGGGCTGGGAGATTCCCTGAACTGGGGGGCTGGGCAGAGGCAGGCATGCTCCTAGCCAGCCCTTTTCACCTGCCTGGTGATTCTGGCTGGTTTTATGAGAAGCAATCCCATTCCAGGCACATCCCAGTCTCCTGGCACAACCAAACCGTGCTTAACTTTAAGTTATGATAAGAGGAAGCTGCCTACTGAATTTGGTGGTCCTTGCTCTTACCATTTAGGACAGACAGACAGACAAACTCAGGCCAGAGGGCTCAGGGGAAGGGGGCTGGGAGGTTTCAGGGGGTTAACCTGGGCTGCCCATGACAGGGAGGATGGAACTGCAGCTGCTGCCCCCACCCCTGGCTCCTCCAGGGGAGGGACGGGGCTGTGGTGCCCAGTGCCAGCAGGCCCTCAGGGCATGGGGTGGGGATGGGGCTTCATGGCCCCAGCCCTGGTCCTGGCTCTAGTGCTGGCCCTAGCCCTGGCAGGCCGCATGGGTGAGGATGGCCAGGGCTGTACTTCCTGGCCCTGAAGCTTCTTAGAGGGGGCACAGGACTGCTCTGGTCAAACTTCGCAGTCCTCCTGGGGGGGCAGGGGAGAGGAGTTTGGGGCCAGAGAGGGACACCGGCAATATAGAGAGCCCAGGCCCCAGCTGGCCACCCACTTCCTGGTGCAGCTTGCCCCCCTGGGGTGACTGCAATATTACTGTCCCCTGAGGTCCACAGGATCATTGCAGAGCATAACTGTTTCTGTTTTCAGCCCCCTCCCTTTCTATGTTCTGGAAAACAATTGGATTCCAGGCACATCCTGTTTTCCTGCAACACCCAGACCCCGACCATGTTTTAAGTTAGAATAAGAGGAACTCGCATATCAAATGTGATGGTCCTAGCTTTTACCCTTTAGGAGTAATTCTTGAACAAACAGACTCACGGACAAACAGACTCATGAGCAGACAGACAGCTGCCCAGACTCCCTAAAAGATATAGATAGCTAGAAGTGGGCAACAGTTTTCAAATTTTACATTTTTCCCCTTAATTTTTGATCAACAATTTGAATTTTACACAGGGGGAAAAAAAACAGCTTGACAAAACCAGAGTCCACGTCATTTTATTTTTCTGACCACACCATACTTTTTGTAGATTTGTTTTTAGTTTTGAAAACATGAGGATTCTAAAAATTAAAAACAAAACGACAGTTTTTTTAAAAAATCATGATGTTTCTTGGTTTTCTGGCCAGCTCCAGGAATAACCTTCGCACAGAAATCATATTCAAACCACAATCTCTCAAACACCCTTGTGAATTCGATGATTCTTGGACAACGTGGCTGATGCGTCGTGGCTGCCCTCCACAGAACAAAGCGGTTGTTTACTGTGCTCACGGGAGGAGAGATCTGGGAAACAGAGCTATGTACTTCTGACAGTTTCAAGACATGAAATGTTCTGGTCCTACCAATACCTATTGAATACAGGGCAATAATTTTCATAGTGGGGCCACTTAATGAATTTTGGTACAAGGTCACGGGCCAGTTCCACCCCCGGAAGGGACGGGGCCTGGGAGGAAGGGGCAGGGCTGGGGACCAGCCTCCTCCCAGAGTGATCTGGGGTCGGAGGCTTTGAATGAAAAACACAGCAAAGGGCTCCTGGCTGTGCCACTACCACATTGCCTGGCCATCTCGGTTTGCTGTGCCTATTTAAAGGCTCACGGCTCTGAAGCCTGCTGGGGTAGTGCCATGACTGGGAGCCATTTAAATAGGATCCGGCTTCCTGAGCCACCGCCTAGAAATTCAGTGGCCGGGGCAGCAGGGTATAAATAGAAAGTGGCCAGATGCGGGCTGTGTGCTGGATCAAAGTGTTAGGTGGGTCGGATCCGGCCCCGGGCCGCATCTTGCCCAGCTCTGATTTAATAAATTTACTTAGACTATAAAATACAAGCAGGGACCATATTTTTGTTCTAACATTTCTACAGCATCTAGCACAATGGGATCTTGATCCACGACGGAGGCTCCTATGTGCTGCCATAGTACCCCCCCCCAAATAAATAATCATCGTCTGTGGAAGGAATCTGTGAGGCATGTGGGTCTAGTGTTTAGATCAAGGGACCAACATCAGGAATCCTAGTTTCGGTGACTGACTCTGCTTCGCTGAGTGACCATGCTGACCGTGGTCGGCAGCTGCTCTGTGCCTCAGTTTTGCCAATCTGCAAAATGGGGACAATACCCCATTTTGTGAGGGTTGATTACTTAAGTTCTCAGAGATCACAGAATAAAAGATGGCCTTGTGAAATAAGTAACAAAAAGATCACGGGCAAGATTCTGATTTTACATTCTACTTTACAGAAAACCAAGGAATTTCAGTCTCCAAGAGGAGTAGTAATGAGGGCATTAAATAGGCTCCTTATTTACATGTGACTGCAATACAGGCCCCTTCCACAAATGAAAATGAGCTCCTGTTTGCATCGGCATCAACCGGCATTGAGATGATCAGGATTGGGGTTTTGTTTTTTGTTTGTTTTGTGTGTGTGTGTGCTGCATCTCCTCTGACTGTGCACAGTTGTGAGTGTGACACTTCCTTTTTCCATGCTGCAATGACAGAAGTCACAATTCAGCCTGGTATTCCACTGTGCGGGTCAATTGAGGTCACAAGGCATCATCTCGAGACTGCCGAGTAACATAAGTATTCTAGCCCTGGAGCGAACATAGCTCATTTTTAAGCAAGAGTGCAGCAGAGTTATCCGGCTGTATCAATTAGCAACATTTGCAAACAGCTGTGAGACTTTCTGGACTGGCTGGTTGGCAGGCTGGGTGGGGCTGAGAAGTCTAAAAGTGACTTCACGTGGCCGATTTTCCTTGCATCTTCCAATGAGAAAAGGAGGCAATTCTTCGGGGAGCCCAGCATTCATCTTTCATATGAACGTGCAGCCTCCCATGACCTCCAGCTGTAGCTGAGGACAAGGTTAAAGTGACTGGATCTTTCATTAGCAGACCAGGGTTTTCCTGGAAGTATTGTATCATGTTGGGGAAACTTTTGGCCCCTCTCTATGTCCTGAGAAAACCTCCAACATTGAGCAGCTCAAAAAAGTTACAGGCTCCGTTTCCTGCAGGGAGCTATTATTCACAGGTGTAACGGGTTCATGTGCCGAGCTGTAAGAAGGCCCAATCCAGAGTTATTTGCTGCGTCCTAAAACTGCAGGAAACTTAGCTGGATCTGGCATCCAGGAACCCACAACAAGCCTCCAGCTGCCACCAAGTGTAGATAACACTGTTGCCCTGTGATGTCTATAGGGTGTTATGTTTTGCCATTTTTTAGTAGCACATCACTGAAATAGCGCATCATTGGTGCTTGGTCCTGCCATGAGGGCAGGGGGCTGGACTTGATGATCTCTCGAGGTGCCTTCCAGTTCTAATGATCTATGACTCTACGATTCTGTGATCATCTCCTGTTTTAATCTATGCCTCCTTCCTTTCTCCTGATAGTTGCTATTCCTGCTATGCTCCTCTTTTCCAGCTGGGCAAGGAAAAGTGTTCAGGTAAATCTAGGTAGGGCAGGTCCACACTAGGAAACTATTTTGAAATAACAAAGATCGATTTAGTAACTCCTGAAATAACAAAATCGAAATAGCATGTCCACACTACAGGGAAGCCTTGAAATTAGTCCGAGGCAGGCTCTGTTAATGCCGACGTGCTACCTCAGACTTAGGGTATGTCTAGACTACATGACTCCGTCAATGGAGCCATGTAGATTAGGTTTCTAGACATAGGGAAATGAAGCTGCGATTTAAATAATTGCCGCTTCATTTACATCAAAATGGTTGCCGCGCTGTGCTGATCAGCTGTTTGGCAGCACAGCGTGGTAGTCTGGATGCTCTGCGGTCAACAAGGGAAGCCCTGTTATGCCTTGTGGAATGAGGTTTACCAGGGCGGTCGACAAGGGCTTCGACCGTGGAGTGTCCAGACTTCAATAGTGGTACCAGAGCATCCACACTACAGCCATCTCGAAATAACTATTTCGGAATGAGCGTTATTCCCCACTAAAGCAGGAGTCCAGATTTCTAAATAAATGGCCTGAAATAACGGGCTTGGTAGTGTGGATGCTCCACTTACTAATTTGACCTAAGGGAGGTCATTTCGAAATAAAGCCCGAGTGTAGACGAGGGCTTAATGCCAGGCAGACTCGGAGAAATGAATGGAGAAGTGGTATGTTAGGAGCTGCACTCATGTGGACGAGGGAGTGGCTCTTTGGAGGGCCGGGGCAGAGAGGTGCAGTAATCGTTGGTGCTTTCGAACGTGGATTTTTGAAAAGGCTCGTGTGGGTTGGCCAAGCAGCCTGCAACAAGAGCACTTGGTAAAAGAGATGGGTCTGTGCACCGTGAAGGTGAATAAGGAAGAGATCGAGTGTGCAAGAATCTAGGGTTCAGGAATATGCACCATTGTTCCTGGGGATCGGGAGCCCAGTAAAACCTCTTGTAGTGCACTGGGAACGTCTCCTGGTGTGCTGCGCAGTACAGGCAGCTCTCAACAATGGTTACCACCTTGCCGGCCCTACCAGGCATTTCCCCACTATTCCCACCATAGGCGATGCCTGGGGGACTCGAGGGGTCACATGCCTCTGTTTCTCTGGAGGTGGATGACGGGAGGGATCACGTGAGGATCACCTGTTGTGTTCCCTCCCTCTGGGGCATCTGGTGCTGGCCACTGTCGGCAGACAGGACACTGGGCTAGATGGACTGTTGGCCAGTCTGGCCGTTCTCATGTGCCCCCGCTATGGTGGGCAGAAGGGCCCGGCCAGCAGTGGTGGGATTAGCAAGGGGAGAGGGCTGCTGACTGCAGCAGGGGTCCAGCTCTCCCCATGTTCACTGGCAGTGATGGGGCAAATGGCACGACGGCCCCATCTCCCTGTGCTCGTCCGGTCGCATTGCTCAGGGCAGGGAGTGGCACCGCCCTGCACTCACCCGCGGGAAGCCGGATGATGCAGCTGGAGGAGCATAGCAAGCTCTACCTGGGCGATAGCCCGGTCAGCCCGTAGCTTGGGCCAGCTCCGCATAGTGAGAAGTAACTGGGAAAACAACCCCAAACCATCCTTTTTGAACTCCGCCAAGGCCCAGTCACGTTAAAAACTGCCTCAGGAGCTGAACGAAAGACCCTTGTATCTCTTTTAAAAGGGAATTTGGAACGGTCCCTCTGTCTCATTAGAATCACTTCTCATTACTCTCTCAGACACTCTGGAGCGCAAACCTCCTCCACACAGCCAGTACAGTGATACCAGCCCCTCCGGCCAGGGCCGATAAGCGGCCTCAGTCTGGCATTAACATGCAAAGGGCTGTAGCTAAAGAACAGGCCTGGTTCTCGCTAAGCTGATCTAATTAAAGGAGTCACTCTGCTTGAACAGGCGCTCGGCAGATTAGCCTCCTGCCATATGGCCCAGAGAACAGGACAGGGAGCTGCCAAACTCCTGTCCGGCCTGAGCTGATGGAAGGAAGCAGATAATCACATTGCAAAATGTGAAAGGCCACGGATAACTTTTTCAGTAGCCCCGTGTAAGGGCCTCTCTGGATGTAAGATGTACGGGTTGTGATGCTGCCACCAACCCTGGCAGAGCACAACCTGTTATTAGCTCGCCTTTCCCACCTGTGGCAGGTCCTTCACGTGGATGGTAAACGGGCACCGGGGCTTAATGCAGGCAAGGGTTGGATTTCATTAACGTTTTAACCAGACGGCATGTTTTGAATGGGACAGAGAGGAAGAAGGTACGTCTAGACTGCATTGCTATGTCAGAATACCAGAAGTATCCAGAAACAGCAATGCCGCATCCAAGAATGGTGTCCACTATTTCGGAAAAATTTTCAAAATAACAAATGTGCTCTTTCGCCATCCCTGTAAACCTTGTTCTACGAGGAATAAGGGATGGCTCGAAAGAGCACTTTATTTCAAAATTTGGCACAATGTTGACATGCCATATTTCAAAATAGCCTCTTTTGATTGTACAGTGAAGTTTAGACATAGCCTTAGATCTACTGGGAAGTTCACGTCATCAAGGGATCTCCGGAAACTTATGCTCAAAGCCCCACCGTTGAGTGTGCAAAATGGATCCCCAGGCCTTTTGCACGTGCAAATTCAGTCTGAAGGAATGCAGATAGCAAAACCGCATTTGTAACCCTAACCCTCTTATTCAGATGGTACCCCAATTTCGTGCCGAAACCCCTGCTCTCTAACTGGATGGAAAACAATAGCAGCTATCGGATCATGTCCTGCCACCGATTTTCCTTCCTCCTCTGTGCTCCTGAGCCAACAGGGGGCAGAAACAGACAAGATTCCCTCATAGAGCAGGAATCTTTTCTATTCCAACCCCCTACATGCAGAGACGAATGTAGCCAGCAGGAGAGACCAAGAGAGGGTAGGAGGTATTACAGTTTTGCTTGCATCTGGGGCCCACCAGGTTGGCCTTTTTCCCCTTTGTGGTTCAAATCCTTGTGTTTCATCTTGGGGGCCTGTTTTGGTTTGAAACAAACCAATAAATGAACAAACATTCAGGTGTGCGCACACTCGCCATGCCCACACATCCTGCATTCGCATCTACATACACATTTTTTTTTCTCATGTAGGACTAAGCCCAGTAAGTCTCCCATGCATATGCAGGTACTTCAGGGAGTAGCCGAGTTAGTCTGTTCCAGAAAAAAACAGCAAGCAAATGGTCTGGTAGCACTTTATAGAGTAACAAAACATGTAGATGGGATCATGAGCTTTCATGGGCACAGCCCACTTCTCCAGATGACCGGAGTTACGACTAGGGGATAAGAAAACTCGACCTTCAGGCATGAGTCATCCGACTGAAGTCAATGGGATGACTCGTGCTTGAAGTTACATATGTGCTGAAAGTGCTTTGCTACTCCAGGGCCATACATATGCATTTTCCTGTGCAATCATTACCCAAACTTCAATCAGAACCACATCATTTGATTGTACAACAGGAGTACACGCAAATGCTGTGGGTAGAAATGATGAGCCCCTATTTCCGATAAATGGATTCACAAATACATTTTTGGGTGGGGTCAGTCTTTAGAACCAATGCAATCTGCTTAGATCAGGGGTGAGGAACATAAGGCCAAGGAGTCGGATGCAGCGCCTGGCTTGCTTGGGTCAGGCTCCTGAGGCTTGGGGGGCTGCCCTCCTGTGCTCTCCCTCCTGCTTAGACCCCCACACCCAAAGCCACCGTCCTGCTGCTTCCCAGCAGCCTCCTCCCACACACTGAACTCCTCATTTTTAGGCCCCACAAAATGTACTAGCTGGTGCCCCCCTAGGCTCTGGTATGTGAGGAAAATATGGGAAGCATCTTTCTCCTTTTCAATCAGGGGCCACACCGGTGGGGGTGGGGTTTTTTGTTTTGTTTTTTGCTTCTCGCTTTTATGTGGCCCCCGACTGATTTTCTGTGGGTCAGCAGCCCCCAACCCTAAAAAGATTTCCCATCCTGGACTTCAACTGTGAAGTCATCAGGGAAGAAACTTCTCTTATGTGTTTATACTGTGCCTAGTCTCATGGGCACTCAATTTCAGTTGGGACTCCTAGATGCTATCATAATACAAATTGATAATACAAATTGATAATAACAATAATTAACTAATCAGGGTACGTTTAAGAGCTTAGCTAGTGTATATTAGGGTACGTCTACACTACAGCGCTAGTTCGAACTAACTTAGTTCGAATTAGTTAATTCGAACTAAGCTAGTTCGAACTAACGCATCTAGAACTAAAAACTAGTTCGAACTAGCGTTTTGCTAGTTCGAACTAGTAAGTCCACATTGAGTGGACTCTGAACAGGGCTTAATGATGGCTGGAAGCAGTGCCGGCAGGGCATAAAAGGAGGACTTAGAGCATGGAGATACTGTCTCAGGCTAGCCGAGGGCTGCGCTTAAAGGGTCCCGACCCCCACCCCGGACACACAGTTCTAAGGGGTGCCCCGCTTGCAAAGAAGTTCTGGCTTGGAGTGCCCTGAGTGCCCACACTGGGCACATCACACCACTCGGCCATCAGCCCGGCTGCACTTGCCGCAGGCTGCCATCTGGGGAGAGGGAGTAATTGGGGGGCTGCAGGAGAGCTTCCACCCCCAGAAGCCCGCAGAGCCAGCCCAGTCCTCCCCATCGGGGGCTCGTACCCCATTCCTCCCTCACCTCCTTCCACTTGCCCTTCCCTAGCCCCCCTTCTTCTTGATGTACAAAATAAAGATAACGTTTCTTCCAACATTGACTCTGTCTTTATTGAAAAAAACTGGGGGAGACTGGGAAAAGGAGGTGGGAGAGGGGAAGAGAAAGGCTGGGAGAGGGGAGGGCAACTAACATGATCAGGGGTTGGGAACAGGTCCCAGATGAAGAGAGGCTACAGAGACTGGGACTGTTCAGCTTAGAAAAGAGGAGACGGAGGGGGGACAGGATAGAGGTCTCTAAAAGCAGGGGTTGGGTGGAGAGGGTGCATTCATAAAAGTTCTTCCTGAGTTCCCATAAAGAAGGACTAGAGGACACCAAAGGAAAGGACTGGGTATCAGGCTTGAAACTAGTAAGAGAAAGTTGTTCTTCTTGACAAAGCAAATAGTTAACCTGTGGAACTCCTTGCTGCAGGAGGCTGTGAAGGCTACAACTAGAACAGAGTTTAAAGGGAAGTGAGATCAAGTGATGGAGGTTGGGTCCATGGAGTCCTATTAGCCAGAGGGTAGGAGTGGTGTCCCTGCCCAAAGTTTGTGGAAGGCTGGAGAGGGATGGCACGAGACAAATGGCTTGGTCATTGTCTTCGGTCCATCCCCTCCAGGGTCCCTAGGGTTGGCCGCTGTTGGCAGACAGGCTACTGGGCTAGATGGACCTTTGGTCTGACCCAGGACGGCCATTGTAAGCTCAGGGCTCAGTGTCGGGGGTCTCAGTGGACCCCCTTGATTTTCATGCACACCTGGTCCTGGGTGGCCAGGCTGGCAGCTCTCCTGCCCTAGACGGCCACTTTCCTGTGCCTAGTGCGGAGATCGTGGACGAGGTCCACGATGTCCGCACTAGCCCAGGAAGGTGCCCACCTCTTGCAGTCCAGGGGAAGCTCCCGGGAGCCGCCAGCCTGGTCCCGGCAAGAGGGGGTGGGCTGGGGGGCATCGGGTGGGTGGCTCTGTGCCGTGCCAGGTGCAGGGTCTGCTAGCTGGGTGCTGGCAGGCTTGCACCTGGCACGGGCACCGTAGCCAGCCCGTGCCCCTTTAAGGGGTCCGGGGCCGGGAGGGGGGCATAGAGTTTCCCTGGTGTTGGCCAGAGTGGCCACCAGGGCAAGCTGCGGAGGGCTAGCCTCCCACTAGTTCGAACTAAAGGGCTACACAGCCCTTAGTTCGAACTAGCTAGTTCGAACTAGGCGTTAGTCCTCGTAAAATGAGGTTTACCTAGTTCGAACTAAGCGCTCCGCTAGTTCGATTCAAATTCGAACTAGCGGAGCGCTAGTGTAGCGCATAGGAAAGTTAGTTCGAACTAACGTCCGTTAGTTCGAACTAACTTTCTAGTGTAGACATACCCTTACAGATAGGTATAGACCAGTGAGCAGATCACAGTTGTAACAGGTAGCAACACTTTTCCAATAATAAAATATTTGTATTCCTACAACACCCCTCATGTCTGTGTCCAGACAATTCTGTATAATCTCAGCTTTGACAGTGAGTTCTTCACAGCCTTTGGATGAGTCATTTAACTTCTCTGTCTCTGTTTCCAACTCTTTAAAATGAGAAGCTGATGAACCCTGTTTAATAGGGGTGAGTGTTAGGAAAAGATGCACTAGTTTGAACGCAAATGAAGGTGGAAAATATATTACTGAACACAAGCCTTTATATTTTAATAGAGCTGGTGCAAAAATACACGTTCTTTTCCATGCACTTAATTTTTCATGGGATTTTTCATGGTTTCATATTTAAAAAGCCCAAATTGATTTTTTTTGCAGTTTATCAATAAAAACACGGGCAATTTTGATGAAGAAGAAAGGTCTTCTATTAGTTGAAGAGGCATTTATGTAAAAAAAATGGCAACAAATTTCCTACTTAATCTAACTTTTAATAATCAGATGAGTTCCCCAAGTTCCAAATAACAACCCTAATAAAGCCATGAGCAGGGTCTAAGATACATAACTGCTACTGATGGCCATTTGATTAGGACTTGAACCTGTTACAGAGATGGAGAGCTAGTGCCTTTTATATAAGAGATCTTGTCTTAAAGTATCACCTCTTGCCCTATGCCACACTGTGACAAATGCTGGAAAAGTTGATTGCTCCAAATAGGGCAAGACACAATCGTGGAGAAAAGTAAGGCCTTTTCTTTTGGACTATGCTGTCAATTTATCCTTGGAGTGCCAACAAGGGTGATGTTCAAGGGCTTCTTTTTTTGCCGTATTGAGATTTTCCCCTATTGTGTGTGCCAATGCATGCCGTTTTCTCTGTATTCTTTGGTAACCCATTGGAGGACAATGGAAAGGCTGCTCTTAACTCCAAGGGGACTTGAATCAGGCTCTTTATGACAGAATCCTAGAATCCTTGAACTGGAAGGGACCTTGAGAGATCATGAAGTCCATTCCCCTGCCCTCCTGGCAGGAAATGCATTTGATCATCCCTTAGGGTACGTCTACACTACAGCGCTAATTCGAACTAACTTAGTTCGAATTAGTTAATTCGAACTAAGCTAAATTCGAACTAGCGCAGCTAGACCTAAAAACTAGTTCGAATTAGCGTTTTGCTAATTCGAATTAGCGCGTCCACACTGATTGGATGCAGGGGTGCATTTAAGGGCACCTGAAACCGGTTCCGGCAGCGCATCAGGTCAGTAGTTGCGTTGTGTGGCTGCTGTCTGAGGCTATCTGAGGCTCGTGCTTAAAGGGACCCCCCTGGACAGCCGGTTCTCAGCTTTTCCGCTTGCTTGCCTACCTCACCGAGGAACAGCAAAGTGTTGGTCTCTGTGCCCGGGGACGCCGCCGCAGGTGGCAACATGGAGCCAGAGCTCGCCCTGCACCTTCTGGTGCACTTTCTGGACTTGCTGCTGCAAGCCTGCCAGCAATGGCTGGAGGCTGCCTGGCACCACCTGGTGCACGTCAGCCCCCTGCCTCTCCGCCTGCCCGCCCTGGGGGCCGTGGAGGAGCCGCGGTGGTGCCCGGATGCCGGCGTGCCCCGCCGCATCTGGTGTCTGGACACCAGCAGCGACTGGTGGGACCGCATCGTCCTGGAGCGCTGGGACGACCGACAGTGGACCCAGAACTTCAGGATGAGGAGGGACACCTTCCTGGAGCTCTGCGAGTGGCTCACCCCTGCCCTGCGCAGAAGGGACACTCGCATGAATCCCGCCATCCCCCTCCAGAAGCGTGTGGCCATCGCCCTCTGAAAGCTCTCCACGCCAGACAGCTACCGATCCGTCAGGAACTAGTTCGGCGTGGGGAAATCCACCGTCGGAGCAGTGCTCATGCAGGTATGGCACTCATTGGCCACTGGACCGGGAGGGGAGGGGGGCTGCAAGAGGGGATGGGCCGCCCCAGGGAAAAGGGGGGGGGAGGGAGGAGGCGAAAGTGCCCCGCACCGGTCTCTCCCGGCCGTACTACACACCGCCCGGGGGGGTTGCTTCCGGGAGTGGGGCACGGGGCACTGCCAGGGCACGAACACTCCCAGCCACCCGGGCGCCCCACTGATTCGCACTTTGCTGTGTCTCTCCGCAGGTGGTCAGGGCCATCAACCGGGTGCTGCTCCGCAGGGTGATCCACCTCGCCGACCCGGACGCCGTCATCCGGGGCTTTGGCGCCCTGGGCTTCCCCAACTGCGGGACGCACATCAACGGGACGCACATCCCGATCCGTGCCCCGGAACACCAGGCCTCCCGGTACGTCAACCGCAAGGGGTACTTCTCCGTGATCCTGCAGGCCGTGTGTGACCACCGGGGACAGTTCACGGACATTAATGTGGGCTGGTCCAGCAAGGCACACGACGCCCGGGTGTACCGCAACTCCTCCGTGTGCCAGAGGCTGCAGGCCGGGACCTTCTTCCCCGACTGCCACATTAGGGTCGGGGACGTGGACATACCCATCTGCCTGGTGGGGGATGCCGCGTACCCCCTACAGCCGTGGCTGATGAAGCCCTACACGGGGCACCTCAATCCCTCCCGCCAGGCCTTCAATGCCAGGCTCACCAGGGCCCGCATCGTGGTGGAGGGGGCCTTCGGGCGACTGAAAGCCCGCTTTCGATACCTCCTCACCCATCTGGACCTCGCCGAGCACAATATACCTCCTGTAGTAGCAGCATGTTCTGTGCTGCACAATTTGTGTGAGAGAAAAGGGGAGGCTTTCCTGCCAGCCTGGATGGCTGAGGCTGACCGCATGGCTGGCCACTATGCTCAGCCCCGCACCGCCGCTGTCCAGGAAGCCCACCGGGGGGCCGTCCAGATCCGGGAAGCCCTGCGGGAGAGCTTCCTGGTGGAGGAGGAGGAGGACTGAACTCTCCCTGCATGCCCCACTGGGGCCTTCTTCCACCCTCCCCACCTTCCCCTTTCCCCTTCCTAACCACCCTTCCTAATGTCAAATAAAGACACCTGTTTTGGCAAACAACATCTCTTTTTATTTAACATAAGTGGGGTGGGGGGACGGAGGAGTGAGGGTGGGAGAGGGGAGGGGGAAACCTGGGACGAGGGAGCTGGAAGGGGGTGGAAGGGAGGAAGGGAAAGGAAAGCTCAGGGGTGGGGGTCCGGCTGCCTCTCCCATCTTGCAACACTACGGGTGAAGGGGTGTCGGGGGGGAATGGGTGTGGAGGTTAGGGCAGGAGGGATGGGGGCTGCGGAGGAAGCAGGAGCAGGGGGAGCAGGAGCAGGAGGAGGAGCAGGAGGAAGCGGGAACTGGTCGAGGAGGCTCTGGAGGTGGCCTCTGAGGACACGGCCCTGCTCCTCCAGCGCCTCTAAGCTCCGCTGGTGCAGCCGAAGGTCCTCCTGGACCCAGTGGTCCTGGGTGCGGAGCTGGTGATCCAGGAAGTGGAGGTGCCGCCGTTGGTACTCCTCCTGGTTCCTGGCTCTCCTGCTGGCCTGGGCGCGGGCGGCTGCTGCAGGCGGGGTGGTGCGCCCTGCAGGCCTAGGTGCTGCAGCTGTGGTGAAACAAGAGCAGCGGTCAATTCTCCCTGGGGCCCAGGTGGGTGAAACCCAGCTCCCCTCTGCAAGGCCAGGGCCCCTGAATGACACCCAGCTGCTGCTCCGTGGTGGGCAAGGCCCCGGCGCACGGTCCCTGGACTCCCTCTCCCCCCAGCCCCTCGTACACATAAGGGGAGCATGATGGTACTCACATGTGGAGGCCTCCCCGGCATCAGACGACACAGGCGAGCGGCTCAGTGGGGTGCCTCGGGGGCCCTGGGTAGGCTGCCGCCAGGCTCCTGGCTCTCGGTGTCCTCCTCCTCCTCCTTGGTGTCAGGGAGTGGTCCCTCTGCCCCGGGGTCAATCACCACCCGGGGGGCAGGGACGGCATGAGCCCCCAGGATGCGGTCCAGAGCCAGAAAGTGGGGGCAGGCCTCCGGGTCGGCCCCTGGCAGGCAGGCCCGGGAGTAGGACTGCCGCAGGTCCTTTATCTTGCAGTGGACCTGCTCCCTGCTGCGGTGGTGGCCTCTGGCGGCCAGGCTGGCAGCCATGCGGCTGTAGACGGCCGCATTCCTGTGGCTAGTGTGGAGATCGTGGACATTGGATGCTTCCCCCCAAACCTGGATGAGGTCCACGATCTCCGCACTAGACCACGTGGGCGCCCTCCTCTTGCGACCCCGGGCAGGCTCCTGGGAGCCGCCAGGCTGGTCCCGGGAAGAGGGGGAGGGCTGGGGGGCATCGGGTGGCTGGTTCATGGGGTGTCAGGTGCAGGGTCTGCTGGCACGGTGCTGGCAGCCTTGCAACTGGCACAAACACTGTAGCCAGCCCGTGCCCCTTTAAGGGCTCCGGGGCCGGGAGGGGGGCAGTAGAGTTTGCCTGGTGTTGGCCAGAGTGGCCAGCAGGGCAAGCTGGGAAGGGCTAGCCTCCCACTAGTTCGAACTAAAGGGCTACACAGCCCTTAGTTCGAACTAGTAAGTTCGAACTAGGCGTTAGTCCTCATGAAATGAGGTTTACCTAGTTCGAACTAAGCGCTCCGCTAGTTCGAATTAAGTTCAAACTAGCGGATTGCTAGTGTAGCGCCTATCAAAGTTAATTCGAACTAACATCCATTAGTTCGAATTAACTTTGTAGTGTAGACATACCCGGAGAGATGTCTGTCTAACCTGCTCTTAAATATCTCCAGAGATGGAGATTCCACAGCCTCCCTAGGCAACTTATTCCAGTGTTTAATCACCCTGACTGGTAGGAAGTTTTTCCTAATGTCCAACCTAAACTTCCCTTGCTCCAATTTAAGCCCATTGCTTCTTGTCCTAGCCTCAGTAGTTAAGGAGAACAATTTTTCTTCCTCCTCCTTGTAACACCCTTTTAGGTACTTGAAAGCTGCCATCATGTCCTCGCTCCATTTTCTCTTTTCCAAACTAAACAAACCCAATTCTTTCAGTCTTCCCTCATAGCTCATATTTTCTAGATCGTTAATACTTCTTGTACTTCTTCTCTGGACCTTCTCCAATTTCTCCACATCTTTCCTGAAATGTGCTGCCCAGAACTGGACACAATACTCCAACTGAGGCCTAATCAGCGCAGAGTAGAGTGGAAGAATGACTCCTCGTGTCTTGCTCACCACGTACCTTTTATGGTGGACTTACTCCAGTTGTCCTTATAGCTCTGGGCCCAGCCACATTGGAAACCACCGTCCTGTGCCGGTTGTAGTGCAGTGGTCTTCTGTCTCAGGGGAAGCCCTGAATAGCATTCAGGGTGCTTTCCTGAGACCCCGAGTCCACAGGCTACTTCACCGAGGGTTAGTTACTTTCTGCCTAGCGCAGCCAGCCAACTCTGGGAACTAGTGCAAATTATACCTCATAAACCTCATGCACTTACAGTGTGAAAATGGGAAATTGGACGTAATACATCCTCCATTTGCTAACAAGGGCTCTGCATCCAATTTCATGGTCTGTGCTGACAATTAGCAGATTTTTATTTTCCTAATTGAAATGATTTGACCTACAGGATTTTGTGCTTGGGACTCAATCCTACCAGTCAGCCAGGAAACCTAGCTACATTCTCACTGAGGGCAGCAGAGGAAAAGAAATGCAGATCTTCCACCAGGGTTGTAACATTCTGTAGTGAACACCAAGGAAAACCAAACTCAGGACCTGTCCCTTTAATTCCTGCCCGGGCGAAAGCAGCCCGATTACAAAAACAACATTTTAATTTAAATTCCGATTCCGCAGTCATTCACGGGAGCTGGCTCTGAGCGGGGATTTCATTAAAGGCTTTAATAGATTTTATAGGACTTGTCAGATCCGGAAAGGTTATGGAGCAAATGCATTTTCTCTGCTTCCAGAATTTCAACAACGGCTCGGTAAACAAATTTACCATGAAAATGCAAAAAGTCCAGCCTTGTACAGACAAGGAGAAATGAACTTTGTCTGAGTGACTCAAAGGCATCAAGATGGATGAGTTTTTTCCCCTTCCCTACTTCCGTCTCTTGTCCTTTTTTCCCCTGTGAACATGCTGTACCATCCAGTGGATAATTGAGGATTTATTTAGTTTTTTAAGAAACAAGGGAAGGATAAACTCCAAGGTGGGGAGCTCTGTTGGTCATCTGAGTTTTATTACAGAAATTGCTAAAATGTTGGCTCTTGACAGCACAGTTGCTCCTGAGCCTGGGACTTGGCGGAGGCATTGCTATGGGACTTCTTGATCAGGGTTGGATGATCCATGCCGAGATCACACTTTAGAGTGGTTCTGTTAGAAACCCAGAATTCATGCTGTGACGCGGATATCCAGACTTCATGTGGTGAAGCCAGTGGTGTTACGTGTGTGTGTTATCAAAGACACCGAGAGCTAAGATGTATGCAACATTCAGGCTTCATTCCTTCCTCCAAATATAGTGCACTGATCTCTTGAGATTTCAAAGTGCCTAGACATAACCACGCTATAGTGCCCCCTACTGGGAAGTTAGCATAATGGGGGGAGATCACCAATATATAAAATACTCCAACTATAGGGCTCTGTTTACATGGCTCACCAGAAGACTTACCCCGCATTGCCAGGGGCTGGACGAAGACCCTAAGTCCACTCACTGGCTTCTCCATGGGAGACAGACCAGGGACAGCAGAAGCCTGGCTTTTCCCTGGGGGATGGTCCAGGGGTGAGGGCCAGGTGACACAGTTACCTGAGGTGGCAGAGACCACATGGTGACAGGCAGCTTCTCCCTAATATAGCCCAGGGTGGCAGGGGCTGTGCTGCCGGCCAGCAGCTGCTCTGTGGGACTGGGGTACTTGTTGCCCTCTGTGGTCATTCTGGAGTAAAACTGTCCCTGCTATCACACCCCTCCCTTTCCATTTGATGTGAAACAACCGCATTCCATGCTCATCCCATTGTCCTGGCACAACAAAACTCTGACCTTGCGTTAAGTTAGGGTAAGAGGAAGCTGCCTACCAAATGTGGTGGTCCTAGCTCTGACCGTTTAGGAAGAGGTCTTGAACAAACAGACTCACAAAGAGATGAACGGGTGGACAGACAGATGGATGCACATTTCTACAATAGGTAGTATAAGATCAAGCAGCAGCGGGGTAGAGGAAGTGGTATCCCTGAGGCTGGGAAGAAAAGTCTGTGAGACTCACGCCAAAGAAGTCTCCTCAACCTGACTGTTCACCTCCAAGAGAAGGAAAAAAGAGCAGGCCTGGAATTCATATTTCAGCACTCAGTTCCCCTCTGTCCTGGTTACCAGCCAGGTGGGGCTGCCCACTAGTGTACAGCATGCTGAATGTGGTAGGGGAACTTGGAGGGTAAAGGGCAGGACCTGGGTGGGAAAAAGGGAGAAAGGAAGGATGTGATGACTGATGGAAATAACAGAATATTCTCCCTTTGAATCACAGTAACATTTTGCAATAAATAGGGCTTACAGCGTGGAAACTTCTAAGGCCAGATCATGCCCAAATACCGATTTGCAGAAGCTCCTGAAGTCAAAGGGAGCTGTGGGTAGCACAGACCTAGAACGGCGTGGAGAAAGGTCATTCATTCTGTTTCATGGAGAATTCAGATATTTTCAAAACTGAATTTCATTCCAATTTGGAATGAAAACCAAAACCCCCTGAAATTCTCCACCAAATGGAACAGAACCTCAGCGCTGGGCAGCCTTCCTAGAGAGACTCCCCCCTCTGCATCCCAGAGAGGGATCCTAAAAAACCTTGGAGCCCAGATGGGGGTGGGGAAATCTGCCAGCCCCAAAGACAAAGCTTTGAAGCTCTTGGCTCTGTGTCAGCCTACCAGTGGATGAGCTATCAGGAAACTAGGGATGTTTTAAAACCAGCCTGGGAGGCAGGGTTCTGTCAGAACATAGTCAAAATTGAATCTTCTTTTTTTTTTTTTTTTTTTTGGGAAGATGAGGTTTGATGTCAACAACTGAGAACATGCCACTGAAAGAATGTTTCATTGGATTTCTTCCAATTACCTCCAGTCGTCACCTCTGAGAAATCAGACCTTGAGAGGGGGATCCCAAAGTTGGAGGGCAAATAAGGTTTCTGATTTGTGGTTGCCTCTTTTCCTTACTCCAAGGAAATGGTCCCTAGAATGGCTCACCATGCTGAGAACGAAATCTCAGAGGGGTAGGAGTGTTAGTTTGTAATTTTAAAAACAAGTAGTCCTGTGGCATCTTAGAGACAAAAAAAAAAAGTGAAGGATCATGAGCTTTTGTGAGTAAAACCCACTTCATCAGATGATTTGGAGTAAAAATACAGAATCCAAATTATACATACATATATAACAACAAACATAGTTACCTGTCAAGTGTAGGACTCATGTTAATGAAGCTAATTGTCTGAGCTGGATGTGTTCTATTCATAAGAACATAAGAACGGCCATACTGGGTCAGACCAAAGGTCCATCTAACCCAGTATCCTGTCTGCTGACAGTGGCCAATATCAGATGCCCCAGAGGAAGGGATCACAACAGGTAAGCCTCACGTGATCCCTTCCCTGTCACCCACTTCCAGAGAAACAGAGATTAGGGACACCATTCCTACCCAACCTGGCTAATAGCCATTGATGGACCTAACATTCATAGCTATTGATGTAAAATGTGAACATTAAAGGCAGGGGAAATTGCCTTTGTAGTGTGTTAACCAATTCATATTTATTCAAGCCCAGGGAGACAGTGTCAAACATGCAAATCAACTCTAGTTCTGCAGTCTCTCTCTGTAATTGAGTGGTGAAATTTCTTTGTAGAAGACTGGCTACTTTTAAATCCATTATAGAATGGCCCAGGAGGTTAAAATGTTCTCCTAACAGTTTCTGTGTGTTGCCATTGCTGATGTCTGATTTGTGTCCATTTATCCGTTATCTAAGAGACTGTCTGGTTTGGTCAATATACATGGCAAGGGGCATTGTTGGCACTTGACGGCATAGAGGCTCGATGTGGTGGCTTATGTGGTTAGGTCCTGTGATGGTGTCACTGGCATAGAAATGTGAACATTCATGCTGCAAATGAGACTCAGGCTGCTTCATTGATCACCTTTTACAATCACTAGTAAGAGCCTGACAACAGGAATCAAACTCTAATTCCTTAGCTGCTGAGTCTAAATGATGAGGAATGAAGTGGAGAGAAGGCCTTTTGTGTGGGTTGTTTTTTAATGAGCTGTGTAAACACAGCTGAGTATCAGAGGAGACTTTGTGGGTGTGTTGTTGATTGTAACAATGTAGGGGAAACCAGCTTGGATAAAATTCTAATTGGCATAAACTTTCAACCCAACTTTACTTGTCTGAGATTCACTGATGCCATTCGCCCCACCCCCGTTATTATTTTCTCTACTTATGACATTGCAATTTGAGACACAGATTCTAACACAATATTATGAAAAGCAGTCGCATAGCTTGAAAGCTGCAGTTCTTAGCTGGTCACTGCTTGGCTGTGTCTACACTGGGCCACTTATTCCGGAAAATCAGCCGCTTTTCCGGAATAAGCTGCGAGCTGTCTACACTGGCCCTTGAATTTCCGGAAAAGCAACAACGCTCTACTGTACAAAATCAGCCGCTATTCCGGAAAAGCTACGCTGCTCCCGCTTGGGCATAAGTCCTTATTCCAGAACACTGTTCTGGAAAAGGGCCAGTGTAGACAGCCCAGTAGTCTTTTCCGGAAAAAAGCCCTGATTGCGAAAATGACGATCAGGGCTCTTTTCTGGAAAAGCGCGTCTACATTGGCCACAGGGCTTTTCCGGAAAAGCAGCCTGCCAATGTAGATGCTCCTTTTCCAGAAATACTTATAACGAAAACTATTCTGTTTTAAGCATTTCCGGAAATTCATGCCAGTGTAGACACAGCCCTGTGTAGGAGAAGTGTTTGGCCTCATGGTGTTAGGGCCTCTGGTGGATTACATCTGCCCATGGGGCCAAATGTGAAGAGGGGCTGACCATGACTTCCCTGGGCATTGCAGATGGCTCTGGATTTAGACTATCATCTTGTCACTTGATTGCTGACAGAATTAGACTCATAGAAGCTCAGGATAGGGTGCGGGAACTAATCTGATCAGCTAGTCTATTCTCCTGCCTGTGCATTATAATTCCCTGTATAATTTACAGAACTTTGCATAGTCTCATATTAAATATTCAGAGGAATGGGGATTCTACCACATACCTGGGAGATAATTCCGCCACCAACTAGCTCTCACTTTCAAGAAAAGTTTCCTGCCGTACATCCTATACTAGACTTGGAAGGGTGGCTTAAGGTGCACAACTGTAGTTATGTATATAACATAGATGGAGTCAACATCCCTTAGGCCGAGTTTGGTGTTGTCTTCATAGTGGGAGGTTGATGGGAGCAAACACTTCTGTTAGCGTCCCTTGCTACTCACAACTCGAGGAATACTGGTGCCGACCAGGGTTTCCCTCAGTGTTTGATTTAGCAGGTCTTTACTAGACCCGCTAAATCAAACACCAGAAGATCAATCTCCAGTTCGGCAAGTGGAGTCATGGTCTTAAAGTTTGATTTTTCTTAATTCTGTCATCCCTAGTTATACCATAGCTATCTCATGCTATGCCATTCTTCTCCATCCATACTTTATAGGGCTAGGATTTCTTATGTTACACAGGGCATTTGGTTGCTAAACTCCCATTAATTTAATTGGGATCTGGGTATCCAAAACAGTTAGGCAGCTCCAAAAAATATAATCCCAGACTATTACATCCAATAGGCTGCCATGGAGAACTGGTCCTTCTTTCATTATCCAGCAACTGAGGTCCATAACAACTAGACCCACCTTGGCAGCACTCAAAGGAGCTTCTGCATCGTCACTCATAATTCTCCTTTTGGTGTCATTTATTTAGAATCATAGGGTTGGAAGAGACCTCAGGAGTCATTGAGTCCAGCCCCTTGCCCAAAGCAGGACCATCCCCAACTAAATCGTCCCAGCCAGGGCTTTGTCAAGCTGGGACTTAAAAAACTCCAGGCATGGTCGAACAATACTCTTCCCTAGTCATCTATCCAAGTTTCCACTTCTTGGAAGCTTCCTTTTTGTGTTTAAATTCACCAAAGATGTCACTATTAAGCCATGCTGGTCACCTACTACATGGCTACATCTACACTGGCCCCTAATTCCGGAAAAGTCATGCAAAGCAGGTAAGTCAGAATAGGGAAATCTGCGGGGGATTTAAATATCCCCCGCGGATTTAAATAAACATGTCCGCCGCTTTTTTTCCGGCTGGGGGAAAAGCCGGAAAAAAGCGTCTAGACTGGCGCGATCCTCCGGAATAAAGCCCTTTTCCGGAGGATCTCTTATTCCTACTTTCAAGACTAAAGGTGCATCCAGCCCAGTAGCCTGTTTGCTGACAGTTGCCAATACCAGATGCTCCAGAGGGAGGGAACACAACAGGTAATCCTCATGTGATCCCTCTCCTGTCATCCATGATCAGACATACAGAGGCTAGGGACACCATTCCTACCCATCCTGGTTAATAGCCATTGATGGGTATAACCTCCATGAATCTATCTAGCTCTTTTTTTAACTCTGTTAAAGTCCTAGCCTTCACCACATCCTCTGGCAAGGAGTTCCACAGGTTGACTGTGCACTGAGTGAAAAAAAATTCCTTTTGTTTGTTTTAAACCTGTTTCCTGTTAATTTCATTTAGAAACTAGGTGATCCCTAGTTCTTATATTTCGGGAATAAATAAATAAGCATCCCAGGGAATCCTGCCCATCAGTTGTCTTAGGCTTAGGGAGTCAAAGTCTGCTTTTCTGAACGCCAGGGTGTGTATTTTGCTGCTCTCCTTTCTTCCTTTACTCAGGATCCTGAACTTGACCATCCCCTATTCATTCCGATTTCCCTCACCCTGTGCTAGATTCTAAAGCAAATTCTGGGGTTGCTTTGACACAGAAGTCAGTGTGAAGCTGTGACTCCTGCTTATCACACAGCACACAATGACACATTCCCCTTGTGCATGTGCGCACACATTCACAGGACTTTTCACACGTGGAACATACCACGGGGCTTTTCTTATAGCTTGTCTTTAAAGCAGATCATGTGGTTAGGGCTTTCAGGTGGGAATGTTTTTTTAAGGATGGCACAGTGTTGTCTACTCCTAACAAACAGCTGTTTTTCACCACTGTGGCGGGCCTCACTCAGATAGCAGCCATTACCAGCCAAACATAAAAAAATTGTGTCAGTACAGGATTCGTAAAGAAACGTGAGATTCCAGTTCTCTGCTGCCATCTAACGTTCAGTGATGCCTTCAAAAAGAAAAAGACAGTTTGAAAGCCCTTGTAATCTCTCTTTGAAGTTGCTGCCATCTGCTGATCCCAGATATACAGGGCTGCCTGTAAGTGGAATCATTTTAATGGCAACCCAAGAAAGAGAGTTAGGGTACGTCTAGACTACAGGCATTTGTCGACAGAAGCTTTGTCGACAGATACTGTCGACAAGGCTTCTGTTGACAAAGAGCGTCTAGACTACATTCAGTTCTGTCGACAAAGCAAGCTGCTTTGTAGACAAAACCCTGTAGTCTAGACACAACCCTAGATGCAATAACACCTTCTGTCGACAGAACTCTGTCAACAGAAGGCGTTATGCCTCGTAAAATGAGGTTTACCAGCGTTGACAAAACTGCTGAGTTCTGTCGACGTTATGTCGACAGAACTCAGTGGTAGTGTAGACGCAGGTATAGTTTTGTCGACAAAAGTCCACATTTGTCGACAAAACTCTGTAGTCTATACACACCCTTAAAGCCACCTTAATCTGCCCCATAGAATCTGTTAAATTGCTCAGACCTCAGAAGCAGGGAGGGGAAAACTCGTCCTTGCCCCAAATTTGAGTGGAATCCTGTTTTGCAGTTTGAAGGAGTTAACCTTCGAGAATAACTTCCCATTTCTCGGCTTCTGGAGGCAGGAGGACCAAAATAACACTAGACAGGCAGATTCGATAGTACTGCCTTCTTGCCAGGAGGAACAGCTATGCAGAACCTTGCTAAGAATACAGTTCTTGTGAGTGCTCCAGCTGGCGTGTGTAGCACTATAATTTTCAGGGGCGCAGCCAAACTTTTCAGCCTGCGCGCGAACCACATCTCTGGAGATGAACTCATTTCTACACAAAACTCCTTTGTTTCACCAATGCTGGAGGACAATTACTCAGAAACCAGATTGCTTTGGAGTTCTGTAACCCCAGTGTGTACTTAGTCTATCACCTTTACTGAGCAATATCCTTGTCCAACAATAGTCTAGATTAGGGGTCTCCAAACTATGGCCCGCGGGCCGAATGCGGCCCGCGAGGCCCTCTCATCCGGCCCGTGGAGACCTTTTTGTCTACGGAAAAAAAATTACGGAAATTTACGTGTATCCTGCCAAGATCAGCCGCCGCTTACGTGGACGTTATGTTTTTACCGAATTAAAATAGAGGCACGCAGTAGTGAGATTGTTTCAAAACCCATTTGAAGCAGATGTGGCCAGTTGCCCAGATGAACTGCAGCTGGAAGTCATTGAGTTGCAAGCAAATGACCTCCTTAGGGACAAGTTCAAAATAGGACTGGTGGGTTTTTACCAGTTTTTGCCCAAGGAAGACTTTCCTAATGTCAAAACTTTTGCATCAAGGTACCTTTCAATCTTTGGAACAACATACCTGTGTGAACAAACATTTTCAAGAATGAAATACGTGAAGAACAATTTGAGAACAAACTTGTCCGATGATAATCTCAGGTCACTGTTGATGTTAGGGATAACAAATCTAAAGCCAGAAATGTCTGCTATTTTGGCATCCAGGAAACAATTCACCATTCACACTAATACAGGTGTTCATGTGTAGTGTATCAATGTGTTATTAAATAATTGAATAAAATAATATTAAATAAATAATTAAAAACAACATCCATGTTTTGATTGTTTTTTATTTAGACCTCAAGTGTGTAGTCGGCCCCCGAACTGCTGTTTGATAGTTAATGCGGCCCTCGGGCTGAAAAGTTTGGAGACCCCTGGTCTAGATCATAGGAACATGTCCTATGTTCGGAAGTGTGTTTTAAATAGCCATTTCCAATAATTCTGATGTGATGTTTTTTATTGCTAATTGCCTCCTATAATTATCTCTGTCCTTAATATAGTACATTTAGAATCATAGAATCCTAGAACACTAGAACTGGAAGGGACTTTGAGAGGTCATCAAGTCCAGTCCCCTGCTCCTGTCGCAGGACCAAGCACTGTCTTTTCATCCCTGACAGATGTCTATCTAACCTGCTCTTAAATATCTCCAGTGATAGAGATTCCACAACCTCCCTAGGCAATTTGTTCCAGTGCTTAATCACCCTGACAGTTAGGAAGTTTGTCTTAATGTGCAACTTAACCTCCTTGCTGCAATTTAATCCCATTGCTTCTTGTCCTATCCTCAGAGGCCAAGGAGAATAATTTACCTCCTTCCTCCTCTGTCTTCCCTCTCACCATTTAGTTTTCTGTTCTCCAGAATGAGAAATCTCTCACTTTAGAGATATGCCAATATACCACAACTATCACCATGGTAGCTGAGCAACTATAATGATTAAATATTAAACATTCCATTGGCTGCTTTGTTTCTCTCCTACCAGTTAGAATTATACCATCCTTACTGAGGAAAAGCTAATGAGACATGAGAAGTGAGCTTTCTAGAAAGTCTAAGATCTGGAAGAATGTGGACATTCTAATCTCATTCACAAGTATGTTCCTCATTCATGGGATACCTTTGCCAGGAAACCCCAGGATAAAAACCAATAATATTTACATCACCACTCTAGTCTTGGAGTCTTCCATGTCTCCGTGGCAGCTTGAGTAGCTGGAAGCATGAGGCAGAACTTCACAGGTGTTCGGCCACTGAAGCAAAGCTGGAATGAAACCAAACCAAACTCATAAAAACAGCAAAGAGCATCAAGCTGATACTTCCTCTAAGCAGCAGAATAATCTTTTATCAAGAACATGACAGTGCCCAGGAGGTGGAAAGGATTTTCTTACAGAAGTTCTAGCAGATTAAATATATAAATCCACAGGCCCATCTTCAAGGAGAGCATATGGCATAACTGAAGCTGATGGTAAAGTCCAGTTTTCTCCATTTTCACAGCCACCATCATTTTGCCATTATTTCCTGTGAAATTGTCATTGTGAAACAGTTTGGAGAAATAAGAGTTAGTCTGCCTGAACCTTTGTCCATCTCCTGAAATGAACCCAAACTTTCTTGACTTTAGGTCAGTGTGGAAAACATACCAGCTTCTTCTTCTTCCCTTATGGCCGTAATTGGCTAGGTCCTGGTTAAAACACTTTGGCTGTGTCTACACTGGCGCAATCTTGTGCAAAAGCTGCCGCTCTTGCGCAAAAACTTGCTGCCTGTCTACACTGGCCGCGTGTTCTTGCGCAAGTAAACTGACATTCCACTGTACGAAATCAAGGATTCTTGCACCAAAACTCTGACACTCCCACTCAGGAATAAGCCCTTTTGTGCAACTGTTCTTGCACAAGAGGCCAGTGTAGACAAGCAACATGAATTTCTTGTGCAAGAAAGCCCGATGGTTAAAATGGCCATCGGAGCTTTCTTGCGCAAGAGAGCGTCTACACTGCCATGGATGCTCTTGTGCAAAAGCACATCTCTTGCGCAAGAGCACATGCCAGTGTAGACGCTCTCTTCTGGAAGTGTTTTTGCAGAAGAACTCTTGCACTAAAGAGTTTTGCGGAAAATCATTCCAGTGTAGACGTAGCCAAAGATAGCTAATCTTATCATCTTTGCTTGCAATATACTATTTAGCCACTAGATGGCGCTATGTGCTATGAAGAGTTCCAAGTAAAGTGTGCTCCCTGGTAAATAAGGGAGACACAGTTGGGACTTATGTCATGTGGAAACCTCTGCCTGCAGTTATAACTATTTTCTTTAATAAATGCCTCCTATTTAAGATAGGTAATTTTATTAGCATCTTTTTAGTTATTGATTGACTGAAAAAAGTCAGTGAAATCAATGCCAATTCTCAAAACTTTTCAAAATCATTGAGTCTGAATTTTACACTAGAAAAAGTTGCAGTTGAAAAATTTCACTTGATGCTATAATTCTGTGCACATTCATTTGAGTTTGTGAAGGTACCAAAGGCTGACTTTGCATGAGCATGTTTGGAATTATTTCCACGTTTTGGATTTCAGCATCCAGTGTGCCAGAATTATCACCAGGGCCATATTGAGGATTTATGGGGCCCTGCACAATACTATTAAACTGGTGCTTCAGTGCTTGATGGTGGTGCAGGGGTCACACAGTGTTTGTTTAGAGATGATTTTCTAATCTTCAGCAACACGCTAATGAAGTAGTTTAAAAGCAAATTTTAAATGAAGGTCCTGTCGACTAACACGCTACATTCAGAAACTGACAGAATATACCTGGGGTTGGCAAATGCCTGTTACATGTCTTCATGAGCATTTGAGTGGCTCTTTCGCAGGGTCAGTGTTCTGCTAATAGGACTGGCAGGCTTTCTCACTTTTAAATTCTCTCCAGAGTTACTCCCTAAGCTTCAGCAGGAAGTAGGAAGAAGCAGATAGGTGGACATTAAGACCCAGTGGTGCCCCACATTTTCAGGTGCCCTCTGCAGCTGTGTATTCTGCATATGGGTAAGGATGTTTCTTATAATCACCTTCCCTTCGCCTCACTCAAATTCTCTCAGTAAGCGTCCAACAGCTAGGCACTGGTTTCCCTGATCAGATCTGATTACACTTAGGGTGTGTCTAGACTACTGAGTTTTGTCGACAAAAGTGGACTTTTGTCGACAAAACTATATCTGCTTCTACACTACCGCTGAGTTCTGTCAACATAACGTTGACAGAACTCAGCAGTTTTGTCGACGCTGGTATGCCTCATTTTACGAGGCATAACACCTTCTGTCGACAGAGTTCTGTCGACAGAAGGTGTTATTGCCTGTAGGGTTGCGTCTAGACTACAGGGTTCTGTCGACAAAAAGCTTGCTTTGTCGACAGAACTCAATGTGTCTGGATGCTCTTTGTCGACAGAAGTTTTGTCGACAGATACTGTCGACAAAACTTCTGTCGACAAAACGTGGTAGTTTAGACGTACCCTATGTGACGTGCCTGTTAATGATTCTGTACTGGAATTCTGAAAGTCATTGTACAAAACCCAGATGGGCTCTTCTTTGCCCTTTTAACCCTTTTCCACTTCTAGGTGAAAGTGATGTGAGCTGTGAAGATTTTAGCCTAATGCAACTATATTACAGTGCTGGCTGATAGCTTTGAAGCTGAGAGAATATTTCTGTTCTGAAACCTTCTTAGTCATTGTTCTGATCTTTCTCAGGAGGAGAGGAAGGGTACGTCTAGACTACAGGCTTTTGTCGACAGAAGTTTTGTCGACAGTATCTGTCGACAAAACTTCTGTCGACAAAGAGCGTCTAGACACATTCAGTTCTGTTGACAAAGCAAGCTGCTTTGTCGACAAAACCCTGTAGTCTAGACACAACCCTACATGCAATAACACCTTCTGTCAACAGAACTCTGTCGACAAAAGGCGTTATGCCTAGTAAAATGAGGTTTACCAGCGTCGACAAAACTGCTGAGTTCTGTTGACGTTATGTCGACAGAACTCAGCGGTAGTGTAGACGCAGGTATAGTTTTGTCGACAAAAGTCCACATTTGTCGACAAAACTCTGTAGTCTAGACACACCCGAAGGGAAAAGGATGAAGGTGGAGAGATCTTGAGATCTAATCTCAGTGGAAATCTATTCTGTGCACCTTTGGCCTTGGGAATAGCAAGGCATCATTCAAGTCTTATGTAAGTCCTATTTTAAAGCTTAGCTGTTGAATAGGCCTTGTGCGAGTTTTCTATGCAATGGTACATTTTTGCCAAACCTATAGCTTTATCAATAAAAAGGAGCAGATCGTACATGTCAGGCGAGAACATATTGTAATGAATTTCTGGGTGTGAAGCAGCACATGTAAGAATTACATATAAAAAAATTTGAAAGAACACTTTTAGAGTTGCAAAGCCACACATTTCAAGGTTCAAAAATATTTGAATTAAGGATGCCCATGCAACCTTAACTCTGCCCTTTTATGTAACTACATTATGCATCTTTAAGGTGCTACAGGACTCCACATTGTTTTTTATATGATGATACATGCTTTGATGACACGATCAACGCCTAAAAATCATATAGGAATAACAGGTAACAAACAAAAAAAAAAAGAGACGAGCTCATCTTCTACTTGTTTTTCTCTTCCTTGACAGAATATTTATAGCACATGACAACAATAAGATTGCTGGGGTATTTTAGTAGGGCAGTCACACTGCTCCAGGATAAAAAGGATCAAAAACAGCCTTGGGAGAGGGATGTCCCAAGAGCCAATCAGAGGTTGGTTAGAGTCAGCCAGTCAGGGCTTGGCTAGGTCCTATAAGAAGGGCTCCTGGAGAAGAGGAGTACATGCTCTCGCTCCAGTTCTAGAGGGAGAAGGACTTAGCTGCCTGCTAGTAAGGTACCATGGACAGAGCAGTGCTGGGGAAAGGCAAGGTGAGCCAAGAGAGCTTGGACCTGAGTAGTCCCACACTGAGGCCCAGCAACAGGGGCCTGAGGTGTATTAAAGCTGCAGGGAAGCAGCCAGGGCAGGAGAAGGCAGCTGGTCCCTCTTCCCTTGCCTGTGATGAGTGGCCATTTCAGACCGCAGTTTGCCGCTGAGGCAGGAGCTAGATGATGACTGGAAATGGGTCACTGAAGTAAATTGAGTATAGGGGATTGGGGTTCCCTGAGGGGAAGGACCCCAGAGTGTGGGGGCCCTCGCAATGGGGCAGTAGCACTGTGGTCTGGGAGGGACATGTTTCCTGATACACATTGGTGGAGAAGGGACTACAGGTGACAGCAGGTAAGACAGCAACCGGAAGAGGGCTAATTCCCAGGGTGACCATCAGGAGATGCCATGGTGGTGAGTCATGTATTGCGTCAAATGATTTATGAGAAGATTCCCTTCCGAGGGATATGTCAATATCCATTCCCACGGCGGGTGCATCTACACAGCAGGGCTTAACTCGAAATAAGCGCCGCAAATTGCGCTACGTCAGTTGCGTAGCTTATTTCAAAATAGCTTATTTCAAAATTGGGAGCGTCTGCACAGCACTTATTTCGAAACAGAGCGCTCTTCCTCCGACTTTCCTTACTCCTCATACAAGGAGGGTTCCAGGTGTCCGAGGAAGACGTCCTCCAGCTTGACAGCACTTCAACATGGGGGCTGGCTGTGTAGACGCAGACTAAGCTATTTCGAAATAATGCTAGAGATTCTGAAACAATGTTATGGCATAGACGTACCCGAAGACTCCAGCAGCGGTGGGAGACTAAAAAGATCATCTAAATCTCGGCTTATTTAAATGGCCTGGCTTGATTTTCAGAATACGTGAGCAAGCGCCTCTTGATCACTTATGCAGTTCATCTGTGGGACATTTGTTACACACGGGAGTGCTAATATTTTACATTAACACAGCAGCCAGGTTGTGTGTGTGTGCGCATGCACAAGTGATGGGGGAAATGAGGTCACTCGTCTTTCAACAACTCCCCAACTCTTATTCTCTATGTAATTCAAAAGAGCTTCTAACTTCTATGAAAAGGCCTTGAAACACATGCAAGATTATATCACTTCAGCCACCTTGCTTGCACAATGAACTCTTTGTCAGCGCTCCAGCTTTGAACACACTCTGCATTACTTCCTTTTCCATTCCTTCATCTCAAGCCCCGGGCCTTAACAAGTCCTACTCTATTGAAGGACACAAAGAGGCCACACAGCATCTTCCTCCAGATGTGAGGGTGACCAACGCTCTCCTCCTTCTTCCCATCCCCCCCGCCCGAGCCCTGTTCCGCTGTTGTCAGTGCAATCGCAGAAACCATTTTCTTTGGGGCTGGGGATTCCTGTACTTGGACGTGTTGGTTTCTTCCCAGCATCACAAGATCTTCGACACCCAGACATCACTGTATTAAAGCTTTTCCATCTCTGGAAGGAAAAAAAAAAAAGAACTGTTAGCAATGTATAAGAACAGCCATACTGGGTGAGACCAAGGCTATGTCTACACTTGCGGCTTCTTGCACCATAAATATGCAAATGAGGCTAAGCGTGGAATATCGCCGAGCCTCATTTGCATACCTAATGAGCTGCCATTTTTTCAGAAGAGGCTCTTGCACCAGAAGGAGCTGTCTACGCTGCCCCTTCTAGCGCAACAAAAACCCTCTTGCACAATGCCGTTACACTGATTACTTTTCAGGAAAAACGGCACATATTTCTGGCACAAGAAGTTGCAGTGTAGACATAGCCCAACAATCCATCAAGCCCAGTATCCTGTCTGCTGACAGTGGCCAATACCAGATGCCCCAGAGGGTGGGAACACAACAGGTAATCATCATGTGACCCGCCCCCCACCCCCCGTCATCCTTTTCCAGACAAACAGAGGCTAGGAACACTATTCCTATCCATCCTGGCTAATAGGGTATTTTATTTCAATGCTATTTCGAAATAGCTTATTTCATCATTTCGTGCTATCTACCCAGTGCCAAATTTTGAAATAAAGCGTTAATCCGAAACGTCCCTTTCTCTTTGTAGAATGAGGTTTACATGAATGTCAGAATAGCTAGCCCAAAATAACAGGCTTGCCGTGAAGACACAGGATAGCTATTTTGGGATACTCTGGTATCCTGAAATAGCATTGTAGTGGAGACATATCCTGGGGCTGTGTCTAGACTGGCAAGTTTTTCCCCAAAAGCAGCTGCTTTTGCGGAAAAACTTGCCAGCTGTCTACACTGGCCGCTTGAATTTGCACAAGAACACTGACGATCTCATGTAAGATTGTCAGTGTTCTTGTGGAAATACTATGCTGCTCCCATTCGGGAAAAAGCCCTCTTGCGCGGTATTGTTTTGTGCAAAAAAAGCCCGGATCGCGAAAATGGCGATCGGGACTTTCTTGCGCAAAACCACGTCTAGATTGGCACGGACACTTTTCTGCAAAAAATGCTTTTGCGGAAAAGTGTCCGTGCCAATCTAGACGCTCTTTTCTGTTAAAAGCATTTGCAGAAAATCATGCCAGTCTAGACGTAGCCTGGATGTATGGGTTACAGCTGTTCAGAGCCCAGACCAATTGTTGCTGTCCTTCATGGCCTGGTACCTTTCACCACAGCGCCTTTCTCCACACACCTTCAACTATTATCCAAAGACTGATTGGATGGGACACTTGCAACTGCATTGAAGCAGAATGCAGCAACAGGCGAACTGGCATTATTTGCTGGAACAGAGTCCGAGTGAGTTTAACGGGTTGGCAATTAGAACAAGCCTCAGCTGCCTGCACAGGATGAAATTAAATTTTAAAAAGGATCCGTCCAGGAGCTAACATACTGCATCTTTGAGTGCAGCTAAGCGTCCCGTCACAGAGTTACAGGTGGGTCGGACTTAGCATGCACTGGGGGTATCACACCACGGCAAAGATCAGTCAGCACGTTAAATGATGACATTGGAAGTTCCCTCCAAAAAGGTCCATTTACCTCCATCTGGAAATGAGCCAGATTGCCAACAGAGTTTCAGACACAGCTATTCTTTGTTGGCAGCAGTCCGCACCTGCTCTGCCTCTTCCTCCCTTGGCTCAAGACCTGTTTTCCTCTTTGTGATACTATTGCAGTTTATATGTTGCGGCATTTCGCAATCACTTTTCAAACATGTGCCCTGGGCTCATGTACTTCCTGTTGACTTTGGCCAGTGTGTATGTGATGGGGTGTTTAATTCATATTAACACAAGCCTATAAATGTTATATACTAGATTTAGCATATACTGACCTCTCCTTATGGTATTTTTATATTGTACAATCTTGCTATATATTTTAGAATGCATCTGTTTGTGAGTCTGCAAGTCCATTTGTTCGAGAACTCTTAAACGGTAAAAGCTAGGGCCACCAAATTTGATATGGAGCTTCCTCTTCTCCTACCTTAAAGCCAGGTTGGGATTTTGGGTATGCCAGGACAACCGGAAGCCCTGGGAAAAGGACTGTTTTCCATAACATGGAAAGGGAGGGGCTGCTCCCTTTAGTCTCGGCTTGACAAAGCCCTGGCCGGGTTGATTTAGTTGGAATTGGTCCTGCCTAGAGCAGGGGGCTGGACTTGATGACCTCCTGAGGTCTCTTCCAGTTCTATGATTCTATGCTGTTTGGAGGGGTGCAATATGAGAGTGGTCACTGGGGGCAGCTGTAGAACCAAGGGAGCAGCCGGCAGGGCTGGGGTCCTGCCATCTAGCCTGCCAGCACACCGGTAAGTAGCCCCCCACCCACTCCCCAGCCCTTGGCCACAGCACCGGGAGGAGGAGAGAAAAAGGCCCCTGGCAGCCACTCCTGGCAGCCAAGGAATAGGGTTGAGGGGACAGAAAATTACCCAAAGGGACTGTGGGGGAGAGAAAAGGCCTGTGATGGATGGGACCCCCCGCACCTTGAGCTCCTCCTCATCCCTCAACCCTCTCTCTCACACCTCTGCCCCCAGCTTCATGCACTCCCACTCCACCCATAAAGTCCTTCACTCCCACACCACTAGCCCGCTGCCCTGGAGGACCCAGGTAACACCAGGTAAGTCTGCTAGTAGTGTGTAAAGTGAAATTCTATCAGACTCCTCCATCACGTTTACTGAGAGAAACTGGACCAAGTTCTGATGTGTTTAGAAACTGTCATTAGGAGCCAATGGGAGAATTAATCCCCCGTGCTACAGCTACACTGCAGCTTTTTTGCAGCAAGAAGTATGCAAATCGTGCTCTCATCTGCATATCTTCTTCCGATGCTTTTGGCAGAAGAGGTTTTGACAGTAAAAAGCCCCATGTAGATGGGGCCATTGATCGGAAAAAAAACCGTTTTGCAAGATCCTGTAAACCTTGATGTTTGAGGACTAAGGGATCTTGCAAAAGAGGGCTTTTTTCCCGACACATGGTCCCGTCTACATGGGGCTTTTTATCGGCAAAACCTCTTCCACAAAAAGAATCGGAAGAAGATATGCAAATGCGAGTGTGATTTGCATATCCTCTTCCACAAAAAAGCAACAGTGTAGCTATAGCCATGTTTAACAAATAAAGATCTCTCTCCCACAAAACAGGAACAGAAGACTATAGTATAAAGAGGTGGTCAGAAGTAGGAAGGAACATTCACTGAGTTTCACACAAAATGTTCTTTTCTGTTGAAATTCAAAGTTTTAATAACAAAAATTAAATTTTGAAATCTTGTAATCTGGTTGTATAGTGGTCAAAAAAGGAATGAGATTTTTGTGGTAGCAGCCATGTTGTCCTTTTTTTTCAAAATTTGAAATTTAGCCCAAAAGTTTGTTGAAATATTGAAGTTCTGAACATATTGACCAGCTGGAATATTAAAGTTACAGCTTGATCTGAAAACAGTTATTTTGGGATGATGAAGTGAATAATGGTAACTTGATTGGTTATCATGCAAAGCTGAAAACCTACTTACTGTGTAGTCGTGTAAAGTCAAAAGAACCATTTCTTGTGTGTCACAATATTTTGGTGTTTTTCCACGTGGAGTAAAAGCTTTTGTGGGATTTTTTCTTTTTTTCACTGTTATAATCCCATTCTGTGGTTTGTATATAGGTTGGTAAAGGAAACACAATCTAACTGCAAGGTAAAGTTTTTAGGTGGGAACGGAATACAGAAGGAAATCCAGATTCCCTTGTGGCCAATGTTAAAACCCTCAAGAAATGGAAAAGGGCCAGGATTTCACACACAGAATACCCACAACTGAAGTGTATGTTTGAGTTTGTCCTACAACAGCAAGCTCTGGTGGACAATAAAATGATAGCAGCCGCCTAAACTAAAATAATAATAGAAATGTAGCCGTGTTAGTCTGGTGTAGCTGAAGCAAAATGCAGGACTATGTAGCACTTTAAAGACTAGTGGGTCTGGCCCACGAAAGCTCATCATCTAATAAACCATCTTGTTAGTCTTTAAAGTGCTACATAGGCCTGCATTTTGCTTAAACTAAAATAAAAGAGACTTTCCCAACAGAAAGATTTGATTCTGTTTTTACTTAAACCAGAGTCAATCTGGAGTAAAGTCTATGGAGTTACTCTGGTGTAAAACTGGTGGAGAGAGATGCCCACCACTTTTATAGTGATAGAAATGTAGCCGTGTTAGTCTGGGGTAGCTGAAGCAAAATGCAGGACTATGTAGCACTTTAAAGACTAACAAGATGGTTTATTAGATGATGAGCTTTCGTGGGCCAGACCCACTTCCTCAGACCCACTTTTATGCTATTCACCGTTTTCCCCAATATTGCATATTGAATTTAACAAAAGTATTGAAATGAGATGAAAGAAAATGATTCTGAAGCAATGACTAACGTTTCAGAAATCTTCTGCAAAGGCTAAAAAAATAGCTGTACCGAGTTAACATGCAAGAAAATGACATGCAGGCAAAGAGCAAGCTGCCTAAGAAATGTGTTGTCTTCTCTGGGACTTTTCCACACTATAACCACACTCCTTGCTGATGCCATGTGTGGCCAAACTGGCCCTGAATGTGGGTTAGGCCCCAGGGTAGTCAAACACAAACACCTGGCTGCAAATATCCCCGGCCAATAAACGTTCTGAACAGGGGCGGATGAGAGTTTTGCGTGGCCCAGGGCAGCACCAGTTTGCGAGGCCCCCTTTGGAGAAAAAATAGAAAAAAGGCGTCAAATGTGCAAATCGAAGGCTATTTTCAGATTAAATGTGAATTGGGTAAATTTGATAGAAACTTAATTTAGCAGGATAATTTCTATTTTAATTATATTGTAAGTCATTCTTAAACAAACTTCTGCATTAATAATTAAAATTTTTCATTTGTATTTAAATCTATTATACCTGGCCAGCTCTTTTGGCAGCACATTCTTCAATGATGTCATTAAAGTTCATTTCTTTACACAGGTCTTTTTCAAAAAAGTTTAACAATCCTCCTTCACAAACAAATGTAACAGCAGCCACATGACAAATATGTGTGATTGAGGACTACAAACATTAAGCAGTACATTCACCTGCCAACATGAATTTTAAACCCCTACAGCAGTGAAATCCTGTATGATTGTACTCTCAATACTCCTATTATGCTGCATCCTTTAACTTTAGAGAAAGGTTTTCAAAATCACAAATAGCAATTAGGTCCAACTGAAATAGCCTAATTCTAATGAAAACTCAGAGCTGGAAGTCCAACTTTATCAGCTCTCCCATCTATATGTATGTTACAATTTCTCATTTAAGGAACACATTTTCAGAAACATGCAAATGAACATATCCCAGATTCAGCCCTGCTGGCTACCTACATATTACTTCGTAGCTGGCCACAAAGTGAGACAAAGTTGTAATGTGTTATATGCACATACACTATAATTATATGCAATGTAATCTGGTGGAATATGCATTGCCTGTAACCTGGAGTGATTTCTATCACGAAGACCATGTAGCTCAACAAAAGAAATAGTCTGTAAAACGTAAAGGGCGCCTCTCATCCCCCGCATAACTATTAGCTGGCTACAGTGAAGAGTGGGGATAATGTTTTATCCGAAGTTTCTTCCTATCTACGTCCGGGAGACTTTTTTTAGCTGTTCCTTTAAAGGTGATGTAAAGGCAAAACCAGACACAACCTGAGTTCCTACCTCCTTCTATCAATAGTAGCCTCTGATATTATATTTGGCATTAGTAATTACTGTTGCTAACTGGTGCTCTCTCACATAAAACCTGCCTTAGTACTCATTTCAAGACCCCACAGGAGGAAAACCTCTTAACAGCTTGTTCAGATCTTCAGTCGTTCTAGAGCTATAGATGGCACAGCACAGTTTGGCTCTTCTTCGGCTCCCCCGGACTTCTCTCCCCATAAAAGATTCTTAGTCCTCAGATATTTCAGTACAACAAACCAAATAATCAACAGGCAAAGTTTCTGCAGTCCCTCAGGGAGCAGCTTATACAGCCTAACCACAGAAAACAAATAACTCCACCCAAACTAAACAAGACCTTACCTATGCATTTTCCTTTCCTCCTAAGCAGCCATAAACTACTTTCAATTTCCTTTTTGTCTCAACAAAATAGAATATGTAAGCGTTATTACTATAACCCGAGAGCTGAGCAATTCCCTCATCCTGACTGGCTAATAGGAGTTCAGCTCCACTGACCCAGTGAGAATGAGGATCCTAAATAAACCAAGGAGAGAGCCTCTTTCCTTTCCTTCACTCTGTTCACCTCTACTGTGAACCAAACAGCTGAAGTGGCCGGTGCCGGATCTTTCAGAAGGCATGAACAGAAAAAGGCACTTGCGTGGTGATCTATCACTTGTCCTCTAGTCCCAGCATCCGGCATTCAGAGTTTAGGGACCTCTAGAACATGGGGTTGGATCCTTGATAATCTTGTCTGATAATTTCACCCGCTCCGTTTAAACATCCATTCCTTCCCACCCGCACCAAATCATCTGTTGAATTCCTTCATAAGTCGGTCGATTTGTTCATTCATTCCTGTTCCTCTTTCAGTTAAGAGACAAGGCAGGGAAATTTTACATTTGTCGAGAGAAAACAAATCAAATACTGGTCCAGGCTGAGTGCAGAACAGTGGGTGTGGGCAAAGCTTTGGTGTGGGCAAAGCTTCTTCCCCTTCCCCTTGCTCCCAAGCAAGCGATGGGTCATTCCTTAGGAGCAAAGCTCGAGAAAGAAACACCCTCCGGCTCCAATCAAGATGCCTGGCTGGTGTGGAATAACGGGAGGCCTCGGGTGTCTCTTGGGATTTCGGTGTTTCTGACACACACTTTTCGAGGAGAGCCAGAGAGGCCGAGACAGGAGGGCCGGGAAGTTGATTCGGTTGCGTCCGGGTCCGGGCTATATTAGCAGCCTGCAGCAGCTCTGGCTTCCAGCGGGTGACGTGAAGGGACGAGAGCGGCCCCGCTCGAAGCGCCTGGCAGTGGAGAACCAACCGGCTTCTAAAGAAGGGCGGGTGGTGCTGGCGGCCGGAGAAACCGCGCCCCCTCTGCCCTGGGATGAATGCAGCGCAACCGGGCGCTGCCGCTCCCGCAGCATCTGCAACCCCAGGCAGTCAAAAGAAAAGGAGAAAAAAGAAGCCGCCCAGAAGACAGCAGCGGCTTTCGCCCAGCTCCTCCTGTGGAGCGTGGACTTCTCCAGGAACCGCAAGGGCCTCACCTTGGCGGACATCGAGAAGGAGCGGGCCCGACTGTGGTCCGGAACAAAAGGACACGTCAAAGCGGGGCCTATTGATGCGCGGGGCCCGGGGCAGCCGCCCCGCTCGCCCTGCCCTATATCCGCCGCTGGTTCAGAAGCAGCCTCAGCCGGGTGCGCTGGATCCCCTGGTGCCCCAAGAATGGGACATCATGGGCCAGGTATAGCAGCCTGGGGAGATACTTTTAGGGAACCACCAGCTGCCGCTGGACCCCCCACGACACCACTTTCCTCAGGGGGAGCCATTCCCGGTATAGGAATCCCCCTCCCACAGGAATTTCTCCTGGCAGTCTCTCCCCTGGGGCTGAGCTGCACGGAGGCCCAGCCCAGTCTCTCAGCATCTGTAAGGAGGGATCTGCCTGGAATTCAGCATCTGGGGAAGGGACAGAGACCTGTTCCCCCCACTGCCTGGGTCCGGAGTCCCAGCCCTGCTGGGCCCCTTCTCAGTTAGGATGGGACTCTGCACCGATGTTCAGTTGCCTCACTAAAGATGCTGGTCAAGGTGACAAAGTTTGCCCTGATTTATGTTTGTGTAGCCCACACACCTTCTGGGTGTGCTGGACTCAGGCCTGCCAATGGGGGGAGGGACAAAGGGGGCAATTATGGCAGACTCCGCTGCACCCCAGAAGCAGCTGGCAACAGGCCCAGTGCCTAGGTGGGGGGAGGGGAAGAGCGCACAGAACTCCGCGCACTGTCCTTGTCCCAAGCACTAGCTCCGCCCTCCCATTGGCTGGGAACCAGCTGCTGGCTACTTCTGGGGTGCAGGGTGGTCTGTGGGGCCAAGAGAGGCAGGAAGCTGCCTTAGCATCCCTGCTGCACCGCTGACTGGGAGCTGCTCAGGGTAAGCCCCTCCTGCCTCTCCCCCAAAACTGGAGCCTCCTTCCACATCCCAAAGCTCCTCCTCAGCTCCACCCTGGAGCACACATTCCAGTCCTATAAGAACATAAGAACAGCTGTACTGGGTCAGACCAAGGGTCCTTCTAGCCCAGTATCCTGTCTGCCGACAGTGGCCAGTACCAGGTGCCCCAGAGAGGGTGGACCGAAGACAATGATCAAGCAATTTGTCTTCTGCCATCTCTCTCCAGCCTCTGACAAACAGAGGCCAAGGACACCATTTTATCCCCTGGCTAATAGTCTTTTATGGACCTAACCTCCATGAAATTATCTAGCTTCTCTTTAAACTCTATTATAGTCCTAGCCTTCACAGCCTCCTCTGGCAAGGAGTTCCACAGGTTGACTACATGCTGTGTGAAGAAGAACTTTCTTTGATTAGTTTTAAACCTGCTACCCATTAAATAATGATGCTGAGTCATGGGCACCAACCATTTTCAACTGGGTCATGAGAAAAAAAAGTTTGAAGTCCATCGCCTTAGGAAGTCTTCTGATAGCCAATGGCAACAAAATAACACCAGGCCGTGAAATGTTACCTAATGCCTTATACCTGTCTTATTAGCTCTCTTCCTTTCTGAACAAGGATTCCCAATTTTCTCCACTGTAAGGCGAAAGCTAACTGGAGACAGACCTAACTCAGCCCCCCAGATTCACAGTGCTCCAAATGAGATTGGATCCAGATCCAAAGAGGGTTGCTTTAGCCCGTCTCCAATGCTATCAAAAGATAGCTGCTCTCTTTTACAGCAAGGGGCAGGAGACACTGAACAGGGACCGAAAGGGAGAGTTTTGCATGTTCCTGTGAAAGTGCCACATGGTGGCAGAGTTGTTCTGTGAAAAGGCTACTTCCCGGCTGAAAGGGAAGCAGCGGCACTTAAAACTGAGGGTCTCAGACTGACTTCTAGTATCCTGGATGAAAACCAAACACACGTTGTTTCTATAGGCCAAGAGTGTGTAGCACACACTAGGGGCTCCTCGTATCCCTCCATTCCCTACTCTCGGAGTTCCATGCCCCCTTCCCCCGCTATTTCAGGGTCTCCTTACAAGCCTGCACCCCCTCATGCCCCCGGGTCTGTGTTCTCCCTTCTCCCCTCATAATCTTATTCCACATCATTATGGTACTGTGTCCTCCTCAACGTGCCTTCAGGAGGTCTGGGACTATGTCTACACTGGCGGGTTCTTGCACAAGAACAGCTGCTCTTGCACAAGAACCCGCAGAGTGTCCACACTGCCTGCCTGCTCTTGCGCAAGAAGATTTACAATACGGCGTCGGAAAACAGGGCTTCTTGCGCAAGAGCTACACTCTTTTCTAACAAGTGTAAGCTCTCTTGAGCAAGAGCTCTTGCACAAGAGGGCAGTGTGGACGCAGGGCGGGGGTTTCTTGCGCAAGAAAACCCTATGGCTAAAATGGCCATCAGAGCTTTCTTGCACAAGAGAGTGTCCACACTGCCATGGATGCTCTTGCACAAAAGCATGTGGCAGTGTGGATGTGTTCTTGCGCAAGAGTTCTTGCACAAGAACCCTTGTGCACAATGTTCTTGTGCAAGAACCCACCAGTGTAGATATAGCCTGTGTGTCCTTCCAAGTCCCCCTCTCCTCAGATCATTTTCCTCCATCCATTCACACCAGAGACTCTTTCCTCTCTCTCTGGGAGAGACATCAGTCAAGGTGTCAACATATTTAAATTACATCGGACATATGGGAAGAGCTAACTCCAGCTGTAACTTAATCAGTTGCAAAGGGGCCCCGGGAACTGCCGGTGCTCAGGGTGTTGGCAAACCAACATCCATTTATGTAGGATGGAGGAGGGCTTCCCCTGAGAAAAGGGGCGCTCCTGTCCCTGGTTCCTCCCAGCTCTGCCTCCACCTCGGCTGCTTCATTCTGCTTTGAGTCCCACAGTGTCAGGCTCTAACAGATGACGGAAAACAAAATGGAGAGGTGGGGAAGAAAAGTCCAGCTGACGGACGTGTGATGCAGGACCAGAGGTGGAGGCCAAGGGGGGATTGGACCTGGCTGATGCTTTAGCCTCCTGCAAAAGTTATTTATTTATCTGCAGGGAAGCCAACATGATTGCCGGGTCCCTGGGCAATGTGGAAGGGCCTGGCTCCATGTCTCCCCTCCCCAAGGGGGACAGGGCCTCAGGCAGAAAGGACTGGGCTGGAGCAGCCAGCCCCCAGTACCACCCAGATGGCATGGGCTATGTCTACGCTCGCGGCTTCTTGCACGAGAAATATGCAAATGAGGCTAAGCGTGGAATATCACCGAGCCTCATTTGCATACCTAATGAGCCCCCATTTTTGCAGAAGAGGCTCTTGCACCAGAAGGATCTGTCTACACTGACCCTTCTTGCACAACAAAAACTCTCTTGCACAATGCCGCTCCGCTGATTATTATCGGTTGGTTGGTTGAACTCGCTGAAGTTTTTCTTAATCCAAAATGGGGGAGAGGGGGATGGAGAAGGAAATACATCAATCTTCCTGTTTTTCAACCAGAGGCTTTTTTCCCCTTAGTTGCAGATGAATACATATTTCCCTCTTCTCTGACTAAGGTTAGCAGGCTGTATACCCTCTTGGGATATTCTTATAATTCACAATCCCCTTTTCCCTGATTCATATCAGCAAAAATAATCAAACACGTTACAAAAATGTTTGAAATAGCATTTTAAAAACAAATTCCACCTCCTGGTAACATACAATGTGGAATTTAATTTATTAAGTCAAATAGAGGCCCATCACTTTAAGGAAAGGACAGCTGGCTAGTATTTGTCTCCCGGGCCGGATTAAGGCATGGGCTAGCCGGGCAGCTGCCTGGGATGCCAACCTATAGGGGGCGCCTGGCTCCCAGATCGCGGGCTGCAGCAGCTCCTAGTGGAGCGCCGCCCAGCAGCGCCACCCAGCAGAGCCCTTCCCCCCACGGACGCGGGGCCCTGCACGGCCAGGCTCTGCCTTCCCAGGTGGCCCCAGGCTGCGCGCCAGCAGCAGTAGATGGGCTGGGCCGGGCACGTGCATCCTGCCACTGCCAGCTTCGCGCACTCTCCCCCACACGCCGGGCAAAGGCAGAGCTGCGCATGCGCCCTCCCCCACGCACCGGTGTGGGCGTGGGGCCGCGCATGTGCCCTCCCCCAACCTGGGGCACAATTAAACTGTCTGCCCAGGGTGCCAGAATGGCTCGGTCTGGCCCTGTTTGTCTCCTTTTATCATCCCCTCCTGAACTTCGTAATTGTAAGACCTTCCTGGGAACAATGAAGCCACATTTCCATCACACAGCAAATTATTGCTGCAAATACACTATCCTGACTGATTGAATATTGTTGCGGTGGTTGAAATTTCAGAACAAGTGTCTTTAAAGCTTGTTCTTGACAGCAATGAGGAGAACTGGCCATAAGGTGGCAGGATTTTATCATGTATTATCTGTTGGTTGTCAGCTGTAGGCAGCCACGATTCCATTCAGGAATGTTCATGGTTAAAACTTTCCTGAAAATTGCAAGGGCTTTCTAATTCACCTGTGAAATGAGTTACTGCTCCAAGACCTGCCAAAGCAAATGGCTTAGTAACTTTGCTGGCCATGCTGCTGCGAAGGTATCTCACGAGTGAAATCAATCCTCACTGCATACAGCTCAAGTAATCAAGGATCATGCAAACAACACCGAGCCACATTATCAAAAGCTTATGTGTCAGATAAAACTTAGAAAGAGAGAGCATTCAGGCTGAAACCTAGTTGCACATCATACATTTTCTGAATTTCTTCTCCTTTTTATTGCAAAGGGCATTAGGCTGAAAATGTGATTGTTTTCGGCAAATAGAGTCAGATTTTCAGAGGGATGTAGGAGGCTAAAGATGCTAATAGAAGTTTACTGACATTTCCAGAAGAATCTAAGCAGGTTAGGCAGATAGCTCCCATTGAAATCAACCTGGTCCCGACTGCTGTAATTTATTTCTTGCATGATACCCTAATACATCACATCACACTAAGGCTGTGTCTACACTGCACCCCTTTTCCAGAAAAGGGATGCAGATTAGACACTTTGGAATAGGCAAATCCGTGGGGGATTTAAATATCCCCCACGGTATTTGCATTAACATGGCTGCCGCTTTTTTCCGGCTTGGGGATAAGCCGGAGAAAAGCGCCAGTCTAGACGTGATTCTCCGGAATAAACCCTTTTCCGGAGGATCTTTTATTCCTACTTTCAAGGCGCACGGTGCATGCGTGTGCCAGCCAAGGCCGCTGGCGCGAAGCCCGGGTCCCACCCTTGGGATGCTCAGTGCATGTGCGGGCCGGTCATGGCTGCTGGCGCACAGTCTGGGGCCCACCCTCGGAGCGCACGGCGCATGCGCTGCCCAGCCCAGCCCGGCCAGCACTGCTGGCGTGCGTGCCGGGCCACGCAGGACCCTGCGGCCGTGGGGGGAAAGGCGCTGCTTTCCAGTGCCGCGGGGCCGGTACTCCGGGAGCCGGGCGTGCGGCTCCTGATGACAGCTGTAAGGGACGCCGTGTGCCCCTTACAGCTGCCATCAGGTACTCCCCGTGAGCTGGCGCCCTGGGCAGCTGCCCGGCTCACCCATGCGTCCGTCCGGTATTGGGTATGTCTACACTAGCCACCCTAGTTCGAACTAGGGTGGCTAATGTAGTCAGTCGAACTTGCAAATGAAGCCTGGGATTTAAATATCCCGGCCTTTATTTGCATGTTCCCGGTTGCCGCCATTTTTAAATGCCCTGTAGTTCGAACTACCTGCCCGTGGCTACACGCGGCACCGGCTAGGTAGTTCAAATGAAAGCTCCTAATTCAAACTACCGTTACTTCTCATTGAAGCATACCCTGGTGAACTGTGTCCAGCCTCCGGGCCAGTTATTACCCACTCCTGCGCTATGAGGAAGCAATATTTTCTATTGTTTTGTGTCAGTTCTTATACTGTTCTCATCACCATAGTATCTAAGGACCCTCCAGGAGTGCAGTAGGCAAAGTGACTATACTTCAAGCAGGTGCTGCTCATTCTCTCTCTTCTCCGCAGGGGATTAAATGTGTGCAGTGAAGTCTGTTTTTTTTTTTAATATACATCTTGCTCTGTATTCATGCCAGGGAAGGCAAAATCAAAGCCATGCCAATTGCACTTGGAGTGAAAGGTGGGGAAGTTTGTGATAGTCCTTAGTGCCCAGAGGGCTTCATTTCACAGCCATAACTGGCCTTGGAAAGCTGCAAAATTAATTCTGACTCAGGTGCGGAAGAAGCAGGAGCTACCAATGATCATTCAAGCAAACAGAATTTATCTCGATTCAGCCCTGAAGAAAGCAAGTGCAACTTCTACTGTGGTCCCTGGGACTGGATTTTGGGGCTACAAGTCTGAATTGAGCTTTGGCGTTTCTGTAAAATTGCAGAGTAATAAATGAGGCAAGAGCAAAACACAAGAAGACCGATTCGTATCTTAGAAGAAGACCTTCACCTCCTCTTTTTTTTAAAAAGGAGCTGGTCATAATATGGGGAAAAATTTGAGAAAATTTCATAACTTTTTTTTCAATTAATATCAAAATATTTTAAACATATTGGCTAGCTTGATAGATACAGGCAGTCCCTGGGTTACATGGATCCGACTTACATCGGATCCCTACTTACAAACGGGGTGAGGCAACCCCACACTAGCTGCTTCCCCCCAGCAGACCAGGGAGACGCGAAGCTAGCACCCCCACCCCCCGAGCAGACCAGGGAGCGGCTTTTCTCAGCAGACACCTCAGCTTGAGAATAAAGGACTGAGGGAAGTGAGGTGTGGGAGAATAAAACTGAGCTCTGGAGAAATGTTTGGCTAGAGTTTCCCCTACAATATGTACCAGTTCCGACTTACATACAAATTCAACTTAAGAACAAATCTACGGTCCCTATCTTATACGTAACCCAGGGACTGCCTGTAATTTGAAAACAGTACAAATTGTCCATAAACATTTTTGTATAGGAAAAATGCCTTCTGTTTGTTTTTGAAAAAATTTCCACAAAAACTTGTGAGAGAAAATCAAAGTTTGAGAAAATTTTGACCAACTCCGATTTTTACTTTGATGCTACATCAATCTTGGGGATGGGGGAACCTCGGGCCAGGGAGCTGGATCTGGCCCTGGCCTGCCTCAAGCCGGCCTCCAAGATTCAGGGCTCCCCCCTCAGCATTGGGGAACCCCTTCTGGTGCACCAGTCCCCCTGCTACCTCGCCACGGGGCTGGAGCATACAAAATCTACTCGCCTGGACCCCGATAGGCTCTGGTGTGTGAGGGGAATGTATGGGAAGTGTCTTTCTCCTAAGTTGGGAGCCATGACAGTGAGGGGTTTATTTGTTTATATATTGTTTCTTGCTTGTGTGTTGTCCCCGACTGATTTTACTTTGGGTCAACCCCAAAAGGTTTCCCACCCCTTTTTTTAAAAACTGTCAAAAAGATAATACCTCAGATAGACATGAACAGTCAGACTAAATCTGAATAGCACTTTAGCACTCATATAAAACATCCATTCCTTAAAGTACTTTATAAACAAGATCCTTAATACCCCTGTGTGGTAGGTCAGACTCATTAACCTTGCTTTACAGATCACACAGAGCTGTTAATTGACCTGCCCCAAATCACAGAGTGATAGATTAGAACGCATAATGTCCAGAGTCCAGATCGCACATTTAAAAGGCCACGTTGCTTTTCACTTAGATTGGTGTCGTCAATTATTTTTCGTCCAGGTCCAAATTTCTTCTAAGGTATAGTTAAGGTTCAGAGTCCAGAGAAAATAATAATAATCAAACCCGACAATGATAATAAATTAGTATAACGATGTTTGGTGCCCATTCAAAAGCACCTGATGTTCAGGATTTGACACGTGGTTTCCTTATTATAGACCATCCTTGACCTAGGACACGGCTGGGCAAGATGAGGCCCAGGGGCTGGATCCAGCCCGGTTAATGCTTTGATCCGGCCCACGGACTGTATCTGGCCACTTACTATTTCTCCTGTTGCCAGTAGGGTTGCTAGATGGTTTCAACAAAAATACCGGACACACTTGACATGACATGACAATCGACATTCCATCTGATTTAGAAAATACCAGACACTTCTATTTTCTCATTTCTATTTTCTCAATTTGTTTCCTGAACAGAAAGCTCAAATACTGGACTATCTGGTTCAAAACCAGACACCTGGCAGCCCGAGTTGTCGGTGTCATCGAATTTCCAGGGGGTGGCTCAGGCAGCAGGATCCTATATAAAAGGCTCATAGTTGCGATGCTACCCTGGTAGGGGATGGAGCCACAAACCCTTTAAATAGCCACAGTTAATCTGGGTGTCTGTTAGGCAACACAGTAGCAGCAGGGCCGGGAGCCATTAGCCCTTTACTGTGTTTTTAATTCAAAGCCTCTGGCCACAGACAATTCCGGGGGGAGGCTAGTCCCCAGCCCCGCCCTTTCCTCCCCAGGCTCTGCCCCTTCCGGGGTGGAACCAGCCCATGACCACATACCAAAATTCATTAAGTACCTCCCCGTTGGAAAAATTATTGCCCACCCTTGATCTAGGTTATTCCTGTAAAGGGGAACTATTGGAGACTTTTGCCCTGCAATGGAAAACAAAGTGGTTATGAACAATACTAGGAAGAGGTGTGGGTATGATGCACATAGCTATCAAATTAGGGTCTCTGGGGAAGTAAGGATCTTTGCTCTCCTGGTTCAGGGTCTCTGGAGAACTCCAGCAGGGGAAGGTCTCTCTGCTTCTACCTCCCCGGCCCAGCGCAGAATCTCTGAGCAGCTGTATGGGGGACAGGTCTCAGCTCCTCCCAGTCCAAGCATGCTTCCAGTGGGGCTTCAGCCTCAGGTCCCACTGTGCCTCTGGCAGGGCTGAAGTGGTGAGCCCCAGGGAGCCATGGTCCACTGGAAAACCTCTGGTGGTTTGGGTTTGTATCATGGACAACTTCTTGACTTCCCTGGATCTCTGACTCTCAACGTTCTGTTGAACATCATTGGAAGGCTCCTCAATAAAAAAGATGATGACGGGAGACAAAACCCCGCATGGAATTGCCCGTGGCTGCTTCAAGACGATATAGAGCTTTTAATTGTGCACAACGCCATTCACTGAGGGGTGTGTGGGAAGGTAGGTAGGTGAAGGAGACTGACAAGATAAATGCTAGATTTTCTTATTTCTTCTTCTTAACATGACATATTAGTAGCATTTTACAGGAAACGGATAATTTCCTTTTCCTCTATCTGGCAGACTGTGCTCTACATTCAGGCAAAAAGGTAAACAACATTCCTGTCACCTAATCACAGAGTTGTAGGACTGGAAGGGACCTTGAGAGGTCAACTAATCCAATCCCCCACAGTCATGGCAGGAATAAGTTTTATCTAGACCATCCCTGACAGGTGTTTGTCTGACCTACTCATAAAAATCTCCAGGGACAGAGCTTGCACAATCTCCCTAGGCAATTTATTTCAGTGTTTAACTAAGCCTCAGAGTTAGGAGGTTTTTCCTAATGTCCAACCTTAACCTCCCTTGATGCAATGTAAGCCCATTGCTTCTTGTCCTATCCCCAGAGGTTAACAAGAACAATTTTCACTCTCCTTCTTGTAACAAACGTTTATGTATTTGAAGATTGTTATCTCTCAACTGTCTCTTCTCCAGACTAAACAAACTCGGTTCTTTCACTCCTTCCCTCATAGGTCATGTTTTCTAGATCTTTAATCATTTTTTGTTGCTCTTCTCTGGACTTTCTCCAGTTTGTTCGCATCTTTCCTGAAATGTGGCACCCAGAACCGGAGACAATACTTCAGCTGAGGCCTAATCAGCATGGAGTAGAGCAGAAGAATCACTGCTTGTGTTTTGCTGACAACACTCCTGCTAATACAGTCAAGAATGATGTTGGCTTTTTTTTTTTTTTTGCAAGTATGTAAGATTCATATGTAGCTTATGATCCACGATGACTGCCAGATCCGTTTCTGCAATACTCCTCCCTCGGCAGTCCTTTTCCGTTTTGTATGTCTGCAACCAGAGATGGCTTGTTGGGGAAAACTGGGGGAAGGAGGCTGCCGGACACATGATGCTTCCAGGGAAGGATTGAGACAACTTCCCTACACCCAAGCCCCACCTCTACCCACTCCTGCCCCACCACTCCCCACCCTTGCTCTGCCCCTGACCGTGCTCCTCCCACACCCTGCCCCTTCCACCAACCGAGGCAGCCCAGGGGACTTGTGGGGCCAGCAACAGAGGTCCGACTCCCCCTGCACTAACCACCAGAAGTAGAGCAAGGCGACCCTGCTGCTTTGTTCCCTGGGCTGCTGGGACATTCCACTTCCCATCAGGCAGTGAGGGGGCAGTCCTGCCCCCTCCCTAGGAGTGGCTTGTCTGGGGAGTAGAGCAATGGGGCTGCCTTGCTGCACATCCTCTGCTACTGTTGGTGAGCGCCGGGGAGGGGGGCAGACTCCCCCCACTGGTTGCTGGCCAGCCCCTCCTACACAGTGTTTGAGGGCGTGTGACCCCTCATGCCTCCCCCCCATGCATTGCCTATGTGGCACCTGAGTGTTCCTTCCTAAGGGAAGTACAGTAGACTTACGATAATCCGGAACCTATGGGACCTAGGTGGTGCCGGATTATCAGATATGCCGGACTATCAGGAGGTACTATAAGCAGGTTATATATATATATACTGTATACATTATATACTGTATATAAAGTGTTCTTAACCCTTTTTATTGTACATACTGTACACAGTATACTGTAAAGTTTTAGATTTTTTAAGCCTTTTTTACCCTTTTTGCTCAGTTCAGCTGCTACCGCTGTTACCTTGTGACTCTTTTTTTGCCGAAGCTCACTCACTAGGCTCTTGCCATTTTGATGCCGGACTATCAGGAGTGCCGGACTATTGGATCCCGGACTATTGGAGTTTTACTGTCCTTTGCATGTGTTCTTATGGAATGCAATCCTGTTTCTTCAGACCATTTCTCCAGTTTGTCCAGATGGTTTTGAATGAGAATGCTATTTTCCAAAGCATTTGCAACCCCCTTCTTGTAATAAGTGTGCTCTTGATGCCATTATCTTAATCCTGGCTGGAAATATTGAAGGGCAGGGGACCCAGAATGGATCCCTATGGGACTCCACTTGATGTGCCCTTTCAGCTTGTCTATGAAACACCATTAATTACTTGATGGAAATGGTTTTCCACCCAGTTACGTATCCACCTTGTAGTAGCCCCATCTTGATTGTATTTTCCTAGTTTGTTTATGAGAAGGTCGTGTATGACAGTATCAAAAGCCTTTCTAACGTCAAGATATACCCCGTCTACTGCTTCTCCCCATTTACAAGTCATGTTACCCCATCAAAGAAAGCTACTGATGTTGCTTTAACAAACAAGTTGTTCTTCACAAATCCATGCTACTGTCACATTAGCCAGGGAAGTCTGTAGGGTTATCATGCCGGATGCAGAGGTGGGGGGAGAGACACAGAGGAGCAGCTGTTCCATGGGTGGAGGCTGCACTCAGAGCTGTGGAGGCAGAAGCAGGGTAAGGAGGCATAGGCATGGAAATTGAGGGTGAGTGGGTACAGACCCCTATATTTTACAACCCTTTATTTTACAGGGGTTCCCAGCTGCTGCCAGCCCCACGCCTAGGCTGTGTCTAGACTGGCAAGTTTTTCCACAAAAGCAGCTGCTTTTGCGGAAAAACTTGCCAGCTGTCTACACTGGCCGCTTGAATTTCCACGAGAACACTGACTTCCTACTGTCTGAAATCAATGCTTCTTGCGGAAATACTATGCTGCTCCCGTTCGGGCAAAAGTCCTTTTGCGCAAAAGGGCCAGTGTAGACAGCTCGGATTTGTTTTGTGCAAAAAAGCCCCGATCACGAAAATGGCGATCAGGGCTTTTTTGCAGAAAAGCACGTCTAGATTGGCACGGACGCTTTTCCACAAAAAGTGCTTTTGCAGAAAAGTGTCCGTGCCAATCTAGACACTCTTTTCCGAAAATGCTTTTAATGGAAAACTTTTCCGTTAAAAGCATTTGCGGAAAATCATGCCAGTCTAGACGTAGCCCTATGGTCCCAGCCCCACGCCTGCAGGCATGCTATTTAGTAGGCTTAAGGGGGGCTATAGCACCCCTTGAAGTCTGATCCCCCTATATTTCCTGAGGTCTGCTAAAAGCACATGCCCTAGCCCCAGAAGCAGCTCTTAACTGCAACATCTTTGCCTTTGGGCCAGGGAGTTTGCTTATAAACAGAGGGAGGCAGGATGTTTAAATAACTAAAGGCTGGGCATTCCAGTAATTGAAGGATCTTTAGATAATCATGAAAACATTGCCAGGTACTCCGCTTACATATAGAGGGGGAAAGTAGTTTGCATTGGGAGGAGTACTGTTCAATTTATTCATAAATAATCTTGGGAAAGGGGTAAACAGTGGGGTGGCAAATTTGCAGATGATATAAAATTACTCAAAATAGTTAAGTCCAAAGTGGACAGCGAAGAGTTACAAAGGGGATCTCACAAAACTGGATGACTGGGCAACACAATGGCAGATGGAATTCACTGGTGATAAATACAAAGAAACGCACATAGAAAATATAATCCCAACTATATATACAAAACGATGAGTCTAAATTAGCTGTTACCACTGAAGAAAGATCTTAGAATCATTGTGGATAGTTCCCTGAAAACATCTGCTCAGTGTGCAGCGGAAATCTAAAATTCTAACAAAATACTGGGAATCATTAGGAATAGATAGTAAGACAGAAAACATATTGACTCCATATAAAGTCAAGGTATGCCCACATCTTAAATACTGCATGCATATCTGCTCCCCCTAGCATAAAACAAGAAGGTCGCCCAAAACATTTATAGGCCGCATATTTAAAACAAGCAAAAGAAATTATTTCTTCATAGTTAACCAGTGGAACTCTTTGCTGGGGGATGGTGGAAAGGCCAAACTACATCAGGGTTCCATTAAGAAGGAAATAAGTTCTAGGAGGATAGCTCCGTCAATAGCCAGAATGGGTAGGGATGACGTCCTTAGTTTCTGTTTGCCAGAAGCTCTGAATGGGCTACAGGGGAGTGTACACATTTACACATTTTCTGGTATTCCCTTCTATTGTATTTGCAGAATGTGATCTTGTTGCCCTTTTCCTTCCAGCTAGTTTGTTTTGTGCCCTAACCTTTCCAATTTTGCCCCTACATAGTTGTGGCATTTATTTATATACATCTTTTGTAAAATGACCTAGTTTCCACTTTCTGTAGGAGTCTTTTTGGCATTTCAGATCACTGAAGAGGTCCTGCTTAACCCAGAGTGGTCTCTTGCCATACTTCTTATCTTTCCTGTGCACTGGACTAGTTGGCTTTTGTGCCCTTACAATGTCTCTTGGAAAAACTGACTACTGTCTTCAATTATTTTTCCTCTTCAATTTGCTTCCCATGGGATCTTACCTACCAACTCTAGATTTGTTTGTTTGGCAAAGGGAAATGAAGCCACGATTTAAATAATCGTGGCTTCATTTAAATGTAAATGATCAGCTGTTTGTCGGCTCAGCGCGCTAGTCTGGATGCTCCCCTGCCGACCTGAAAGCCCTTTATCGACCTCCCCAGTAAACCTCACCCTACGAGGCATAATGGGGAGGTCGATAAAGGGCTTTCATGTCGGCACGGGAGCATTCAGACTAGCGCGCTGAGCCGACAAACAGCTGATCAGCTGTTTGTCGGCTCAGCGCGGCAGCCATTTAAATTTAAATGAAGCCGCAATTATTTAAATCGCGGCTTCATTTCCCTTCGCCGATCAGCCTAATCTACATGGTTCCATCAATGGAGCCATGTAGTTTAGACACACCCCTAGAGGCCACGTCTATGCTCCCCGTGCCAGAGATCGATCTTCTGGCATTTGATTTAGTGAGTTTAGTAAAGACCCACTAAATCAAATGCTGAGGGCACCCTGGTCAGTGCTGGTACTCCTCGCAGTCATGAGGAGTAAGAGTAGCCAATGGGAGTGTTTGCTACTATCAGCCTTCCACCATGAAGACCACACCAAGCTTGGCTTAAGGTATGTCAACTCCAGCTGTGTTATTTATGTAACTGGAGTTACGTGCCTTAAGCTGACCTTCTGGGTGTAATATAGTTTGCTAACATCGTCCTTCTCAAACCTCATTGACTTTATTGTGCTCTCTCACCTCCTACATTCCTTAGAATCATGGACTGTACCATTTCATGGTCACTTTCACCCAAACTGCCTTCCATTTTTAAATTCCCAGCCATTTCCTCCCTGTTCATCGAAATCAAATTTAAAACAGCCTCCCAGCTTCTCGCTTTCTCCACCTTCTGAAATAAAGTTCTGGAGCTGGTGCAGAAAGGAACTCTGGATGGGGTTTTGATGGCAGGCAGTGAGGCTATTTCTATGGGCCTGATTTTCCTGAGTGATGTCAGTGGGTCTTGGATTGGGCCCAAAACTGCTGATTGGTTCAGCACATTTTGCAAAATGCCTGGCTTTTACATTTGCTAGGGACATGTTCCTGTGCTGATCGCTATTTTAAATAATAGTCAGGTCACATAGACCTGAGGAAAGGCATTTTAAAAAAATGAAAATGAAAATCAATCCAATGAATACCCATAGACTCAGCATTCTGAATGAGACTGAAGCTGTGAGGTGCGTGATCTTTCTCTGAGGATGTTCTAAGAGGTGATGGTAAAGTACAAGCAGGAATTTTCCATTGGAGGAAATGACATTTGGAGGAGTGAACTAATTTTCATAAGCAAAACAAAACCTTCCCTCACTCGGAAACACTGACGCTGATAAACTGTTGCCTTAGCAACCGGAATTAAAATGGACACTACTGGAGGGCCTAAGTCACCTAGCTTGCACAGTAGCTATTCCAGCTGCTACAGGGGTGGGCACATGGACTTCAGGAGAGGGCAGGCACCAAGGGCGGGAGGCCGGTGCTGAAGCGAGGGACTTATTACACCTGTGGGTGATAAGGGACACTTCAGAAGGGTGCGCCCCTACTGGCATGGAGTATGGAAGCTCCACCCAAACAATGAGAACACTGAGAGCCCCCCTCTTGTCAGGGTAACAGGGGGACCTTGCATATGTTGGGCCTGTGAGGAGCCCAGGTACCTAAAAAGGGGAGTGATTGTAGCCAGACAGAAACCCCCCCCCCCCCCCGCAAAAAAAATCCTTGGGAGGGAGAATCCTTGGGAATTAAACTCTATCTTCAAGGCTCCAGTGATAGAAATGTAGTCATGTTAGTCTGGTGTAGCTGAAACAAAAAACAGGACTGTGTAGCACTTTAAAGACTAACAAGATGGTTTATTAGGTGATGAGCTTTTGTGGGCCAGACCCACTTCCTCAGATCAAATAGTGGAAGAAAATTGTCACAACCATATATACCAAAGGATACAATTAAAAAAATGAACACATATGAAAAGGACAAATCAAATTTCAGAACAGAAGGGGGATGCGGGGGGGGGGAGGTAAATGTCTGTGAGCTAATGATATTAGAGGTGATAACTGGGGAAGCTATCTTTCCCAAGTGCAGTTTTAAAAGGCTTTTGAAGCAGGATGCAGGTAATTAAGTCGTTGAGACAGTGTCCTTTCTGGTTGAAATGGCAAGAAACTGTTTTTTCTTTGTGATCCTGTCTGATATCTGTTTTGTGGGCATTGATCCTTTGGCGAAGTGTCTGAGATGTTTGTCCAATGTACATAGCAGACGGAGACTTTCGGCACATGATAGCATAAATTACATTTCTGGATGAGCAGGAATATGTGTTCTTGATCTTATAACTCACTTGGTTAGGTCCAATAATGGTATCAGCAGAGTGAATATGTGGACAAAGCTGGCAACGGGATTTGTTGCAAGGGAAGGTACCAGGGTTGGTATTAGTGTGGGATGTCCTGTGGTTGTTGGTAAGAATCATCTTGAGGTTAGGTGGTTGTCTATAGGAGACTATGGGTCTGTCTCCCAGAGCCTCTTGGACTTTAGTATCCTGTTCCAGTATAGGCTGTAGTTTATTGATAATGTGTTGGACAGGTTTAAGTTGGGGGCTGTAGGTGATGACAAGTGGTGTTCTATTGTTGGTTTTCTTGGGTCTGTCTTGAAGAAGATGGTTTCTAGGTATTCGGGCCAGCAGACGATCGGAGCCTCGGGCTGCCCTTGGCTGGTACCAGTAATTGATACACCTACACGCCGTCCCAGAAGAGGAATCTGCCGCCCCATCAGGAAAAGAATGTCCGGCCCTAATGATTTAGTTACCTCCACCTCACAGGTGCAAATTAAGCTTTGGCAACTCCCTGTGAGAACGGGCGTCACAAAGACGTTCCAACTTAATTGGCATTTTATGACAAGAGAAGCGTCTACGTGACCACAGGGGTATAAAGTGGGGTCCTGTGCTCCACTCTAATTGGAGAGCCAACCATATACCTGCTGGTCCGGCGGTCCTGGACCCCCGAGACTTTAGGGATGCCTTCGTCTCGTACCGACTGCTTCCCATTGGGATTGAGAGAAACACTGGTTTCGCTGGAGTAAGGATCGCAGAGGTGAGAATATACCTGCTAGGTGTTTGTTTTGTGCGCATTCAATAAAGAGCTCAGAGAACCAAATGGTGTTATAGTACCTTTTAAGTAACTTGTATTGTATTTCTGTCTTGTCTTTGTAGTGTCTTTGTTATCTGTAACACAGCAGTAACATTTAACAGCTAAGCTTGCCTTGTAACAATGAAGTAGTAACTGTTCAAGCTTTAACCTGACTCCTCCTGTTGCTGTAACAGAAGCGAACACAAACAAAAGAACCATGGCTGGTTTGGCTATCTTGCCGCGGGCAGGAGTAAACGTAGTAAGAGCTGAGCGCTGAATCGTGCCACCTCCATGGGGAAGACTCTTGGGGCATCCTTCGGCCGTTAGGGTCGCCCGCTGCGAAGGGACTCTGTCCTAGCAGTTAAAGACTCGGGTGTGATAGGGCTCACAGACCACTCATTACCCTGGCCACCAGCTAACAGTGATCCAATGGAACCTGCCGAACTGTGAGAGGGCCATGGCTAAGGAAGGCTCAGGAGGCGTTTCTACTGCACAGCAAGGGCCATATAAGAAGGCATTGCCCTCAGAGACAGGGAGAGGGGGGTCCAACAGGCTGTGCTGAATCTGAGACTGCCCAAAGGAAGGGGTGGTAAAGACTGGGACCGCCACAGAGAGAGAGCCAGGGGCAGGGAAGCCCCAGGTAAATAAGGGAACCATCCAGAAGTCAAGAGGGCTACAACGGGGACCCAGACAGGAAGGGGAACCCACCCAGGAGCCAAGAAGGCTACAGTGGGGCCTCAAAGCCTTGGAGAAGGAACCAACTTGGGAGCCAAGAGAGTACAGCAGGAACAAGACTGGGAGCAGAACCAGCTGAGAGGGCTATTGGGGGAACCCAGGCTGAAAGGGGAATCAACCTAGGAGCTAAGAAGGCTACCATGACATCCCAGACATATTGGAGAGTAGGATTAGGACTATTAAAGTAGAGGGGATAAGAGATTACTAAATCTCTGCAGGTGCAGAGGTCTGGTAGGGAACCCTGGAGAGACAAGGGAGAGCCTATAAATTGAGACTAAAGGAGCTGTGCAGGCTGAGGAGCCTGATAGGAAACCCAGGTGAACACTGTTAAAATGTCTTGGGTGAGTAAGGTCAGGAGAGAGAACCCTCATGAAAGGGAGACTTGACACTGTTTTGCGGAGATGCCCAAACTGTTTGTCTGAGGGGAGAGAAATGAAATGGGGTGGACCAAGCCCTGAAGCCCCCTGCTGGAGGCTTGTGGTCTTGCCACACCCCGCCCCAGAAAAGAAGCCACAGAGAACTCCTCCAAGTAGCTTCAGGAGACGTGGCCAATCAGGGGCCAGGAAAGCCCTATAAAAGGAACTACAAGACCAGACAGCAATCAGTGCCTCTGGAGAGCCGCTGCTAATGTAAAACATACAAAACTAGCAGATGTACCCGGCGTTGCTCAGGTCTTCTACTGAAGTAATTAAAAAAAAATAAATGAAAAATGTACATGCTGTATTTCAGTTGTTGTATTTTTCAGAAATGAAGGAAAATGAACGCCGGAGTGGGAATTCAGGGGTGAGGAGGGGAAGAGGGGGGGTGGCTGAAGGCAAAGGGATGGAAGGCAGGGGGTGTGGGGCTTAAGGAAGAGGGAAGGATGTGGGAGATGTGGGGGGGAGGGTGAAGAAATCAAGGTAGGTATGAGGTGTAGGACTCAGGGCTGTTGACTCAGGACAGAAATAGAAAATAAAAGGCCTTGTGCATAATTAATCAACCAGTCATCCTCTAGAAGCTCAGAGGCCTCCCCTCACTCCCCCCCCCCCCCGACAGCCTGCCAGTTGCAGGGAGCACAACTGGAGGGAAGCAGGCCATGGGGGGCATTGTGGAAGGCAGCATCTCCCAGAGGGTTACCCTCCCCCAGACAGCTTGCAGGAGGAGGGGACAAATGGGGGGGACCTCTCAGGAAGGGGCATGTTACCTCAGCCTCCTGGGAGGAGTTGCTGCCAGAGCAGTGCTTCAGTAAGCCCCCCCCCCCCACCTCCCAATCCCCTGGAACTGAGCTCTCTGCCCTCAGTCCTGTACCTCCCACCTGTCTTGACTTCTGCACCCCTCCCCCTGCCCTGGGACACCTTCCAACCTTCTGCCCTGAGCCACCTATCCGCCTCCTCACCCCCAAACTCACTCCAGCTTTCATTTTCTCTTGTTTTTTTAAAAAAATACAATCATTGAACTAAAGCATGTACATTTTTCCAATTATTCCACACCTCCCCCCCCCCACCAAAAAAAATTACTTGCTTCAGTTAAAGACCTGAGGAATGCAAGGTACATCTGCTAGGATCTCCTGCACTGAGATCACCAACTTCATTCATGAATGTAATTTTTTTAAAAAAAAATTACATGTTATTAACTTGTGAGAGGACCCTGCATCCCAAGCAATGAGTGTGTCACCCAGACACACCTGCGCATCTCAGTTCATGAGGCGTCATTTCTCTCGGGGACTTAATTCTCATCGGCACCAAGACCACTTGATTTGATTCTTCACATTAGAATCTGAACATTAGACCCACTGCAGTCTTTCCTATAGAGCTGGCTCCTAAGAAGCAAACTGGTTGGCTCAGAAGAACATTGCATCCCCTTTTCACCTGGACATTGGGAAGGTGCAGTTTACAGAAATAGCTGTAAGTCCATAATAGGCAGCTTGTTCTCTGCACCAAAGTAAAAGTGGTGCCCAATCTTCCAAACGCGCTGCTTACTCTTACGGAGAATCACAGCGTGTTGCTGGAACATTTGGAGGAACTAGGATCATTTAAAGATGGTGAGACCCACCTAGATCACGTGATATGGGGGGGGGGGGCATAAAAAATGCAGGGTTCCTTGCCTAAATAAATTTGAAACGGGCAAGAAATGGGCATTCAGATAAACTAGCTAGCAGGAGCATTCTTCCTCCTGAGTTTGAACTCAACTCAAGCCCAGTATGTTTGAGGTTTGAAGGCAAAATATTAACACCATTAGAGAGATGGAAAAACGACTGCATTTTCATCTGAAAGCTTTCACTGTTTCCACGTGGACGTGCTCCGCTCTCCGTAGTATGCGTTAATGCAAAATTCTAAGAAGTGTAAGAACATACCATTTTCAAAGCCACCTATTATTGAAGATGAATCTATTTTCCCCCAACAATAGATGCATTTTGTAGAGAGACCTCCCCCCCTGGGTTTGATAGGAAAGAGATGCAGAAGGTAACACAGGCAAGATTATTTCGGCAGATTTTTTGAGCACATCAAGGCATAGGATTCTTACACGCTCTTTTGTTGTTGTTTTGTTTGCTGCCCCCTCCCCAAAGGTGGAAAGTTCACATTTCCAGACTAAAAGAGATTTGCATCAATTGTCAGATGCTGGAGGCTTCTATGTCTTAGCCTGAACCTTACACCTATAAAGGGCCGGCCTCCCATTATTAATGGAAGCATCAGAAAAAAAAATTCTTGGAAAGCTACATGTTTTGCTGCTTTGAATGCCATACAATGCACCTGTTAGCAGTTGTTACTGACAAGAGGCATTGAGTGTGGCTGCCTGCAGACAAAACCTAAGGAAATATTGAAAATGTGGCTCATTTCTTCCCAACCTGCCTTCCTAAAGAACCTCTCTCTAATGTACAATCCAGAGTCAGGTCTAGCAGCTTCCTCCTCCTCTTTCTTATAGCGTGTGAGGGGAAGGGAGGGGTACATTCATTAATTCCTTACAGCTGTTCCCAGTCTTGTGGCTCTCCCTCCTCTCAGTACTTTCAGTCAGGCAGCTGTGGTACATCCACCAGACAGAGGGAGAAGGTTAACCCTTTCCCTGACAGTCTTGACCTCTGGGCACCATTGTCTGATCTGAGGGGTGAAGGGAAAAGTTGATCTTTGCAATAAAACTGCTCTTTCCAATTACTGCAATTTAGGTATTTGATTCCTTCATGTCACAAATAGATGTTGTATACTTTACATACAGCACGAATGTAAGCCCGGGTGAGCAATAATTTTTGGTGTGTGTGTGTCGGAGGGCTGGGGGGCTATTCCAAGATTTTGGAAAGTGGTCAAGGACTGCACTTTTCTGTGGAGGAGATGTGGGGTCTAGGATGGAGGTTGGGTGCAGAAGGGCACATAAGGTAAGGGACTGGGGTGCAGGAGATGGTGTGAAGTCTGAGGGGGAGTTTGGGTGAATGAGGGGGTTGTGACCTGGGTCCGGGGATTGAGGTGTAGGGTCAGGGAAGGAATATGGGTGCAAGAGGGGATTTTGGCCTGGGGGAGGGGTTCTGGGAGAGGATGAAAAGTCTGGGAGAGAATTGTGACCTGGGAGAAGGGGAAAAGGGGGTGCAGACTGCAGAGGGTTTTGGTGGTGACCTGGAGCAAGGTAATGGGGTGCAGGGACTGGGAGGGTGTTTGGGTACAGGAGAGGATTCTGGCTTGGGGGAGGGGTGTAGAAGGGGGCACAGGATCTGGGAGGGAGTTGTGACCTGGGACCGGGGGGTGCAGATGGTTTGGATGTTGACCTGGGGGAGAGAGTTGGGGTGCAGGAGGGGCAGGGGTGCCAGAGGCAGGCTCTGGCTGAGAGGTGCTTACCTAAGCCAGCACCCCGAAGGCAAGCTGGGCTCCTTGCTTGCTGCATCCCCAGACTGCTTGAAACTTCAGGTTCCCTACACGTGGCTCTCAGCTCCCCATCCCCCAGGCCAAACAGAATTGTTGCCCTCCACACAGAGGCACAGGCAAGCCCCAAACAGCTGGACATGATTTCCTACATTGCATAGATAATTTGGAGGCACTGAGACAACTGATAAGGGAGCACCAGGTCTGCTCTGCAGCCGTAGCTAGTTTTTAGCTCATACAGTAGAGGCCTATGGCTTTAGCTCCTAAGGTTGTGGATTCAATCCCTCCTTTTGCTGACCAAGGTGCATTGGCTCTACATGCATTTCATGGAGAAGAGACATTTTATAGAGCATAATTTTTTGCTTTTTATCAAACTGAAATGTTTTTGTCATCTTCCATTACTCAGTAAATTACTCCAGCATGATTAAATAACAGTGCTGTGTTCATGCATGCTGATTTTTGCATTGGAACTCTCCACGCAGTTACCCAAATGTATCTTTATATTGCAATGATACTAGCCCCCAGGAAGGCAAAAGAAATTAAGACAAGGTAGATAGCTCTTTATATTTTCTTGGACTGTCTTTGAATTTTAATCTCCACTTACTGAGCGTTGCTGGGTGAACACACTATAAAATAATGCTTTGATTTAAAAGGTCACCACATATTTGACCACCAGAATAATATTTCTCCACATTCCCAATGGTTTTTAAATAAACAACCCACCAGTATGCAAGAGGGAAATTAGAGAATACCATACCCCTAATTTCTGCAGTGCCAATAAGTAAAAAAGGGTATGTCTACACTAGCTCGTTAGTTCGAGCTAGGTAGGCAAATGAGGGCAACCGGAGTTGCAAATGAAGCCTGGGATTTAAATATCCCGGGCTTCATTTGCATGTAACCAGGATCAGTCTATCAACGAAGAATTTCTCTTCTAGCAACTATTCAGACACCAATGTCACATAGAAAAAAAATGTTGAGACTATCATATGCTGCTCACAGATAAGTCACAAACAAAAAGGGCGGCCAAGTTCACTGAATAAAATCATTCACTGCCTATTCACTTTGCTTTAAAAGCAGGTTGCAACCTGCTCTGAACATGTAGCCTGTGTCCCCTGTCATTAATACTATGGTAGTGCCTAGAGGCCTCCATAATATCCAGGCCTCATTGTGCTAGGAGCTGCACAAAACACATACAGATAGTCCCTCTGCAAAGAGCTTACTTTGTAAATGGACACGAGAGACCAAGGGTCAGTGGCAGGAAGAGAAGCCAGACTCCCGGTCTTGTGCCCAATCCATTACAACTTACACTCCGCTGCTTGAAGATACACAGGCCACACCACAACCACAAGAAGACACAACCTAATCCAGGATTGGGGCATCCCAAAGATTTTCCCATTTTCCGCACTATGCCAGCAGCAAGGATGGTGTGTGATGCCCCAGGTCCAAGTCCCTAGACTGCGCTCCATCTGGGATCACCCATTTTCCCTGAGCTATACACGCAGATTTTGCAGCCAAACCATGTCACTGGTACAGAACAAAGTGTCCTACTCTGAAATTCTGGCCCTCAATTTGTCAACAACTCACGGCTGGCTGGCTATCCAATACTTTGTTACACGTTTCAGTTAAGCGTGTGGGCAAGCCCCCAGTCCCACTGCAGCCCCACCCTTACTGCAGAAGCCCCGCCCCCATGGGAGCTATGCTGCCTCCCCACCCCCTGCCATGGGGAGATGGGGCAGTGCACCACACGTGCGTGTCCACTACCATTGGGAGAAGAGATGGGCGGGTGTGGGCATGCACCCCAGCCTCCTCAGCCCCAGATCCTGGGAAGGGAGGAGGGTGCAAGGCTCCAGCCTCTCCGGCCACAGAGCACAGGGAGGGCGGGTGCTAAGGGCAGCAACATTCCAACATTCCACCCCCCGGAACATCTGCAGCAGGTGTTCTGGGGGCGGAATGTGGGAGGGGCCAGGCTGGCGGTTTCGGAAGGCAACGCCTTCCCCTGCCTATATTACCAGCTACCCGTGGTTAAGCGTACTGCCTTGGGGTGTCATGCCATCCAAGTTGTGAGCATGACCCATGAATGGGATCTGAGGGAAAGGAGCCAGGTGGGTTTGCAGCAGTCTCTGGTTTCACTTCTCAGTGCAAGTGCAGCCAATTGCAGAATGCCCCTGGTTCTGACAGACTCTAGAAATTGAAATTGAATTAAATCATCAGAGTACAGACTTTCTGCAGTACCTTAATTGACTGCCTTAGTGAGCACAAGAGGCGCATGATTAGTTGTCTTCTTTTGTTTCTTTGGCTGCCTTAATTTTGACATAAGCGGAAAAAGCAGCCACTGCTGTTGATAGAATGTGTTATTTGTAGCCTAGTGATGTTTCCTGTCTTTTCCTATTAACAGTTGCCGCACAATTATCCCCCTTCGTTCCCCCAAGTAATGCTCCCCAAACAGATAAACATCTTTCCTTTGTTGCAATGGGCCTCTTTTATTATTTGCAGAGGGCTGATTACCACTCCATTTCCTGACGCTGCCAGTCTGAACTCGACTAGCAACGCATTTACAATGGAAATGGTCTTGATGAGATTTTTCATGGTGAAAAATAGAACTTGGCTGATGATGTTGGTGATTACCGAGGAGGAGTCCTGGACGGATGTTTTCTCAGTTAGAATCATTTTGCTGGAGTAAATGATTGATGTTTATTGATGTGAAGTGCACTTGATAAAGTTGGTCATTTTGAACTTTTGTTCCTCGTAATAAGTAACTTATTACTTATACAAACTATGATGATAACGTATTTTCTTTCCCCACAGGGCCCCTGCGTCATTTAGTGCACGAGACAGACACTCTTTAGGGCCTGGCAACTCCCCTGCCTCACTTGTTGCAGAAAGTGGTCGATTCTGACCACAAGAAAGCTCATTTCATTTCAGTAGGCCATTGTGGAACATCAGAGGACAGAAGACTTTGTAGATGGCTTCCCTTACCCCCAGTCCCAGGCCCAGCCTTAGGGCAAGGCGAGCAAAGTGGTTGCCTTCAGGGCCCTGTGCTGCCCTGCTCCCGGGTGCTCGCCCCCTGCCCTGGTTGGGAGCCACCCAGCCACGTGGTGCAGGCCACCACATGTCGCCTTGGGCCCCACAAACTCTTTGGCTGGGCCTGCCCAGTCTGGTTCTTCCTTGTCCCCTCCTCCCCCCCAAGGAGGATGCATGGACATCTCCCTAAGGAGGATACATGGACATCTCCCATCAGCTTGAGCTCCGGGGGAAGGGAATAAAACACCCAGGCTGTGTCTAGACTGGCAAGTTTTTCTGCAAAAGCAGCTGCTTTTGCGGAAAAACTTGCCAGCTGTCTACACTGGCCGCTTGAATTTCCACAAGAACACTGCCGATCTCATGTAAGATTGTCAGTGTTCTTGTGGAAATACTATGCTGCTCCCGTTCGGGCAAAAGCCCTCTTGCACAAATGCTTTTGCGCAAGAGGGCCAGTGTAGACAACGCGGTATTGTTTTGCACAAAAAAGCCCCGATCGCAAAAATGGCGATCGGGGCTTTTCTGTGCAAAAGCATGTCTAGATTGGCACAGATGCTTTTCCGCAAAAGAACTTTTTGCAGAAAAGCGTCCATGTCAATCTAGATGCTCTTTTCCGCAAATTCTTTTAACGGAAAACTTTTCCGTTAAAAGTATTTGCGGAAAATCATGCCAGTCTAGACGTAGCCCCAGACGAGAAAATATGGTATCTGTAAGCTGCTGGGACTCTGAGGGTTAAGGGTCGTTAAACATATTGGCTGCGTCTAGCTGCTTTTGCGGAAAAACTTGCCAGCTGTCTACACTGGCCGCTTGAATTTCCGCAAGAACACTGACGATCTCATGTAAGATGGTCAGTGTTCTTGCAGAAATGCTATGCTGCTCCCGTTCGGGCAAAAACCCTCTTGCACAAATGCTTTTGCACAAAAGGACCGTGTAGACAACGCGATATTGTTTTGCGCAAAAAAGCCCCGATGGTGAAAATGGCGATCGCGGCTTTCTTGAGCAAAACCACGTCTAGATTGGCACGGACGTTTTTCTGCAAAAAGTGCTTTTGCGGAAAAGTGTCCATGCCAATCTAGACGCTCTTTTCCGCAAATGCTTTTAACGGAAAAACTTTTCCGTTTTTTTAAAATTAAAGCATTTGCGGAAAATCATGCCAGCCTAGACGTAGCCATTGGGATAAGGGCCCCTCTTTCCTTTGCCAGCCTCTACACTTCCTTGGTGGGAAGGCCTCAGGTAAAACAACCCCCTATCTTCTGTGTCTGGGCAGTCAACCTTACCCTGAGTCGGAGGCTGGGTTTATAGCTCCTCACTGCCCTGCTCTTTCTTAGCTCAGAAGCTGTTGGTGTTCCTGTCTTTCCTCTCCCTCCACCCAACAGAGGAGGTTTAAAAGGTCTCAGGCAGGCCGGGAGGGGAACCCCCCCTAACTGGGCCAAGCTAACCCTGTCTCAGATAATCCTAATCTGCTTGATATAACCCCTGGTCAGGTGCTCCTGCCTGACCTGCAGTAACCCACTTCTAATTAACGGGGGACTTGGCATTTTACTCTTCTAGGGCCGCCTTTTCCCAATCTCTTGTAGCCCTCTGGTTTGCCTTTGTCACAATATATGAAATATTCCCCCCTCCCACCGCCAGCCTTGGCCTGGGTTAGCCCTCAAGGAGAAATAGAGCATGCTTATTATAGAAGCTTTTGCTGTAATGTGTGTGTGTGTGTGTGTGTGTGTGTGTGTGTGTGTGTGTGTGTGTGTGAAATCTAAGGTTCAACTGAGCTGGAATAAGTGAATGATTCTTTTAGGCCTGGGAGTAACCTGAATATTGCTGTGATTTTGGGTGTAGGGGACCATCTCTCACAAAGGAAAGCACCCCTAGGTGCACAGTAGACTGGAATCCCAACAAGTAGGGATATCAATGATTAACTACCTTAGTGGTGGCTCAGCTGAGCTGGAGCAGTCCGCCATGCTACAGGTTGGGGTGCTCCAGTTCAGCCAGAGCAGCCCCTGCCCATGGTGGGGGCTGGCTTGAGTAGCCCACTACAGACTCCAGTTTAAATCAGTTAAACATAAACCTTTAATCAGTTATGTTTAACCGGTGAACTGATTAAATGGGATGTTACATCCCTAGTGTGAAGGCTTTCTTGATGCTTGAGGGGTTCACACTTGGGCTACATTTACACAGTTTTCCTCTTCTGCAAAAGCCCATGCAAATGAAGTGCAGATTAGCATATTGCCACACTTCATTTGCATAATTAATTAGGGTCTGTTTATGTGCAAGAGGTTTTTCTGCAAAAACCCCCTCTTGCTCAAGAGCTGTCCTTCCTCATTTTCTCAGGAAGAACGGCTCTTGTGCAAGAGGGGGGTGTTGTGCAAAAAGCTGTGGAGATGGCGCCTTTTTGCGCAAAAATCTCTTGTGCAAAAACGGCTCCTAATTAATTATGCAAATGAAGCATGGCAGTATGCTAATCCATGCTTCATTTGCATAGGCTTTTGCAGAAGAGGAAAGCTGTGTAGACATAGCCTTGATGTTTGGTTATTGGAATCTAAGGATGGAACTCGCAATCCTGGGCCAGGCCTTGTCACAGTCTGCCCTGAGGTTGGCCATGTGTGCTTTTGAGCACTTCAGACTGACAAATGAATGTGGTGTGATTATATGAAAAAAAAAGTGTCAGCAGAGTGTGGTTCGTTCCTTGGGTTGAGCCCATATCTGAAGATTTTTTTTAAAGCAAATCTAAATTGCCACCTTCTCAGATCACTCCTACTCACTACTGTGTTGGCTTCCCTTGTATTTAGTCACCCAAGTGCCTACAGAATTCATAGGGGTGCAGCCTTTCTCCGGTTGTGTAAATGGGAGGCTGGAGGTGTTGGTGAAATTATGTAGGTGGCTAGACATGAAAAACCTGCTATATAAAGCCTTATGATTCAGGGCATGAGCAAGCAACAAAATGTCAGGGGTTAGGGAAAAACTTCCAATATGGGCAAGTTATTCCAAGATTGGTGTTAATGGAGTCTCTCCTTCATCTTCCTTTGAGACAAACACCCAAAGGAAGAATAAACAGGAAAAGTCTGTAATTTCCTCCCTCTTCTGTGGGTTAATCATTGAAAGGACAGACTGGAATCCTGACCAGGGACTTGAAGATCTAGCGTCTTCTGACCACTCTTTCTGGAACCACAATGTCTCTAGGCTATGATGCAGGTCAGTTTTGCAATTTCTTAGCCGAATAGGATAAATATACAGGGTGATACATGTTATCGTCAAGTTTCCAAGAATATATTTACTGTAAAAAAAAGTGCAGCCATTTAAAGAATAAAAGAGAAATTGCAATCCATAAAAAGTACCTGGCAGTCTTCTTAAATTAGCCCACCTACTTCTCAATTTAATCCAAAATGATAGCTGCTTTTTTGACGGTCTCTGAAACGTTTCACAATTGCAATATTCACGTCTGCTGCATTTTTTTCCATCTCCATGTAAATTTATAACCACCTGCCAACATCTACGGGGGAAGACGTGAATATTCACGGCATTTAGTGCTTTGAAGCTGCCATGTACCGAAGTCTAAAAATGGCTCAATGATGCCCCTTTCTTACAATATCTTAACTTAGATACAGAGATTTGAGGAGGCCCCTTTTCCAACCTGCTCTAAATTCTCAGTTCTCTGTGGTCAGTGAAAAATGTTCCCTTTCCATCTCTTCCTGAGATTTGGCTTCATCACCTCAAACTTTCTCCCCAGGATAGGCTGCTCTTAGGGCTCCTCATTCCAGACTGCTCAGCCCACATCCTAGATCTTCTCTCTCCAGCAGGATCCTCCCAGCTCTCTTATATTGAGATGGAAGTAATGAGCAACCTGTCTGAGTGAGTCAGAAGAGCCCACCTGACCCTTTTCTCATTTGGATCAGCACCAGCTATTAGGTAAATATCCCCATTCTGTTATAGGAAAGGAAAGAGAGGCCTTGAAAAATGACAGCAATGTAAATGGAGCAAAATGGTTGCTGTCTTTTCCATAACTAGAATGTTTTCTAGCATTTTGTTTCTGTTAGCTGAGCTGGTGAACCAATCAAAAGACAGACAAGTTAGATAGCCCCTGCCCCCAGCACAATCCCATTGGCCAGTTTCTGGCCAGAAACTTGCCAATGGAAGCTGCCTGTTTGAATAACAGGCAGCCATGAAGCACCATGCCCTCCAGCTCAGAGTTATTCACAGATGCACATGGCCCTGCATCCTGTATCGGGGTGGGCCAGGCAGGGAGGCTGCTTCAGAAACGTGCTGGGCTGCTGGCTGGGAATCATCCAGGTAAGTCTCCTGGCCAGTGCCTACCTCTGGCACTCCAGCCCCTCCTTTCCATAAACCTCTGCCCCCTCATTCCTGCCCCCCTACTCCACATACTCAAATCCTTTGCCCCCCTCCTGCAACCATATCCCCTCCCAGATCTGGGACCTCAATCCCTTGCCCCAGATCACAATCCACTCCTGCCCTTGGTCACGACCCAAACTCCTGCACCCTAATCTCCTGTCCTAGGTCACAACCCAACCCCCTGTACCCCAATCCCTTGAACTAGGTCAGAATCTCCTCCTGCCTTCACTCAGAACCCACCCCCTGCACCCCAGTCCAGTGACCCAGTTCCTTCACCCAAACCCGATCCCAATTACCACACTCCCTCCTGTACCCCAATCCTTTACGCCAAGCTCCCTTCTGCACGCAACCTCCATCCCAGACCCCACACCTCCTCCATTAACATGTTGGAAGAGTCTGGCCCTCGACCACTTTCCAAAACCTTGGAGTGGCCCCATGTCAAAAATTATTGCCCACCCCTGATTTAAAATATCAGCTGGCCTCAAATCAACCTCCAATTCTCTTGCCCAATTTAGCAGCAAAAGTGACTATTCTACATAGATTGCAAGGTCCTTGGGGCACAGTCCTCCTATTCTGTGTTTGTGCAGGGCCTAACACAATCCTTGACTGGGGCTTCTAGATGTTACCACAAAACAAATTAAAATTAGCAAATATTCTATCTGCTAAGTGGGCATGAGCATATTTTGAATAAGAAGTAAGATACCAGTTTAATAGCATTTTAAACCAAAGTTCTCCATCTTAAATATGGAGATATACCATCACATAGAACTGGAAGGGACCTTGAGATGTCACTGAGTCCAGTCCCCTGCCCTCACAGCAGGATCAAGTACCATTCCTGACAGATTTGCTTTGATTCCTAAATGGCCCCTTCAAGGTTTGAACTCACAACCCTGGGTTTAGCAGGCTAATGCTCAGACCACTGAGCTACATGGGAAAAAGGGGTAGAGAAAATAAGACAGAAAACATCTTATTGCCTCTATATACATCCATGGTACACCCACATACTGAATACTGCATACAGATGTGGTTGCCTCATTTCAAAAATGAAATCTGGGCCTCGGAATAGGTTCAGAAAAGGGCAACAAAAATTATTAAGCGTTTGGAGTGGGTGCCATATGAAGAGAGATTAAAAAGACTGGGGCTTTTCAGCTTAGAAAAGAGGAGACTAAGGGGGGGATATGATAGAGGTCTATAAAATCATGGCTGGTGTGGCAAAAGTGAATGAGGAAAAGTTATTTTCTTGTTCCCATAACATAAGAACTAAGGCTGTGTCCAGACTCAGGGGTTTTTTGGGGAAAAGTAGCCTTTTCCCGAAAAAACTTCCCCTGCGTCCAGACTCAAGCCGCGTTCTTTCGAAATTATTTCGAAAGAACGCGGTTTTTCTTTCGATGGCGGTAAACCTCATTTCACGAGGAAGAACGCCTTCTTTCGAAAGCTCCTCTTTCGAAAGAAGGCGTTCTTCAATGTAAAGAGGCCGTCTTCGAAAGAGAGCATCCAGACTCGCTGGGTGCTCTCTTTCGAAAAAGCGGATTTCTCTTTCGAAAGATCCACCTGCAGTCTAGACGCGATCTTTCGAAAGAGGCTCTTTCAAAAGATGCTTTCGAAAGAGCCTCTTTCGAAAGAAGCCTGCAGTCTAGACATAGCCTAAGAGGTAGGAGGTTTAAAACAAACAAAAGGAAGTATTTCTGCACGCATGTCATGGTCAATTTGTGGAACTCCTTACCAGAGGAGGTGGTGAAGACCAAGACTTTAACAGGGGTTCAAAAAAGAGCTAGATAAATTCATGGAGGTTAGGTATATCAATACTTATTAGCCAAGAGGGGATAAGAATGGTGTCCCTAGCCTCTGTTTGTCATGATGTGATGATTACATGTTCTGTTCACTCCTTCTGAGACACCGGGCATTCGCCACTGTTGAAAGACAGGATACTGGGCTAGATGGATCTTTGCTCTGACCCAGAATGGTCGTTCTTATGTTCTTATGAGCTGGCACAGTGTAGACAACGGCAACTCAAGTTTCCCACCAAGCCGGATTACCTACAGAGGTTAAAAGGCTTCTATCTAAATATAGAAGCAGAGAAGCATTTTAACACATCTTTATGAAAACTGCCTAAACGCAACACCAGGGAGTGACAGCTGAAATGGGTTTTCAGGACACTCATCACATGGGGGATATTGGCTCACCACTGCTATTAGCAATGTGATCAGATTTATGCCTGAGTGACCTGCTCAGTGTGGCGAGAATGAAAACCAGTGTTTACCCATGTGCAACGTATTCAGAAAGATAGTGATGTTGTCTGAAATAAATGATTGGCAAATGAATCCAACAGCTTTCCAGGCATGAAGACTTCCTTTTTTGGGTCTCATTACACTGGGGAAGAAAATCAATCAGCCCTTTGATCCACCAATGAATGGGATTAGTGTTAACCACCTTGAATGTTAATTACAAGTAACGGAATAATCTCTTTAAGGCTGCCTAGAGTTTAATGCTTACTTGACAACATTGCATGGCCACCTGAGACGTCTCTGGAAAGTTTATCTAATTAAGAGCTATATCATTAAGTATAGCCAAGTATAACGAGAAGTTAAAACTCATCTAGAATACCAGAACTGAATCACGCACCAAATTCAGGAGGAATTTGGGCTTCAGCTCTGATTCTGGACTTTCTCTAGTGTAAACCTTAATTCAATTCTTTACTATAGTTTCTTTGATAATAATCAGACCCAATATCAGTTCTCTCTCAACCTGTCTTTACACTAGTGTGATAATCATACAATAATTATACCTAGCTTTTATCCATTGCTTGTGCGCAGTGGATCGCCAAATGATTTACAAAGGGGGTAAACATCACTGTCTCCATTTTGGGGTGGGGGAAATGGCAGCACACAGCATAGTGATTTGCCCAAGGTCATCCCGAAGACCAGCCAAAGAAGCTGAAAACAAACCTTGCTTGCCTGAGCCCCGTGCTCTATCCACTAGACAACGCTGCATCTCCATCTGAGCTAGCTTCAGTGGAAGTAATGTAGACCTGAGTTCTGGTCCCAGCTCTGCAACTGACCTGCTGGTGACCTTAGACAAAAGCACTTGTACCACTGTTTCCCCATGGGGATCATGAAACTTTCCTTTGTAAGGGGTTTGAGATCTGTGTTTTAACTCTGGGTCAGGCAATGAGAGTCCATCAATATCTGCTTTTCCTTGGAGTTAAAATGGGAAAAATTTCAATTCCCAAACTTTTTGTTTAGAGTTCAGCTAAATAGTATTTCAAAAGTTGCTCTTAACTTCTTGGGTCTATGGAATGGGTTTGGAAATCTCAAAAGAAGAGGTTTCCTTACGAGACTAAAGTTCTGACCAGAAATCCCAAGAGACTTTCTCAGGACTCTGGGGGTGTGTCTAGACTATATGCCTCCGTCGACGGAGGCATGTAGATTAGCCAGATCGGCAGAGGGAAATGAAGCCGCGATTAAAATAATCGCGGCTTCATTTAAATTTAAATGGCTGCCCCGCTCTGCCGATCAGCTGTTTGTCGGCAGATCGGGGCAGTCTGGACGCGACGCGCCGACAAAGAAGCCTTTCTTGATCGGCACAGGTAAACCTGGTTTCGTGAGGCATACCTGTGCCGATCAAGAAAGGCTTCTTTGTCGGCGTGTCGCGTCCAGACTGCCCCGATCTGCCGACAAACAGCTGATCGGCAGAGCGGGGCAGCCATTTAAATTTAAATGAAGCCGCGATTATTTTAATCGCGGCTTCATTTCCCTCTGCCGATCTGGCTAATCTACATGCCTCCGTCGACGGAGGCATGTAGTTTAGACATACCCTGGTAGTGGGTGGTTCTTGGCTTTGTTCCCATCTGGAAACAAGAAAGGAAAGAAAACGCTATGGAAATGACTCAGATTCTTCATGTAAGAAAAGTTTGATTCATGTTCTAAAAATAGATGACACTTTGTGGTGTACCTGATCTTGGTCACTCAGTTCACATTGCTAATTATTTGGTAGTCATACATGATAATGGAGTGATTGTAAAGCTTCATTCTGGAAGAAGCCTTTGTTTTCAACACTCCCTGGAGCCAATGTTCTCTCTAATCGTTTTCCTTCCATGTGCAGATGTTTTTTCACCCATGTGTGGAATACATTTTACATGCACCAAGGAATGTGTGAATGTGCACCACCAGGAGAAACACAAACCTAGCTGTGGGTGCTCTGCTCATCAGCTGGCCGGCATTTGAATTTCTCCTGAGTGATCACACAAGCGCACACCTTACAGGGAACACTGCCTGGAGCTCATACCTTTGACACCATTAGGAGGTGCGAGGCATTGGGAATGCAGTGTGCGCTCGCAGCTGACCAAACCTCATTTCTCTGCACAGTGCAAATAATCAGCACATGATGTATCTACTGCCTGTTAATCTGTATAATGACAAGCTGAACAGGAGGTCTCAGAGGCTGCCAGCCATGCACAAAAGTCATTAATGGCTCCAGCTTCTGTAAAAACTCCCCTGCTTTGGCTTGCCAGGTTCTTTCTAGCTCAATACTGCTTGGGGGAAAAGAATTCCGTCTGTAATAAAAAAGAGACATAATTATCTGGATGAAAGTGGGAAAAAATTAGATACGATGGACGCAGAAAGGCCAAGAGAGCTGTAAAAGATATTAAATTCACTTTCCTCAGACTACTGTCTGAGTCCTGGCTTTGCTCAAAGTTGCGCCACACTTTTTAATGAAGAGCATTTTGATGAGGAATGCTGTTTTACATATTTCCTCCTACCGATGAAACAGTACCAAGTGCTCAGTGTATACCTGCAGCAAGCCATGCCTCCAACATGACAGCCATTTGCAGGTTTCTTTAGAATCCCCCAAGAGTGAGGAATCTTTTTTGGGCAGAGGGCCACTGACCCACAGAAAAATCGGAGGACACATAAAAGTGTGAGGGGAAAAAAAACGCCAACCTGATGAGGCTGCCAACTGAGAAACAAAAAGACACTCCCAATATTCCCTAGGCTCTGGGTTGGGGCCAAAAGTGAAGGGTTCAAGGGTTGCCAGGAAGCAGGCTTGGCATATGGGGTTTGGGCGGGAGGGAGGGTGCAGGAGTGGGTGGGGGGTTTGTTGGTCTGGACAGGAGGGAGGGTGCAGGAGCAAAGTGGGGGTCTGGGGTCTAGGTAATTGTAGCCAGACAGCCCTCCCCCATCTCAAACAATCTTGCTTGCCCTCTGAGATGTCTGTATACAGGGCAGAGAAGGAACAATAAGAAAATCAGCATAGCCATTAAGCTTTGATCTGCTTTGATGCGAGATCAGGATATGCGAGTGTTCCCTGACTCTGAGTAATGATTAAGGCAATAAACTGAGCTCGAGGCTGCAAGAAGTGCCCGGCTGGCACCCATGTTGATTTGAACACATTCGAATCCCTGGGAGAGAAAAAGAATGCCCAGTACTTCCAATTTAATCCTCTCAACTCTCTCTTACAAGTGTAAATTAAGTTCACATCTCCCTTGTAAGAACTGGTCTCACAAAAGACAGACCAGCACCATTTGGCATCACAGATAAGAAAGAGAAATACGTGACCCAATGGGTATAAAGGTGGGTACAGGAGCACACTCACTTTTGAGTGTCAAACTACCCTCTACCTGCTGGTCGGGTTAGGTGATTTGACCTCCCGAGGTTCCACGGGGACGCCCACCTCGTATTTTCGTCTTTCCAAGGAATTGAGGTACTGATCCTGGCCTGACACGCTGGGACCGAGTGACGCGGAAGGGGGTAAAAATTGTACCCGTATGTGTCCTTTTGTTATAGTGCATGCATAGAATAGAGCTCTTTAAAGATTAAGCTGTCATTTGGTACCATTATTCTCTATTTTCTATCTTTATTTTCTTTGTAACCTTTTTTTTTAATATATATATATATATATATTTGCCAGTAGTTAAGAAATAGAACAATAGCCATTGCAACCATATGATTTATAAGCTTCCTCAATAAACCTGTAACTGTTTAAGCTTTAACCTGACTCCTTCAGTTGCTGTAACAGAACCAGGCACAATTTAAAAGAACTTCAGCTGGTCTTAAGGGACAGATATAGGGAGAGCTTGGGTGTTTGGATTTGTGTCACATCCAGGTGGCAGAATCCACTGGGGCACTTCTCAGCCTCCCCCAGGCTGCCCGCTGTGAAGAAATCATAGATTCTAGCAGCTAAAATCTGAAGTGTAATAAGCTCTCCCTGTACACTTATTGGGCACCCGTCAGCCTCCTCCAGGTTGCCTGCTGCAAGGGACCCCGGTCTCAGCAGTTAAAGTCTCGGGTGTATAGCACATACACACTGCCCTGACCGTCGGCTGACAGTAATGGAGGCTGCAGGGCATAAGCATCATCACTGGCTTCCTGCTGCTGTGGGGCGGAGAAGCCCTGAACCTTGGGGGCTGGATCCAAGCTGCATCTGGCCCCTAGGTTCTCCACCCCTGCAGGCTCAAATATTTAAACATCTCATGTCCACACAAGAGCAGTGTAAACATATGGGCAGGCAAAACTGACTGAGCAGACTCAGACATGCAGACACATAGGGTATGTCTAGACTGCATCCCTCTGTCGGCAGAGGAATGCAGATTAGGCAGGTCGACATTGCAAATGAGGCAGGGATTTAAATAGCCCGCACCTAATTTGCATAAAAATGGTCGCCGCATTTTGACGACTCAGCACTTTGTCAGCAGAAAGTGGCAGTCTAGCAGGGATCTGTCAAGAAAGAAAGCCTCCTGCAAGGAGGTTTACAGGATCTGTTGAAAAAAGCTTTCTTTCTTGACAGATCCCACTCTAGACAGCCACTTTTGGCTGACAAAGTGCTGAGTCGGCAAAACGTGGCGACCATTTTTATGCAAATTAGGCACCAGATATTTAAATCCCTGCCTCATTTGCAATGTCGACCAGCCTAATCTGCATCCCTCTGCTGACAGAGGGATGCAGTCTAGACATACCCATAAAGTGCACCACACATATATTCCGATCTATATATGGGCTGTCCCATAGATGCTGAACAGGCAATTTCCCAGTACCCTGCATCTGTGGAGACCAGTAACACAGAATTGCACAAACAGGCTTTACATTTAATTAGTGGGCCATCCATTATTCATTGGAAGATTTCACTTGATATCTAAGAAAAAGCTACAATTTGCCTGTAAGATCAGCCATGTTTAACAAAAGGTCAGATTTATCCAGAATTCATTAGAAATTCTTTTAATATATAATCACATTTTAAGACACAATGTGGCAGATCACAGGGGCATGAGTAGAAAGATCAGAGAGGCTATGGAATAGAAAATGTGCAAGAACAATCTTGCAAGTTCATTGGGTGGCTGCTTCACTTTAAAAAATCCTGACATTTAAAATATGTCATGGGAAAGCACTGATAAGAGGGAGTTTTGCTCCACTAAACATCCGGTATAGTATTTCCTTTCATGCTAGAGATAGACCGAAGCTGAGAAGTTCACAGGCAAGTTTGACCTGAATTGGAACTTTCACAAATTTTGGGGGTGTTTAGAACCAGAGTACAGTCTTGGGCAAGTGCTAGAGGAAACTCCAGAAACAGGTGCAGAGCTGAACTTCCCTAAAATGCAAAGGATGTGTGCTTGTTGGGTGGAGAAGAGAATTCCACAATATTTTGAAACTTTTAAACGTTGTAAGTGGGGAAATGGTAGAAAGGTAAAAGTCTTTTCTGTTCCTCACCAGTCCTCTGAAGCCAGATTTCGATCCGCTGTTTTGGTGTCTAGTCTATTTCCTTCTTAACAAGACACACTAATGGGGAGATGTATCCCATTAGTATCCCATTCAAACCCGAATGCTTAACTTGGCCGAATAAGCCATGCGCAACTTACGGCCGTGTTTTACATTCTCATTATGAATAAAACTCTCAGAGGCACTAAGAGAACCGAGGTGCAATCTTCAGCACATAAGGCTCTTGAACCATGAAGACAAAAATGAAATATTTACATCACTTTAAAAATGTTGCATATTCCCGCAATTCTCATACGGCTGAATTCAACTGCCATCATCTTGAGCTTATTTGCCAGATCATCATGTTGATTACTCACCTCTCAGACAGAGCAGCCACTGTTACCTGAATGTTTTCACATAGCCCAGGGGCTCCTTGCAATCTGGAAACCAACGTTTCCAGATTCATCATTTACTGAGAACACTGTGGCCTGAATCACATCCTTCCACTCGCTGAATGCCCGTCACGGTCTTTCCTTAAACTAGTCTGACCTCAGTGAATCAAAATCCATATCTCCTGTTGGTGAGAAACCCAGGGCCTGTGTGTCCTGATTCACAGAGGCACGAGGCTGACTTTCTCTGGCACTGGTGGTGATGGGAGACTTCAACTTCCAAGAAATCTATTGGCAAAGTAACACATCAGGGCACAGATTATCCAATACATTCTTGGAATATATTGAAGCCAATTTTTTCTTTCAGAAGGTGAAGAAAGCTATTGGGGGAGGCTGTGCAAGAAGTGATTTTTGACAAATAGGGAGGAACTGGTTCAGTCTTAGGGATGGTCTTCACTACTACAGGGATTGCCACTGCAGCAATTGATAAACCAACCATGGATTGGTTACACCTGCTTAGACATGATGAATTGATCTCCAAGTGCTGTCCCGTTGACAGTGGTACTCCAACAGGATGAGAAGAGTAGTTGGCATCATTGGGGGAGAGCAGCCCCACTGACGGTACCGCAAATGAGACACTGCGGTAAGTATGTCGACTTCAGCTATTTATGTAGCTGAAGTGACATAGATTTGATCGATGGGGGGCGAGTATAGACAAGGCCTGAGAAAGTGGAAAGCAGCTTATGTGAAAATGATTATGAAATGATAAAGTTAATAATGTGAAGGAATGGTTTGAGGGAGAACAGCAAAATAAAGACAATGGATTTCAAGAAGGCAGACTTTATCAAACTCAGGGAGTTGGTAGGTAAAATCCCATGGGAAGCAAGACTAAGAATATAAACAATTGAAGACAGTTGGCAGTTTTTCAAAAAGACTTTATTAAGGGCACAAAAGCAAACTACAGTAGAGTCCCTATCATCCGACCTAAACAGGACTGACACATGGTCAGATTACCGAATATGTCAGATGATAGAGACTCTACGATAGAGCCCCGTTGGTCTAGCAGCAGCTGATGTGGCTCCTGCCGGAGTGCTTCTTCCCTGGCAGGAGCCGCATCAGCGGCTCCTAGAGAGCAACAGGACAACTGATGCCGCTGATGCTGGGGCAGAAGCAGCCCCGGCAGGAGCCACATCAGCGGCTTCAGGGCACGGGGCGGAAGAGCAGGAGCGGCAGCAGCTGCTCCAAGAGAGTGACGGGGCAGCAAGAGGGGCATTTCTCCTGGCCCGCGCTGTATCCGACCCTGCAGCTTCCAGGGACAAAGTCCCCAGAGCTGCAGGGTCGGATAAAGCAGAGTGTCGGATTACTGGGTGTCGGATAATCCGGACTCCACTGTATTCCAGTGTATAATGTGTAGGAAAGATAGGAAGTATGGTAAGAGACCATGCTGTGTTAGTTAGGAAATCCTGAATGATCTAAAAATCAAAAAGGAGTCATACAAAAACAGAAACTAGGTCAAATTACAAAAGATGAATGTAAACAAATAACTCAAGTGTGTAGGGGCAAAATTAGAAAGGCCAAGGTACAAAATGAGATTAAATTAGCTAGAGACATGAAGGGTAACAAGAAAACATTCTACAAATACATTAGAAGCAAGAGAAAGAGCACAGTCAAGGTAAGACTGTTAGTCAAATAAGAGGGAAAAAACAATATGTAGAAATAGCAGAGGTGCTTAATGATTTCTGTGTTTTGGTTTTCACCAAGAATGTTGGTGGTGATTGGACACGTAATGGAATGCCAATGAAAATGGAGTAGCTAAAATAGGGGAAGAACAAATTAAATATTACTAAGACAACTTGGATGTCTTCAAGTCAGCAGGGCCTGATGAAATACATCCTAGAATACTCAAAAAGTGGACTGAGGAACACATCTGGGCCATTAATTATCTTTGAAAAGTCATGGAAGACATGAGAGATTCTAGAAGACTGGAAAAGGGCAAATATAGTACCCATCTTTAAAAAGGGGGAAAAAGACAACTCAAAGAATTACAGACCAGTCAGCTTAACTTCTGTGCCAGGAAAGTTAGTGTTTGCAAATTGATTCCTTTATTATTTGCTCCATCTAGAAGATAATAAGGTGATAAATAATAGTCAGTATGGATATGTCAAGAACAAATCATGTCAAACCAAACGGATAACTTTCTTTGACAGGGTAACTAGCGTTGTGGATGGGGGAAAGCAGTAGATGTGGTATATCTATCTAGACTTTAGTAAGATTTTTGATGTAGCTTCACATGACCTTTTCATTATCAAAGTAGAGAAATGAAACCTAGGAGTTACTATAATGTGGGTGCATAACTGGTTTGATAACCATTCCCAGAGAGTAGTTGTCAATGGTTTAGTCATGCTTGAAGGGCATAAAGAGTGGAGATTCTCCAGGATCAGTTCAGGGTCCAGTTCTGTTCAATGCCTTCATCAAAAATGTAGATAATGCCATGAGGGCACACTTATAAAGCTTGCAGATGATACCAAGCTGGGAGGGGTTGCAAGTGCTTTGGAGGATAGGGTCATCATTCAAAATGATCTGGACAAACTGGAGAAATGGTCTGAGGTAAATAGGATGAAATTCAATAAGGACAAATGCAAACTACTCCACTTAGAAAGGAACAATCAGTTGCACACATACAAAATGGGAAGTGAGGGTATGTCTACACTACCCCTGCTAGTTCGAACTAGCGGGGTAATGTATGAATACCGCACTTGCTAATTAAGCCCGGGTTTTGAATTTCCCGGGGTTCATTAGCATAAGCGGGGAGCCGCCATTTTTAAATCCCCGCTGCATCGAACCCCGTGTAGCGCGGCTACACGGGGCTCGAACTAGGTAGTTCGGACTAGGGTCCTATTCCGAACTACCGGCACTCCTCGTGAAACGAGGTGTACCGGTAGTTCGGAATAGGCACCCTAGTCCGAACTACCTAGTTCGAGCCCCGTGTAGCCGCGCTACACGGGGTTCGAAGCAGCGGGGATTTAAAAATGGCGGCTCCCCGCTTATGCTAATGAAGCCCGGGAAATTCAAATCCCGGGCTTCATTAGCAAGTGCGGTATGCATACATTACCCCGCTAGTTCGAACTAGCGGGGTAGTGTAGACATACCCTTGACTGTCTAGGAAGGAGTACTGCGGAAAGAGATCTAGTGTAATAGTTTTTCATCGTAATCTAGTGACTGATTATTTGCTTTTTACGCATTTTAACACATCTACTTTCTCGCTATTATTTTGTCAACATGTAGGCTCTTGCATTTGCTCAGATAATTGCTGTGGGAGCATCTCTTTTTACTTGGCATTGCTTCCCCCCGGTTAGCACAACGCAACAAGGAGCTTCAAGCAGTCATAAAACCGGGTGGGCAATAAGGCATCCCTTCTGACACCGCATTCCCACTCCGCCCAGGTCATTCTCCCCTGGTGGCTCATTTTAGTTGGGTTCTTTTCCAAATTCCTGCTGCAGTAGCTGGGTTGTGAAAAGAGGCTGCAGCCACATCAGCAGATGGAATGTCGTGCTAGGCAAAATGGCGGCAGCTTTCTCCAGACACTCCTTTCAGAGTTCTCCTTCCACTGGACACCCTCCAGCCAAAGCTCGCAGAGGCCCTGTTTTGAGAACAAAACAAAGATCATAAAGGGGCGAGGTGCTCTCAAAGACCGTGGCTGAGCTCTGATGGTGATGTCTGGGTTTCTGCCAACCCCGTTTAAACCCAAGCACTCTGCTCTGTTATGCTGTTTTCACTTGATACCACTGCCCGTTCCCATGCCTGCAGACCTGACTGCCCTCACCTTGCCCAGGAGGTTGTTGGCTTCCCTGCCCATTCCTATAATACTAAGCACCGTTCACATAAAATCAGCAGCAAAATGCCTAATAGGTCGCCCTGATCCTCTGGTTCCCAAACCTGGGGGTCTTTTTTATGTTCCTTATTAGGGCTATTGAAGATCGTTTCATTCTCTCACAAGGCAACTCAATGAATGGAAGTATAAAGGAATTAGAAACAGTTACAATATGTCATATCAATGCCATTAAGAGTGCGGAAAAAAAAATTGCGACCAGCTACCAAACAAGGGAATAATGTCTCCCCATTCCTTTATTCCCACCCCACCATCCCAAATCAATTAGCTTTTCATTTGTTTGAGGAAAAGTCAACATTATACAAAGGCAGCAGAAGCTGTTTGTGAATAATGTTATTGTATCTCTCCCCCCGCAACAAAATTCCCTTCGAGAGTTTCCAGCCACTTCGAGTGATTGAACACTGGAGGTTCATTTGTTGGGAGGGACGCACAGATGGGACTCAATCCAGATTTTGGCCTCCCTCAAAATTACTAAAAAGTCCTGTGCAATGTTTCCTCTATGTTTCTCCATCCTTGGACAGAATAATTTTGTTACATGCACCAAAGCATGTGTGAATGTGCACCACCATTAGAAATATAGGCAGCCAGCTGCTAATAGCTGTGAGTGTTCTGCTAGTCAACTGGGTCACATTTGAATCTTTTCTGTCTACTTTTGGGTTTCAGATCTCAAAAAACAGACTGGGGAACTGGAAAAGATTCAGAGAAGGGCAGGGACTTGCTACTTTAGGGTCTAAAGTGGCTCTCAAGAAATGTTTAAAGACTTATCAATGAACTGGAAGAAAATATGGAATCCCTGCTGGTTACATGTGTGGGTAACAAAATTCGAACCGAGTGGGAAACAAAGCTGAGGCCAGGGCCATGACATGGAGTGAGCTGGGTCCCTTGGGAAGCTGGGCCCATGCGAACAAAACAGGTTTTCACAGAGCCAAATGCACAAGGTCCACCCTAGCCCCAAAGCCTGCAGGTCACACCCCTGGAAGGGGGAACTGTCCCCAGGCAAGCAGGGACTCTGAGAAAGATTTAGGCACATGCTGGGCAAGCCTCGCAATAGGATCCCAGGGTGATGCTGTGGTGAATACGGCTACAGCCATCACTTAACCACACGAGCAGAGGAGTGAGCAGGGCAGGCAGGTGACAAAGCATCTGTGAAATTGACATTGGACACTGCAGCCTGCTTTAGGGGCCACATTTTAAAAAAAGGTTGAAAAATTGGAGATGAGGGACTATGTTTTGCAGGCTGAAGAAAAACACCTTCTTGGGAGCTATCGGAAGGAGCCCAGTCTGTTTAGCTTCCACAACAGGAGGCTGAGAGGTGACTTCATTGACGTGTGTAAGTGCCTTCCCGGAGAGAAAATGTCAGGCATTAAAGGGCTGTTTAATGTTGCAGAAAAAGGCAGAATAAGACCAGTGGCTAAAAGAGGAAAACAGACACATTGATATTAGAAATGAGGCACAAATATTTCATAGTGAGGATGATTCACCACTGGAACAAACTACCAAAGCAATTTTCTAATGAAGACGAGATGCCTTTCTGGTGTGTGCTTGGATCAAAACTCAGCTGCTATGATCTACAGGAGGGCTGGGATATGCAGGGGTCTGATTCGATGCGCTAATGGTCCCTTCTGGCCTGAAAGTCTACTAATTAATGAAAAACTGAGTGTGGCCTAGGGAACAGCCTCTGGACTTTACTGTGCAGCCAGCTTGATCCCCAGACTCAGTTGTCGTGAAGTGGGATGATCCAGAGGAAGCCGCTCAAACATCCAGAGAGGCGGACCAGGGTCAGGACACCAGCCTTCGGAGGGAGGAGTGGGTGTGGCAGTGACATCACAAAGGCCTGTTGCAGGACCTCAGCCTATTGGGGGACAGCGGTGGGGAGGTGGTGACCTCACAGAGAGACCCTGACATCATCCAGGCAGGAGAGAGGCGCCAGGCAGGGACAACTTTAGAGACTCCCATGGCTTTGCAGCAGGAAGGCTCCTTCTCGAGATTTCTGCTTGGGGACTGAAAGATAATTAGGATTAACGTATGTGAGCATGAGGAGGAACCTCATAGGAGTTTTCTCCTTCTCTGTTACTGATTTTGTGGCCTCTGTTTAGACAGTAAGAGCCTCAGAGAGGTTTGGAACCTGTTCAGTCTGATCCACCTGGTACCAGCTGAATTCTAGGTATAGATATCATCAGGTTAAAGATGATTTAATTTCCTACCTAGGACTTTGCCCCATAGAATCACTGGGGGTTTGTCCTTTCAAGTTTCCCCTTTCATCCTTCTCTCTCTCTTTCTCTTGCTTCTTTTCCCCCTTTTCTACTCCTCCCTGCCTCCACCAAGGAGGGTGTGTGTGTGTGTCGGGGATTTGCTGTCACTGTGAGAAGCCTCACAAAGAGGTGAGGCTGGAAGAGCGCACAGAGATTGATCTGCTATGGCGGTGATTTGAGCCATCCCTTTGGACTTCTGCCGAGACAGCTCCTCCTCCCAGCTCTGAGTCTCAATGCTGATTGGCCGAGCCGGTGGCTGTTGACAGGGAAGACTCGGGCCCTTTTGACGATGAGCAATTGCTGGTCTGCAGCTCGTGTGAGAGTGCTGTATTCTGATCAGCCAGTGAGTCCCGAGGGGCAGGACCTCAGCCTAGCAGCAGAGGGGTGGGTGTGGCAGTGACATCACAAAGGACTGTTGCAAGACCCAATAGAAAAATGATGCTCACAGAAGCCAGGCAACCGGACCCCAGAAGAAATGATGCACCCACCTCCCAGCGGAGACTGTCCCCCATGGAGCCCTGTTGTAACTTATCAAATCCTCTGAGATTGGCCTCGGCTGGAGGATGAGTCTGTCTCCCTCCTTCTCCCTCGACTCGATTTAGAATTAACCCCTCTCCCCGGGCACCAAGGACACGCCAACCACCGTGGCCAGAAAGCGGGTGCCAGGGGCCTATCTCAGAAGGCAGCACGAGGGCCAGCAGCAGCACAGAAGGAAGGGTGGCATTGTATAGCACCGCTGCTCCGCCTTCTCCACCACTGCCGCCGGCGGCTCTATCGTTCAGGCTGGGCGTACAGACAGTCGGTGCGGTGGCCGGTGGCAGCGCACAAGCAAGGGTGGCATGGTGTGGTATTGCCTCCCGTCCTTCTGTGCCACTGCTCCTGCCTGTTCTGCCCTGCAAGGAACACAGTGTCAGGCAGATTGTGCTGTGGAGGGGAGGCCCGGGGAGAACGGCTGCGCTGCTTTGACATTCAGCACGGAGAATGCACAGGGCCAGCTCTGCCTTCCCACAACACTGCCCTGTGGGACGCTTACCCACAATGCTTTGCTCTGTCTGTCGCTAGGGACTAGCCAGGTGGCCAGGACATGTCGACAAGCGGGAGGGGAGGGGCAGTTTCACTTTTGGTGACTTTTGCATGTCGACAGCACTTTCATCACCAGACCTTCCCAGGGTAGACAGAGCCCCTGACGGCAGGGACTTCAGCCAACCGGGCCAGGGAGGAAGCTCAGAAGGGGAGGTGGCCTGGGGACAGCAGCCCCACACACCCTGGGGGCAGGACCTAGGGTCGGGACAGTGTGGGAACAGGGTGCTGTGCTCTTGCCTGGCGGGCTGCTGTGGAGTATGCAGGGTCGGGGCACAAACAGGCTGGAAATAGCTTCCTTCCCCCACTGCTGAGCCTCACTGAGCGGTGGAGAAGCTTCCCCCGGCCAGCGCTGGGGGGGCTGTGGCACGTGCAGGGCTGGACACCTCCTGGCCAGCGTCCCGGGCCACAGGGCTTGAGTGTTGCCTGGTGCCAGCTTGGCCAGAGGCAGCAGGGGAAGGAAGGAGCCGGCCAGCCAGGCTGTGGGTGAGCAGAATGATCTGACCAGGGGCTGGTTCTCTGCACAGCTCCGGGAGTGGGAAGCATTCCACTGGGGGGGAAGAATGGAGGAGCAGCAGGGCTGGAGGGCTGAAGGGGCACAGCAGGGAGAGGACAGCGAGAGGGGAAGCAGGGCAGGGCTAATGGGAGGCAGCAGAGATGACACAAAACCAGCCCCACCAGCCCACGCTCACCAACCATCACAGCAAGGATCCAGTGCTGGCTGGAAACAGGACAGAGCTAAAGGGGGTCTCCTGGCCAAGAGGAGGTGCACAGCACGGTCTGCGCTGATGGCCCTGCAGGTAGAGCCACTGGCCCCCCCACTCCCATTCCCCACTGGTGGGTGGGCAGCATGAGAGCAAGGATCCAGCCAGCACAGGACAAACCAGTGTCGATGGGAGGCGAGAGACAGACAATATAGAATCTGGGCATCTGGTCACTCTGTCATCCTATAGGACATTTTATATATATATATAGAGAGAGAGAGAGAAAGAGAGAGAGATTACTGATAGAGTGATGTCATCATGTCACAGTGGCCACAGACTGGGGGTAGGCATGGGGGGGTAAAGCCCCACCCCCAGCCCTGCCCCTTCCAACTAAGGCCCTGAACCTGGAGCCAAGCCCCACCCACGGCCAGCCTGGTCCTCTCTGGTGGCCACGTGGAAAGCGGGGGGCTTTCAGACCACAGCCTCGGCTGGGCAGTGGAGGGAGATGGGGGGGTTAGGCTTAAGGGGTTAGCCCCTTCCTGCACAGGGACAGGGGCTAGCATGGCCTCAGCCTGGGGGGGAAGAGCCGAGGCTGGTGCAGCCTCAGGTAGGGAGAGGGGGAGCTGGGGCAGGAACAGCCTGAGCCGGGGAGGGAGAGAAAGAGCCGGGGCTGGCGTGGCCTCGGGTGGGGGATGGGGCTGGCGCCACCTCAGTCTGGCCCTCCCCAGTGGCTGGGGGGAGTTGAGGAGCGTAGCGAGCACGGGACGCAGCCCCCTGGTTAAACTAAAAGAGGAAATCCTGGAGACAGGACTAACATAAACCTTAGGCTCTAGTCTTTTCCTAAGCAGGCTGCTCCCACGGCTTTTGTCCCTAGAGAAACTCTTAGTCCTGTTCAGTGTCTCTCACAGGCAACCATTTGTCTTCTTGACTTGGAGCTAATGAGACTCACCTGATCCAGCTGAGTCAGCAGGCAGCTCTGCACCTCCACAACAAGTTCCTAAAGACCTGTTCCATGAGCGCCGGTGCCTGTCACGCTTCCGCCATCCGAGGTGCAAAAATCAGAGCAGGGACATCACATAAAATAAGCGTTAGCATCCTTAACTGGAAATGAATGTACCTCTGTCCTCAGTCTAAGCTACAGTCTTGGGTTACTAGGTTTGCCCAGAAACCCAAGTACAAGTGTGTTACATTCCGAAAAGTCTGGCCTTTCATGTCCTCTGGCAGAAGAGTGTGGTATCTGAGAACGTACCACAAAACTCTCATTCTTTGCCTTTTGGCACAGACATACTTTGGAAATTCAACATACAAAGGTGGAAGTAAGCATAATAGCCAATAGTATTGTGATGGGAAAGAAGGAGAAAAGTCACAAGAAAGGGATATTAGAGGTAGAATGGAGGAGAGACACAATCTAAGGACATAATTGTCTTTGATATCATTCCATTGTGTCAAATACAATACCCCCAGACTGTACACCAATGAAGGTTTGATTCCAGTATGAAACTCTGGTTTCTCTGCCTCTTCTTTGATTCTTTATAGTACCATTTAGATCCTTTGATGGAATCACAGCCTGATTATGTGCATTTGGGAAGACCATTATGCCTCATATTGCATTATTGTTAATTATGATTATTATTTATTAACTGCCTATGAAATAGTTGAGAATATTTTCTCACTGCAATATGTTGTGGTGGCTTAGACAGAGGGGTTGCAGGGAGTTTCATGGCTCTGAACCTTTTATGGAGATGACAATGATGATCATTCAGTAAAAGAAACTATATTAAGTGACCTTTGAAGTGCAAATGAGCACACAGAAGTGACGAAAGTCCACCTTCTGGGACACCCACTCAGCCTTAACTCTGACCCTGCCAGGTCTCACATATGGATGAGCATATATTTTTCAGATGGAATAATCAAATAAAACATTTTTCCACATGCTTGATGGCATTTACATGACATATTGTAACTGTTTCTCATTCCTTTATACTTCCAGGAATCAAGTTGTCATTGTGATAGACACTATTCTATAAAATCCCCAGTTCATTTGATTGAATTAAATGAAACCTGATTGAGTTAGTGTTAACACTTTTGGGGGTACGTTGCCATAGAAATAGAAATGTTTACGTTAGCAGGAAGCTGGTCCACCAAAGGAGGGAAAGAGTGCCCCATAATGCATAGTGCCAGCCAGAACCCTGGGACCTTTAAATTTCTGCCAAACCAGTGTTTCCCAGATGGTGTTCAGCGGAACCCCAAAGTTCCGCAAAGTGAAAATAAGGGTTCCATGAGAAAATTCCATTACAGTAACATTTTAGGATTAAATAAAATAATAATAATTAATATTGTGATTTTTGTTTTTAAATATATTCTACTAAACTAAATGTAGATCTTATGCCCTTGTTTTGCATTTGTTTATTATTGTCCTTACTTACTTGTGGTCTACTTTTTCAGCTCCATATATTAGACTGTTATTAGGGGGTTCCGCAAAATTCTTTCACATTTAAAAGGGTTCTGTGGCCAAATACAATTGGGCCACACTGGCCTAGAGCACTGTGCTATGTACTCTGGTCAGCTCTGAGGGCTGGGGAGGGGAGTCCACTGTGCTGCGGGTGACCAGAAGGCTCAGGGCCCTGGTCTTGCCTCTTCCCAAGGCCCCCCACTTTCTGGGAGCAAGGAGTGCCTCCTCCTCCCGCTTGCCCAGGGGCCCATGGAAGTATATGAAGCATGCACAGATAGACTTTCTGGGAATGGAACTTCTCTAAAGGAAGCATCTTTTCTAGTAATGAAAAGCAAATCATCCAGTTGCCAAATTACACCACGTGAAAAAGACCCCAAATCCTCGAAGGTGCTTTATATGAAACAAACAGTTAACAGTGTTTTCATGAGAAGCCAAGGAATTAAAAGGCTATTATGAGCAACAGGACTAAAATACCATTGGTAAACACTGAGAGATAAGGTGGGGGAAGTCCTAGCTTATATTGGACCAACTTTTGATGGTGAGAAGGATGCATTTTTGAGATGCACGGAGCTCTTTTTCAAGTCTGGGAGAGACACTCAGAGTATCACAAGTACATAAGAACATACGAATGGCCATTGTGGGCCAGACCAAAGGTCCATCCAGCCCAGTAGCCTGTCTTCCAACAGTGGCCAATGCCAGCTGCCCCAGAGGGAATGAACAGAACAAGGAATCACCAAGTGCTCCATCTCCTGTCACCCATTCCCAGCCTCTGACAAACAGAGGCTAGGGACACCATTCCTACCCATCCTGGTTAATAAGTTTTGATGGACCTAACCTCTATGAATTTATCTAGTGCTTTTTTGAACCCTGTTAAAGTCCTGGTCTTCACAACATCCTCTGGCAAGGAGTTCCACAGGTTGACTGTGCACTGTGTGAAGTAATTACCAGCATAAGGAGCTAACATGTGTTAGACACAACAAATCCTGCATCTTGATGGGGGTTACTCAAGATGACCCCTCTAACCCTATGATTCTACAGTTCTAAGACATCTAAGTCATGGCTATACACACAGGCTCCTCTTACAAACCACTTGAAGCAGTCTGGTCACTTGTCTGACTATTCTTACAGTTAGGAAGTTTCTCCTGAGATTTAATCTCAAACTGCTGTGATGGAGTTTGAACCCGATACCTTTCCTCCTGGCCTCTGTGGCAAGACAGAATGACCTTTCTCCATCTTATTTATGGCAGCCTTTCAAGTATCTGAAGACTGCTGTCATGCCCCCCTTTAAGTTCCCCTTTTCTAAGCTAAACATATCAGCCGTGTCTAGACTGGCCAGTTTTTCCGGAAAATCAGCCGCTTTTCCGGAAAAACTTGCCAGCTGTCTACACTGGCCGCTTGAATTTCTGCAAAAGCACTGACTTCCTACTGTAAGAAATCAGTGCTTTTTGCGGAAATACTATGGTGCTCCCGTTCGGGCAAAAGTCTCTTTTGTGCAAAACTGTGTAGACAGCTGAGATTTGTTTTATGCAAAAAGGCCCCGATCGCGAAAATGGCGATCGGGGCTTTTTTGCGCAAAAGCGCGTCTAGATTGGCCAAGGATGCTTTTCGGCAAAAAGTGCTTTTGCGGAAAAGCGTCCGTGCCAATCTAGACGCTCTTTTCCGAAAATGCTTTTAGCGGAAAACTTTTCCGTTAAAAGCATTTCCGGAAAATCATGCCAGTCTAGACATAGCCATCCAGTTCTTTAAGCCTTTTCTCACATGGCCTGCATCCCATCCCTTTGATCATCTTTGTCTCTTGTCTCCGGATCCTTTCCAGTTTCTTTAATCCTCTCTTTACATTGATGACCAAAACTGGACACAGCTCTCCAGCTGAAGCCTAACCAGCATTGAGTAAAGCCGTATTATCACCTCCCCTGACATCCATGCTATGCCTCTGGTAATACAATGATAGAAATGTAGCCGTGTTATGTAATACAACTGACACAGGCTGGACTAGGGCCCATGGCCCCCTGCTGGAGGCCTTGTGGTCCTGCTATCCCATCCTAAAAAAGTATAGTTGAGAGGTCTTTCAAGCTACCTAGAGTGGCTGTGTAGGAACAACCAATCAGGACCCAGCAAGTCAGTATAAGAAGAGCTGCTGGGTCAAAGTAAAGTAGGTCCCTGTTAGAGCTAGAGGAGAGCAGTTGGTGCTCTGGGCTGGCTGCTGGGATGCCACTAGGACAAGGCCCTGAGGTAAGAGTGAAGAAGGTGATGGGGCCTTGGGAAAGCAGTCCAAGGAATCATAGCAGCAATGCAGTTATTTAAATGGACATGCCAGACAGCTGCTATCTACAGAGTCCCTTGGCTGGGATGCAGAATTAGGGTTACCGGGTGGCTTCAAAAAAAATATCAGACACACTTGATCTCAGATGGAGGGGGGAGACTGGCTGTGAGGGGAGTGGGGCTGGCTGGCTGGGAGGAGGTGGGGAAAACCGGCCCGCGGGAAGCAGGGCTGGCCGGGAGGAGGAAAGGGGGAACGGGACTGGCCAGGGAGGAAAGTGGGGGGAGAGAATCGGCTGGTGGGGAGCAGGACTGACCCGGGCGCACACAGATCCCGGTGTGCTGCCCATCCCGTGCATAGCCCAGGTCCCCACCAACTTCTCATTAGCCACCGGAGGGGAAGGGGCCTGATCTTTGAGGCACTGTGAAAGGGACGCAGAACTATAGCAGCCCAATGATAGTGCTGTGGCCAGAAAGGCCCTATGAGGGCTCAGACATGCCCTCCAGGGAAGGAGCCCTGGGGCACTGCCCTAGTCCAGAGCAGGGGGACAAACTGAAAGGCAGTAGAGAGCACTGAGAGTTCCTTGTGGAACTTGTATGCCAGAAGGAGTTTGCTTTTTTTCACTTACAGACTGTGCGTGTCTCAGCCAGAAGGCTGAGTCATCAGAGAGCCACCAGACAGAGATAGAGTTCAGGCATGTGCACTCGGCCAGGGAGCACCTGCAAGAGGTGACTGCTCTAGGTAGGGCCAGCCCGAGTCATTTGCACGCCCCGAGCCCCAGGAGTGCAGCGCCACCCCCGGGAGAGTGACGCATGCATGGCCCCGCCCCTGGGTGCCTAGCGCATGCATGGCCCCGCCCCTGGCGCGCGGAGCATGCATGGTGCTGCTCCCATCCCGCCCGGCCCGGCAGCCCCGCGTGGCGCCCCCTACAATGGGATGCCCCAGGCGGTAGCCCGCCTCACCCGTACCTTGGACAGGCTCTGGCTCTAGGGATGTTACATTTTGATTAATCAACTAATCAAATAGTTGATGGGATTTCCATCGACTACTCGATGAGGACTAGCATGGCATTATGTCTTTGAAATGCACAAGAACCCCTGCTGAGGCTCTTGTACATTTCAAAGAGGAAGCACTACATGGAGCCTGAATCCCCCGCTGGCCCCAGGCTCCTTGTGGCGCTTCTGCTTTGAAATGTACAAGAGCCCCAGGGGGGACTCTTGTACATTTCAAAGTTGGAACATGGCTGCTGCGCCCTTGCCCCTCCCACGGAGCTGGAGCTGGAGAGAACTGGCTTTTGCTTGTCGGATAGTCGACTAATCAATTAGTTGCTTATGTCCCTAGACTGTACCCTATTACAGCAACTTAAAATTGCATTTTTTTTTTTTTTTGGTAACTGCATCACATTGCTGCCTCACGCAGAGGTTAGGATCCATCACATCTCCCAGCTCCTTCTCAGCAGTGCTGCTGCCAAGCCAGCTTGCCCCTCCTCTGTGTTTGTGCATTTGGTTTTTCCTCCCTGAGGCCATGTCTACACTAGACACGGAAGATTGGGTTAAGGGACGCAACTCCAGCTATGTCAAATACATAGCTGGAGTATTTTACTTTAAGCTGAGCTAGGCGGCATCTTCACAAAGGGAGGCCGATGGAAGCAAACCCGCACCGTGGCTTCCCTTACTCCTCAGGACTGCGAAGAATATGGGTGCTGACCGGGGCCAATCAGCATTCAATTTAGTGGGCCTTAACTAGACCCACTAAATCAAATGCCAAAAGAGCCCTCTCCAGTGCAGCAAGTGACAACGTGGCCTGAACTGTAGCATGTCACATTTGTCTTTGTCGAGTTTCATTTTGTTATTTATAACCCAGTTCTCCAATTTATTAGGGTCCTTTGGAATTTGAGCTCTCTCTTCCAAAGTGTGGCCAACGCCCTCCTTCCCCACACCAGCTTTATTTCATGTGCAAATGTGACCCGTGTGCTCTCTATCCTACATCCAAGTAATTAATACAGGTATTAAACAATATCGATCCCTTGGAGCCCCACTTAAGAGCTCCCTCCACTCTGGCATCATTGCATTAATAGTTGCCCTTTGTTTGCTTGCTTAACAGAAGGCCATGTGGGATTGTGTTGCACACACACTATTCAAAATGAAGTGGGCAATTAACACCCTGTGACACTGATTACTTTTCCCAAAGAGCTTTGTGCAGCTCGAAAGCTTGTCTCTTTCCCAAGCAGACGCTGGCCCAATAAAACACATTACTTCACCCACCTTGTCTCGCTCCTAGCCTGGGACCAACACAACTACCTCCCCACCACACAAAAAATTCATAATCACTTAGATGCTCTTTCAGCATCTCATGCAGGGACGACTCACTGAGTAACATGTTGGCAAGACATTTCCCTCTTTGTTAGATTCCTTGCAGCTACGGTTTTTTTTCTCCCTGAGCAGAACCTCTATATTGATTTATCCAGGAATCAAATGAGATGAGAGAGGCAATAATCAAAGCTGGATGTTATGAAAGCATGAATCAGAGCCTTCAAATCAAAGCTGAGTAGACGGGGGCATTCTCTGTTAATGTTCTCAGCAGAAGGCCACAGCAACACTTAGAGAAAAAGATTCAAAATGTTCCTGAATCAGAGTTTTAAACAACACTCCGGAGTGCTTCGAGGGTAGTGTTGAAACAACTGAGACTATAAGCTCTTTGAGGCTGGGGTTGTCTGCTTGTTCTGAGTTTGTACAGCACCTAGCACGCCTGCTCCACAACTACATGATACTACAAATAAAATTGCAAGCCTAGAAAGGCAAACAAAGAGTAGTCCGTTCGCACCATTAGAGACTAAGAAAAATATATGGAATCATGAGCTTTTGTGGGTAAAACCCACTTCCTCAGGTGAATTGGAGTGGAAATAACAGCAGGAATACCTGCCAATTGTAGGACCCATGTTAATGAGGCTAATTAAGTAGGCTAGATGTGTCCCATGCATAGCTTTTGATGTGAAAACGTGGATGTTAAAGGCAGGGGAAATTGGCTTTGTAATGAGTTAACCGGTTAATGTTTTTATTCAAGCCCGGTGATTAATTCCAGTTTTGCAGTCTCTCTCTCTCTCTCTCTGTAATTAGTTAGTGAAATTCCTTTGTAAATGCCAACAAAGTGCCTCAGCAGGGTTTGAACCAGCAGTCATCAACAACACAAGCCCAGTTGCCCCCATCTTGAACTAAATGTGGAACACCAATAACTCGTACCAGTAGTAAGGCTTTTTTTACCCTTTCTGTGAACCAGCTTCTAAAGGGTGACATGACGCATTTAACAAGTGTGTCACATCAGAAAGGCAGCACAATTAATAAACTGCATCTATTTGTATGTGAGTCCAACTTGAAGTGCTCCCAACCAGCATGTACCTCACACCTTAAGTGTCTGTAGAGAGCTCCAGCCCTGGTCCAGGGATGCTGAAATACGTGTCAGAGTCTGACTTCCACCAGGCTTGATTACAGCCAGCAAGGTAACCCCAGCACAGTTCCACTCCAAAAGTGCCCTAAAAACAAGTGCCGTGAACAATGTCCCCTCTAATCAGTTCCACTCGTGTGCAGAATAAATGTGATGTGCACCAAGGCATGTGTGACTGTGCACCATCAAGAGAAGTGCAAAACCTAGCTGTGGGCGCTCTGCTAATAGCTGGGCAGCATTTGAATTTCTCCCAAGTGGCTGCACAAGCGTCCAGCCTACAGGAAACACTGGCCAGGAAGTGTCTAGCCCTCTCCTAAGCCATATCTACGCTCCACAGTTAAGTCGACACAGAGCTTCCAAATGAAGCGAGTCAGTTTTGCATTTCAGCACCACGCTCATTGTGTGGCCAGAATGCATCCTCACCAGTGGTTCTTGCATCACTGCACAGCACTTTGTACTGGGGGTAGCTACCCACCGGGCCCAGCTCGGAGAAATAAGGTGGTTCGTTGTTCTCCTCAAGAGACAAAACTACAACACAGAATGTTAACTGGGGTAAATATGCCCTTCCCTTTAAGTATAGCTGGTGGTTTAGGTGAATAGTAAAACAAAATTGTTAACAAAAGATGATAAGGTTTTAGGTGAGTGAAAGTATAAGGAAAGAAGACAGAAAGAGTTACAAGTAAAACATAATGTGCTGCAAAAGTTCAAAAAAATAATCTAGCAAGACGTGGGCTTTGTTCATGGTGGTTTCTCTCATGGGTTGTTCTTCCCAGCCATGCAGTAGCATAGCGAGAGGACCAAGGGCGGGGAGTTGCCCCCGGGTGCCATGCTAGGGGGATGCCAATTTCCCCTGTTATCCCGCCCCGTTATCCCTCAGCTCGCCTGCTCCTCCTCCGCCTGCTGCCGGCGGTTGGAGCCTCCTCCCTGCCTCCAGCCCAACCCTCCTCCATCTCCACTGGTGGGTTAGTGAATGCAGGGGCTCGGCCCCAAACTGGAAAGGGCGGGGACGACACAGTACAAGCTTCTGCCCCCTCCTCCCAGGGTCAGGCTCAGCCGTGCGCCAAGTTCGGGGCCCCACTGTGCGGGGGGGGGGCACAAATTTAGCCGTTGCCCCATGGTGCATAACACCCTCACTACACCTCTGCCGCCATGGCTGACTTTACCTCAATCAGGGCTACTGCATGGCTGGGAAGAACAACACTCGCAGAAAAGCTTAAGGCTCTGACTTTCCTTTTCTTCTGATGGGATGAAGCCTACCCAGTTTTCTCACTCATATTCAGTTCCAAAGTCGTCATACCCATCCTCCCCACTTCGTTCTCAGCTTGCAAGCTCGGTTCCTTTGTGTCTGTCTGGGATGGATGCCAAAGGCGTCGTCTGTCCTTGCGTGTATCGTCAGAAGTTCAGTGACTTTATTTCAGCAGTTCTCAAACGGGGGGTCGGGACCAGTGTTCCCTGGAAGCTGAGCGCTTGGAGCGATCCAAATGCCACTGGGCTCATTAGCAGAGCACCCTCAGCTCGGAGCATGTGTTTTCTACAGAGCAAAATTTATTTCGCGCATGGAGGGGAAAAATTAGAGGGCCCATTGGTCAGGTCCCCAGAACGGGGCATGACCTCATGTTAATGGGGTTGCCAGAATTGGCTTAGACTTGTGGGAGCGCAGGGCCCCACACCCTGGGGCTAAAGCCGAATCCAGAGGGCTTCAGCCTTAGGTAGCAAGGCTACATTAGAGGCCCCCTGCCTGGGGAAGACACCCTTGGGCTTCGGCCCTTCCATGTGGGGCAGTGGGACTTGGTCAGATTCAGGCTCGGGGGGGCTGACTGGATTGCTGGTTCCCTGGGCAAGGTGGAAGGAGGGCCTATCTCCACACTCCTGGAAGGGGGGGGGCCTTAGGAGGAAGGGGTGGCCTTGGGGCAATCAGCCCTCAGCACCCCCAGACTGCACGGCGCCCCTCCTGTTGGTCCTCAGAGCCATTTGGCACGTGTGGCTCTGGAACGCACCATCCAGCGCTTTGGCAACAATTCTAAAGGGCCAGGGACTTCAGGGTGCCGGCAGCTGCCAGAGCCCTTTAGAATCACTGGGACTCAGGCAACCAGCCCCTTTGCACCCCTTCCCCTCGTTGGTGGGCCTCAGGCTTCGGTCCCCCGTCCTGCGATCATGGAGTAATGTTTGTCGTCAGACGGGGGTCAGAGTGTAATGAAGTTTGAGAGCCGCTGCCTTGCTTCAAGAGGGAAGATGACCTCCCCTTGGCTCCTGAATAGGGCTTCCTGTCTGTGAGGGAAACAGCTTCTGTCTCTTTGGCCACACACTTCAAAACATGCTATCATTAAGGGTACGTCTAAACTACATGGCTCCGTCGACGGAGCCATGTAGATTTGTTTGTTCGGCAGAGGGAAATGAAGCCGCGATTTAAATAATCGCGGCTTCATTTAAATTTAAATGGCTGCCCCGCTCTGCTGATCAGCTGTTTGTTGGCAGATTGGGGCAGTCTGGACACTCCCCTGTCAACATGAAAGCCCTTTATCGACCTCCCCGGTAAACCTCATCCTACGAAGCATAACGGGGAGGTCAATAAAGGGCTTTCAGGTCAGTACAGGAGCATCCAGACTAGCGCACTGAGCCGACAAACAGCTGATCAGCTGTTTGTCGGCTCAGTGCAGCAGCCATTTAAATTTAAATGAAGCCGTGATTATTTAAATCGCGGCTTCATTTCCCTTTGCCGAACAAACAAATCTACATGGCTCCGTCGACGGAGCCATGTAGTTTAGACGTACCCTTAATGATAGCATGTTTTGAACAAAGATTCAACCTGTACATGGAACTGCAAACTGTGATTCCACAAATTGTGAGACTCTCTGGCACAGCTGCCCTGTGTTATATTAAAACAAAAGACAGGACTATGCAGTACTTGAAAGACTAACAAGATGGTTTATTAGATGATGAGCTTTCGTGGTTTATTAGGTGATGAGCCAGACCCACTTCCTCAGATCAAATAGTGGAAGAAAATTGTCACAACCATATATACCATAATTAAAAAATTGTATCCTTTGGTATATATGGTTGTGACAATTTTCCTCCACTATTTGATCTGAGGAAGTGGGTCTGGCCCACGAAAGCTCATCACCTAATAAACCGTCTTGTTAGTCTTTCAAGTGCTGCATAGTCCTGTCTTTTGTTTTAATATAACACAGGCCAGCTGTGCCAGAGAGTCTCACAATTTGCGGAATCACAGTTTGCAGTTCCATGTACAGGTTGAACCTTTGTTAACCAGGACTCCCTGGTCCGGCAACATCCGTGGTCTGGCAAGACTGTGGATGTTCCAGGACCAGCGTCCCGGTGGAAGGCTGGCGGCTGGGCTCCCTGGAGCTGGGTTGCCCAGCTACCCACAGCTGGAGGACTAGGTACAACCCAGAGGGGCTGCCCAGCATGGCCAGGAGCCTGGCATGCAGGGAACTGGGTTGGAGCTGGGCTGCCTGGCTTAGCGAGGAAAGAGGGGGGACTGGCAGGACAGCAAGGCTGGCAGCAGCAGGACTGGGTAGCTGGCCAGTGGCCAGTCCAGGGCTGGAGAGGCCAGTAACAGGGGGGACAGACATGATCTCCCCTGGTCTGGCAAAATCCCTCACCCGGGACTGGTCAGGTCCCAAGGTTGCCATACCAGGGAGGTCCAACCTGTATTCATGGGGGTCTCCTGGCCTGGCCTGGGCGGGGGGGAAGCAGCAGCAGGGGCCAGAGGCCATGGGGAACTCATTGCAGTTCCTGGCCCCTGTGGTGGGTTCCTCACAGCTGCCCAGAGCCACGGTGAGTTCTCTGGCCCTGCGGTGAGTTCAGGAGCCATGGGGAGCTCATCACAGGGGCTGGGAGCCGCAGCTCCCAATATTCACGAATTTCACCCTTCGTGGTGGTGCCGGGAACCCATCCACCACAAATATTGAGGGTTTCCTGCATATTATACTCTCCTTATTATTGATTTGTGTTATGGTAGCAGCTGGAACGCCCAGGTTGGGCCCTACCAAAATGATTAGGGGGTTGGAGCATATGACCTATGAGGAGAGGCTGAGGGCGTTGGGTCTATTTAATCTGCAGAAGAGAAGAGTGAGGGGGGATTTGAGAGCAGCCTTCAACTTCCTGAAGGGAGGTTCCAAAGAGGATGGAGAGAGGCTGTTCTCAGTAGTGACAGATGGCAGAACAAGGAGCAATGGTCTCAAGTTGAGGTGGGAGAGGTCCAGGTTGGATATTAGGAAAAACTATTTCCCTTGGAGGGTGGTGAAGCACTGGAATGGGTTTCCTAGGGATGTAGTGGAGTCTCCATCCCTAGAGGTGTTTAAGTCTTGGCTTGACAAAGCCCTGGCTGGGTTGATTTAGTTGGACTTGGTCCTGCCTAGAGCAGGGGGCTGGACTTGATGACCTTCTAAGGTCTCTTCCAGCTCTATGGTTCTATGATTCTATGATACTTTGCTAGATGTTATACAAGCACAACTAAAAGGCAAACCTTTCCTGCAAGATGTTTACAATCTAAGTAGAAATGTTCAGTCTTCATTATCTTCCTGTTTAGCTCTTGGTCTTAATGAGATCTTGCATCAGTGAATTCCTCTGATGACGTGCCTCAGCATCACCTCTATAACTTTACTATTCATAGGAAAAGATGAACGATACAGAAAGGGAGAAAGCAGAAAGGACATAAACGTGGAGTTCACATGCTGTAGTCAGCTCAGCAGTATCGTTTATGTGGGCAGAGTTGCTGGTGAGCGTGGATCTTTTCCAAGCTGGGACTCTGTCTTTGGAACATTGAAGTGCTGCTTTGGTGTAGCAGCAACTTCCGCAAAACTCCTTGGCTGTGTCTACACTGGCATCCCTTCCGGAAAAGGGATGCTAATGTAGCACGTTGGAATAGGCAAATCCACGGGGGATTTAAATATCCCCCGCGGCATTTGCATTAACATGGCTGCCGCTTTTTTCCGTCTTGGGGAAAAGCCGGAGAAAAGCGCCAGTCTAGACATTATTCTCCGGAAAATAAAGCCTTTTCCGGAGGATTTCTTATTCCACTGAAATCCAGGGCAGGTTTTCTTTTTTCTTTGAAGATATGACCAGTCCTCTTGAGGCCAGATTCTAACAGCCTTATACGGAACAGCATCCCGCTCTGTGCATAGGTCCATTGCCTTGACAAGTACCAGTTATGGAGTGAAGGACAACTCAACATGAGCGAAGGTCCCTGCCACGGGCCATTTGACCCTACTGGAGATTTGTTGGGCCAAATTATCAAAGGAACCACTTAGGGTATGTCTAGACTACAGGGTTTTTTCGACAAAAGTGGCCTTTCGTCGACCAAACGATACCTGCGTCTACACTACTGACGAGTTCTGTCAACATAATGTCGACAGAACGCGGCAGTTTTGTCGATGGTGATACACCTCATTCTACGAGGAATAACGCCTTTTGTCGATAGAAGGCATTATTGCATCTACACTGTCCTTTGCGTCTACACTTTCATGTCGACAAAGCAGCTTGCTTTGTCAGCAGAACTGGATGTAGTCTAGATGCTCTTTGTTGACAGAAGCTTTGTCGACAGTATCTGTCGACAAAGCCTCTATTGACAAATCCTGTAGTCTAGATGTACCCTTAGGTTGCATGTGGAAGAAAATGTGCGCACAGAAGCTGGGTTTTGCAATGTTCTTTCTTGGTGGGCACATTTGTGTGAAGGGTACTTCCAGCTAACCCATGACCGGGGGAACATAGCCTCCAAATTGACTTGGTAGTTGGTACACCATGGCTGCGCCCCAAATTCAACAATATTGGCTCTTTTCTTTGCATGTTTAAATACCACAGAGACCTTCATTTTCCATATCCTCCATCACATTCATTTATTAAATTGGCTTCTGTTATTTTCCGTAATGAGGTTGTTAGGATGACACTTGTGTATGTGTACAGCTATCTTAAATGTACCCACCTCGAGCTTTGTTCATGCAAAGAGTGGGTAGTTGCTCTCATTTGCGAGATGAAGAATAATGCACTGGGTTGAAATGTCAGATATAATAATGGGGGGTATTAGCTCCCTCAATGAAAAAACTACATCTCTCGGTGAAACAACCGGGATCTAATGCTCAAGATTGTTACAATGAATTGGATGCCAACCCTTGATAAGTTGCCTACAATTGAAAGCCGTGTGGAAATTGAAAACATAATGTACCTCACTTAAGTGATTCACGCTATTAATATATAGAGTTTCCAAACTCCTGTTTATCAGAGTTGAGCAGACTGCAGCATAAGTGCCACCAGGAAGGGGGTGGGGGGAGAGAGAAAAAAAAAAAGAAGAGAAAACAAGAAAAGAAAACAAAAGCCTGTGTGTACAGAGATGAAAGAAGAAGTGAAATTGTTTCTACGAAATGAAGCTTGGCCCAGCTCTGACAAACGCTGCTGTGCTTGGGCGAGATGAAAGAGAAGAGCGTTGGGAGACACACTGGTTTTTATTGGGGGAAGAGGATTGCAGCGACGTTCCTGAACAATCGGGGAGGCTTTCAGTGCAGTAGGAGAGAGGCCAGTCTGCTCAATTTGTTGCTTCCCTGTGAAAAATCTCATAGCACAAACAGCAGATTCAGATGCCTACCCAATAAATGGAGTGTCCATCCATCCTCCTTATTGCCCCACTGCCTGCAAATGCCAGCAGATTTCAAACCAGAAACAAGACTAGGTAAGGCTGGAGTTGAGTATACTTCTGAGGGTACGTCTACACGGCAAGCTTAGTTTGGAAAAGCTATTCCAGAAGCTATCTTCTTTCGAAATCGAGCATTCACACTACAGGGAAGCCTCAAAATTACTCTGAGGCAGGCTCCCCTAATGTGGACGTGCTATCTCGATTTAGAGCCCCAGGAGGCACTGGGGAGGAATAACTTTAGAATAGCCCTGGTGAGGAGCTATGTCAGCGTAGCAGCAGTGGAGTGTCCACACACACCCTCTTCCAAAAGATCTTTTTTGGAAGAGGCCTAATTCTTCGTGGAATGAGGAATCGAAAAAGCCCTCCCGGTATTTCGATTTTCTTTCAAAATAATGCAATTGCTGTGCGGATGCTCATATTGTAGACGCACCCTAAGCATCATAGGCCAGTTAGTTTGTCCTGAAGAGCAGGAATGGTGTAGGACAGGGCTAGGAATTGCTGACCCTCAGATTCTACTTACATCCCCCATTAAATGTTCCCATAGATCTTGTAGGTCTCATAAAGTCGGTAGGAATCATTCCATTGATTTCAAATGGACAGTGACTTGGGCTCTTGCTGAACATGACCTGAGACAGAAATAACCGAGCTGCCACGTCTCAATCAGAAGACATCACCTTTGTTTTGGTTGCCATGGCTTGGCTTGCACAACTGTCCTGAGTATCGCTTGCCAGAACTCTGTACTCACACCTGCTGTTTACTGCCCAGTGTGTGTGTGTGTGGGTGGGGGAGGGGGGGGGGGTCTGTGGCAGTAGGGAGGAGGGTCTGAGCTCTTTCCAGCAGGAACAACAGCCTTGTTGGCCTCCCAAGTGGCTTCACAATCCTGGAAGAGGGCGGGGCCTCAGGCAGAAGGGGCGGGACAGGGAGCAGGGATTGAAAGGGCACTCTAGAAGCCACCACTGGGCCGCACATCTGCCCCCATGGGCAGGCCTGGCTCTTTCTCAGGGCATGCAAACCTTTTCCTTGTGATGGTTGGATGGGCGTTTTAAAGGTCAGGCATTTTTGCGATGCAACAATTTTTCCCAAATGATACTGATTTTAAGCTGTGCATGACACAGTGTCAGGCTAAACGAAATACCTGGCTTGAACAACCGTGGGTTTAAAAAATAAGTTTTGAGAGCATTGAACTGGAGAGAAGGAGTTGTTTCTTTTGTAGTCAAAATGTCATCGTTTGGTTTTTGAAACATTAGTAAATTTATCTTACAAAAGGGAACAAAAGTTTGAAATGAAAACAAAGTGTTCCAGCTGACCCAAAATGATGTTTGGTTTTGGGGTTGGGTTTATTGTGGTCTGAAAAAGTGGGGGTTTTGTTGTTGTTTTTTAAGATTTTGACTTCCTCTCAATTCAGGCTGGACAGCTCAATTTACAAGTCACCACTACGGCCTGTCTCACCTCTAATTTCATTCATCAGCTTTGGTCACAAAACCTGCCCTCATGTCAGCTTACCTGGCTTTATGCTGATTCCCTTACCATAGATGAGTCCTCAGGTGGCATGGAGCCAGTGAGGCAGTTCCATGTCCCCTCATACCTGTCTAGCCATGCTATTAGGGTTGCAGAAGAGGGGTAGGACATGTTGTCACATGTGTGTCCCCGTAATCCCTGTCTGCTGTTGCAGCCAGGCAGAATTTAGAGCAGCTTCAAGGCTGCTCCAAATTTCTCCAGGGACCAAAATGGTCCCTTGCTGAGCTAGCATTCAGGACACACAAAGGGAAATTAAAGTTGCCATTGCATCCACCACCACCTCAGCAGCACAGAAAAGCGAATGAAGATCTGACCTGACAAAAGAATAGGTTTGATTTGCTCATACAAAGTTGTTGGCTTTGCTAGAAAATGCAAGGCTGGGTAGGAGGGGAGACATGAGGTCAGAGAAGGTGACTTGGGAATTATCAGTGTTAGCAGATTTTAGGCGGCTTTGTTTTTAGCCTGTAGGAAAAGAAAAATAAGTTTCTTAAACTTCAGTTTCTCAGGGAAACCCTGTTACTTCCCATAGGCTGCGTCTAGACTGGCAAGTTTTTCCGCAAACGCAGCTGCTTTTGCGGAAAAACTTGCCAGCTGTCTACACTGGCTGCTTTGAATTTGCGCAAGAACACTGATGACCTAATGTAAGATTATCAGTGTTCTTCTGCAAATACAATGGTTCTCCCGTTTGGGAAAAAGCCCTCTTGCGCAAATGCTTTTGCGCAAGAGGGCCAGTGCAGACAGCTGAAAACTGTTTTGCGCAAAAAAGCCCCGATGGCAAAAATGGCGATCGGGGCTTTCTTGCGCAAAACTGTGTCTAGATTGACACAGATGCTTTTCCGCAAAAAGTGCTTTTGCGCAAAGCGTCCGTGCCAATCTAGACGCTCTTTTCCACCAATGCTTTTAACGGAAAAACTTTTCCATTAAAAGCATTTGCGGAAAATCATGCCAGTCTAGACGTAGCCACTGGGTATGTCTACACTACAGATTTTTTTTTCCAGAAAAATGCCCATTTTTCTGAAAAAACTTCAATTACGTCCACACTGCAATCACATTATTCCAAAATAAAATCAAAAGGAGGGGCTTTTCCGACATTGGTAATCCTCATTCTACGAGGAATAAACCTTTTTCCAAAGAGCTCTTTTGGAAAAAGGCATGTGTGGATGGGGAAGAGGGCGTTCTTTCGAAAGAAGAGGAAAGAGGAAAAAGCACAGGTGCCCTGGTGGCCACTCAGTCCATAGTAATCACAGCAGAAATGCGAGATAGCGTCCATTCAGTGTGGATGCCATCTTTGGAAAAAGCAGATCGCTTTTTAATGCGCTTTTGCAGTGTGGACGCTCTCTTTTGGAATAAGTTTTTCCGGCAGATCTCTTCCCAAAGAAGCCTGCAGTCTAGACAAAGCCATTGAGAGAGATGCAACTCCTTCACGCACATTGCTTCTCTTTCAAAGTTAACTGACCTGGAGTGACACATTTTTATTTTGATTTTATGTGGTTTCACTTGCCAGATGATAGTAAACCTATCCCTCCTTTGTTGCTCTAATGTATCAGAGGCATTTTATTAGCTTTAGGGCCTTGATTCTTGAGTAAGACTTAAATGGTTCCTGCCCGTGTCCCACCCACATCAGTTAATTCAGGGATATTCATTTCTTCCTTCTGTCCTTGAATCTCCATGACAGTCTGCATTGCACAGGGGTCCCTAATCTTATTTAAGAAAGTTATAGTTTGAGGTTTTCCTTATCCTATTACACAATAATATATTTTCATTGATTTCCTGACCGGCAGCCCATTAGCTGCTCACTTAGATTACCCATGGTGGCTTCACAATATGTCCCTGAAATAGATACATGCCCTTCTTCATCTTGAAATTCCTTTGATTTATATGACAATGATCCACCTTTTCCTATAGCGACTTAATAATATGTAACCTACAGCATACCCTATATGACAGAGCTCTAGGCAACTGCTCTCCAAAAATGTCTCTGTAAAACATGACTGGAACTTTTCACAGAACTCATAAAGAGAAGCTGACCCCTGAAAAACAAAGAGCAGGTTTCAAATAGACGATGCTGAACAAAATAGGACACAAGATTCTTGCAGAAGATAACAGGGAACTTAGAATACTATGTACCTAAAATCCATACATATATGGAGTACAGTTTACAGAGCCTGGTCCTGCCATGGAAATGCAAGAGAGGTGTCTGTGATCAGCAAAGAGACCTTCAGATGAATACCTCGGGTCCAAACTGTTTGAAATTTGCTTTTCTCTAAAACAGGCCATTCAAATCAAAGGCTATGTTCCTATTGGCTCCAATGGCTTTTGCACCAGGTGACTGGATTGGAACATTTCTGAATACCAATGGTGGGTTTGTTCAGAAATTCTGAGCCCAATCTGAATGCTCTGATTCAGGCTCCTCCAGACTTACCTGTCTCTCGCCAACCCACTTCGATCATGGAGCCAGAATGTGCCATGGCTTGTCACTGCAGTTAATGCCAGGGTTTTCTGGGAATTACAGAGAAATCAGCAGAGCCCTGGAAATCCACGGATAAATGCTTTGGATCTGTGGGTATCCGCGGCTCATTTTTTTCAGATGCAGATATCAATTTTGCATCCATGCAGGGCTCAACTCAACATAATCAAAAGTGAAATGAGGCCTCCAAGGGGCAGTTTGAACACTGCAGATAATGGTCTGGTCTCCGCTTACCGAGATTGGCACTGTGACGATCAATCTCTCGGGGTTTGATTTAGTGGGTCTAGTAAGGGGTGTTGGGGAGTCACTACAACTTGCTGTCTTGACATGCATGTGAAGGAAAAAGCCCCGCCCCTTCATTGTCTCCAGAGTTGTCATGCAAGTACTGGGTTTACCTCACCAGCATACAAAATATGTCCCTTTCGCATGCTGTCACGGTGGAAGCAGAGGTTTGTTCTGTGACATGCACACAAATTATGAGGTGCATCGAAGAGAGTCATTTAGCTTTTGCTTTGGATGCCACCAGCCTTGTAAATATGTTGTGCTAGCCAAAGCCATGCTGTGGTGTTTGATTCTAAATGCATATGACATCGTCAAGACTTGCAGATTTTAACATGAGGTGTGTGTGTGGGGGCGGGGGTATACTCTTATCCTTTTATGATTTCTCCTAGCAATTTATTTTTTCTTATTCAGGAGAAAAAATAAACCCACAACACCATGGAAAAACACAACAACAAATTAGACCCCTCCAGATTCTGAGAGCCACATAAAACACTTGAGCCGGGCTTTCATAGTTACCTTGATGTCATCAGAACCCCTCCATGTGTTTGTAAATCCTTCTCCCTTTTAAGTGCCTGTGCAGTGTCAGTCAACAAGTGTGGAGGCGTTTCCATGTGTTATTTCATAGCTTAACAAGCACTTGTTTTATTTCACCGATGGCGAGGTTATTTACAGTTCAACAAGATCCATGGCCTTCTCATCCATGCATTTCACTCTCTTTCCATTCCCCACCCACCCATTGTTGTCCCCTGAAGCGTGGTAAATTCAAACACTAGGCTGGGATTATAAATGGGCTTGTTAATTTTTAATTTTTTTTTGAGCAACACTACCTGAATCTTGGTACGTCTGTGGTCCCAGTCACTGGCATAAGTGAGCACTAGAATATCTTAAGATAAGTTAAGATTCTGCTCATCCACTCTCATGCTTCAGGGGACACGTTCAGAGTAGTCAGGAAGGAATTTTGCTCTGAAAACTCAATGAAGAAAATGGGAGAGGAAGGGATGTATAATATTTTGACATTATGCAGGGTACAATCAGGGCCATTCAACAGCTGTGTTCCCTTAGTACTATAGCCCTAGGTGCTTCTTACATTGCTTTGCTGTCAGAGCATCCACTCCTAGTCTACTGACATCTCCTTTAGCATGCAGTCACTCCTAGCTGAACCCATGAATGCAATGGCCAGCCACTCATGAATATATACAGCACAACTCTAGCAAATCCCTAGTCCTGGCGTTGTTCCCCAGAAATGTGCATCTTGTATGCTCAGCACCCTTCTGAGCAGCACAAGCACATAGAAAGTCCGTCATTTCAGCAAAGAACGTGACAAGGCATGAAGAATGAAATGTAATAAGGACAAATGCAAAGTACTCCACTAAGGAAGGAACAATCAGTTTCACACACACAGCATGGGAAGAAAAAACAGGACTATGTAGCACTTTAAAGACTAACAAGATGGTTTATTAGGTGATGAGCTTTCGTAGGCCAGACCCACTTCCTCAGATCAAATAGTGGAAGAAAATTGTCACAACCATATATACCAAAGGATACAATTAAAAAAATGAACACATATGAAAAGAACAAATCAAATTTCAGAACAGAAGAGGGATGGGGGGATGGGAAGGTAAATGGCTGTGAGCTAATGATATTAGAGGTGATAATTGGAATGGGTAAGATAATTACCCATTATCTTTGTAATGGGTAAGATAATTAATGTGTATGTTTAAACCTAAGTGTAAAGTGTTGAATTTAAGCATGAATGACAGTTCAGAGGATTCTCTTTGAAGTGTGGTCTGAAAAGGTCTTTGAAGCAGGATGCAGGTAATCAAGTCATTGAGACAATGTCCTTTCTGGTTGAAATGGCAAGAAACTGTTTTTTCTTTGTGATCCTGTCTAATATCTGTTTTGTGGGCATTGATCTACATGCATGGGAAGAGGCTGTCTGGGAAGGAGGACTGCAGAAAGGGATCTAGGAGTCATAGTGGACCACAAGCTAATATGAGTCAACAATGAGACACTGTTGAAAAAACAAACAAACAAAAAACATGATTCTGGGATGCATTAACAGGAATGTTGTAAGCAAGACACAAGAAGTCATTCTTCCGCTCCACTCTACGCTTATTAGGCCTCAGTTGGGGTATTGTGCCCAGTTCTGGGCACCACATTTCAGGAAAGAAGTGGAGAAATTGGAGATGGTCCAGAGAAGAGCAACAAAAAAGATTAAAGGTCTAGAGAACATGAGCTACAAGAGAAGACTAGAAGAATTGGGCTTGTTTAGTTTGGAAAAGAGAAGACTGAGAGGGGACATGATAGCAGTTTTTAAGTATCTAAAAGGGCTACCAAGAGAGATAAATGAAGCTGCTAATGTGTAAGTAGGACTATTATCGAATGGCATGCAGATTGTGAATTGAAGTGAATACGTTGAATCTTGGCACATCACTTCTGAAAGGCTGCCGACCCCTGGTATAGACTGTCCCAATTATGAATCAATAATATACAAAAGGTTGATTTCTCAGCTCTGATGACAGTCTCGCCTCACCCCGGCACTGGTAAAACAGGTGGAGAAAGTCAGTCATTTCCTCATCACTCTGTCCCCTCCAGTCCACTGGGGACATGCACTTCCTAACCAAGATCAGCCATCCAGCATTAATATTTACAGGAACCGTTCAAATGATCACTCACTTTCAACCAAGTGTTGCAGGCATTTGCTAACCAGAACAGATGGAGCCATTTTTCAGGGGGAAGTGCTATAGTTTAGAAAAGATCCCCAAGTGCAGGGGTCCCCTGACATCTTACACTAGATAGTCTTTGGTCCAAGGCCTCAGAGGAATTTAATGCACTTCACCCTCCTTGATTTGAGAGTGAGCTTCTCTAAATATGTTCCTACCACAGGGAAGCTTCAATCCTGAGAGGAGCGTGTGGGCTCTACTGTAAAATTAATATGAGGTAATTATCAGCATCTTGCAAAGTTGCTTAAATGGCAGTAGCATGAAAGACCTGCGGCTTCCCCTTATCGCCTTTTCGCCGCTCCCGACACTTCAAAGCCTTGATACGGCATTCAGCGCACCTACGTGCTGTGCTGTTTGTCAGAATTAAGGTGCCATGTGGCCATGTAAGGAGGAGGTTCCCTTTCAAACCAGTTGCTGCCTGAGAACATAGTGGGGGGTGGGAGGGGGGAAAGGAAATTCAATTAACAAATAGCCGAATATTCCTGAATATTTTTTCCAGCCAATACATAGAAGGCGGCACGTTCCCTTGGGACCACATGTGATAGAGGTAATATAAGGCACACACAGGCTACTTCTAGACTGCAGGCTTCTTTCAGAAGAAGCTTTTTTCGGACGAGATCTTCCAGAAAAATGTCTTCCAAAAGAGAGCATCCACACTGCAATAGTGTATTGAAAAAGCAATCCGCTTTTTCGAAAGAGAGCATCCAGACAGAAAGGACGCTCTCTCGCATGTAAGCTGTGAGTATTATGGACGGAATGGCCACCAGGGCACCTGTGCTTTTTCCTCTTCCCTCTTCTTCCAGAAGAACTCCTTCTTCCCCATCCATACACGCCTTTTTGTGAAAGAGCTCTTTCGGAAAAAGGCTTCTTCCTCATAGAACGAGGATTACCAATGCCGGGAAAAAGCCTCTGTTCTTTCGATTTTCTTGCAGACGAATGCAATTGCAGTGTGGACATTCCTCAAGTTTTGTTGGAAAAATGACCGTTTTTCCAACAAAACTGTAGTGTAGACATACCCAAAGAGAGCCAAGCTTAAATCAGCGTAGTTCCAGTGAATTAAAACAGAGCTCCGTAGCTCGTAGCCCTTATGAAGGCCCCATAGGAAAAACTGCTTTATTGCTCATATAGCTATATACATTTAGTCTCCAGCCTGAGGCCCCAGTATGCTAGATTCTGTAGAAATATGGAGACCATCCCTGCATTGACAGGCTGACACTTAGAACTGGGTGAATAATGGATTTTTTGGTTCCCAGGCAAGTTTGATTTTTTTAAAATGTTTTGAGTCAAAAAAGGAACTTTTTAAAGAATGCCTGGTGAACTGGAAAGTTGAAAACCACTTTGGTTTGGATCAAATACAATATTTCTTTTCCAGGCTGATATTTTCTTAGTTTTAGTGTAATGAGTTACAGGAAATTTCAAAATAAAAGTCGATTCAACTTGAACAATCAAAGTGTTATATTTAGAACATGTCAAAATAAAAATGGGGGGTCTTGCAATGGCATTTTGGGTTGGGCACTGAAATGCTCTGGTGAAATTGGCACAAATTTGCAAAACATTTGAGTATTGCGGAATGTTTTTCATGGAAGAAGGTTTGGGTTGGAAAATTCACGCAGCACACTCACAATCTCAGTTAGCTTTGAGATCTAAGGATGAAAATCAGGATATAAAAGCTAGGTATTGTATCATAATTATTAAGGACACAAAGGGTACATCTACACAGCAGGGCTAAAGTCGAATTAAGCTATGCAACTTCAGCTACGTCAATTGCGTTGCTGAGGTCAAAATAGTTTAATTTGGCTTGTGGCGCTGTCTACACAGCAAGAAGTCGAAGGAAGAACACTCTTCCTTCGACTTCCCTTACTCCTTGTGAAATAAGAGTTACCAAGAGTCGGAGTAAGACGTCCTCCAGCTTGACATTATTTCAAAATAAAGGCTTGTAGTGTAGACATGCAGTTATTCCAAAATAACGCTGCTGTGTAGACATACCCAAAGAGATGCAGGTGCAGGGAATACGCAACATGCAATCAAATTACTCTGATGAAACTACATTCTCTGTGTTGTCTGCTGAACTGTTTCACCTATCAGAATTGCCATTCAAACACTGGTGTGGATTCTGCAAAGTTCTTTGGGATGCAATCACTCAAACAGCAGCGTAAGCATGTACTTTTGCAGGTTTAGTAATGGCTATGGCTTAATCTCTGGCTCTGCAAGAGACTTTAAAAACCCTAATGGCTCCTTCTTCAACTGGCTGTGACTGTTTTAAACTTGAAGGGGGTGATCTTTCTAATAGAGTGGGAGTTTTACGAAACTGCATGCCGCATGCTGGATAACATAAAAGAAAACCCGTCCCATCTTCGGTGAGCTGAGTCAAACGCCCTCTGCTGAGAACTAGGGGCCGTGATCTGAAAAAGGATTCAGATTAGAATAAAGATTTCAAGATGGCTTTTATTTCGCTGGTGTACAGAAAGCTGCTAATGCCTCCGGTGAGTGACAGCCTCAATGTGCAGAAGCAATTATCAGAAGCAATAGCCTGTGGGGGGGAAAAATCCATCATGACACATTATTATGCCTTATCACAAGAGGAGGACTATCTGGGCATGGGGGAGAAGTGGAAACTTCTCTGATTTTTTTTCTCTGGCTATCTCTAGACTATGGAGTTTTTCTGGGGAGGTATCCTGGCAAAACTCCTCCACGTCCAGGGAACGTGTCTGCTCTCCCGACATTTTTTGCGGAAGAGCAGATGCGCTCTTTCAGAAGCCCTGTCTTCCTCATGCCATGAGGAAGTAGGGCTCTTCCAAAAGAGGTTTTTCCTAAATTTGGCGCAGTGTAGATGGGCCAAATTTCAGAAAAGCCTCTTCCACCAAAACTATTGGAAAAAGGTATACAACTTGCAGAGCACAATTTGCATACCTTTTGCCGAAAAAAGCGGCAGTCTAGACATAGCCTCTGTGTATGTCACTAAATCAGGAGAACCACAAAGCAGAAAAAAACCCCAAAGCCAATATTTTCCATGGGATGCACAGCAGGCTATTGGAGAAGACAATTGCAAAAGTAGGAAGGTCACACCCCTGTAACTGCAGCACACACACATGGCCCACTAATGTTGTTTTAATTGAGTGACGGATGCCGAAACATTCCACGGGGCTCTTTTTGTTTTGCCAGCTGGAAAGCTGTAGCTTGCACTTTTTCTGACAATATATTTTCCAAGTGGAAAACCCGTGAAATGAAAAACAATCTCAGTGGCGTCTCCTGATTGTTTGGAGGTGCTTGCAAGCCTGAGCGTGCGTCCACTGACAATCACTACAAAACTCACATGGATTTCTATGACCCTGGATTAGACTCTGTTTATGCCTACAGTGGGCTAACTGGGAGGGGAGGGCGAGGAGTCCAGGATGGAGCATGGAACCCATGTTCAGTCACTTTGTAAATTTCAATCAGCCATTCTAGCCTAAGCAGGTTCTTAGCGTATTAGCCATAGAAGAGTGAGAGAAATTATAGAGATCTCCCCATCCATGCTGAGAGCTGTTTCTTATTCTTAACAATCAGGCAACCTAACCACAAACAGGGCGGGAGTTGAGGGCTGAGCTTGCGTTTGTAGGGCCTGAGTGCCGGAAACTTTGAAAGAGACACAGCAATACAGTGACGCATGTGTTGTTTGTAGCTAATCCTCGGGAGCTGTGAATCGGCATTGAATTTTAACGGGAAGCGTCAGGATAATCTCCTTGTGCCTGGAAGCTCCTCCAGTGCCTAGCTTTTTCTAAACTGAATTAACTACTTTTTTTCTCCCCTCCCCCCACAAAAATAAGCATGATGGCGGTATTGTCTCTTTTGGCAGGTCATTTGTCATGGTGTACTAGTTTGCATTTCTATGGCTAGTTCCTTTGTGTTTTTGCAGAGGGAGGAGCAGCTGGCTGATGTGTCTTTCAACTGCCCTTTGAGGATGTTCTAGTAGCTGAAGAAGTAAAATACTAACTACCAGCCACCACAGGCCCTAGGGGTAAGGTATATGGTAAACACTGGCTCCATGCCCCCCCACAGGGGGGCAGGGCTTTGGCGGAAGAGGTGGGACCAGGAACAGCTAGCACTTTGCACTGTGTAACCCCCCTACCCCTGCCAGCCCTCATAGCCACATGGAGTGGCCAGCGTGGTGGTCCGGTGGCAATTTACAGGGCTCGGGGCTCCGGCAGCTGCTGCCATAACAGTAGCTGAAAGCCTCAGACCCCTTTGTCATCAGCAGCCAGAGGGGGATGGGAGCAACTGCCCCAGGGCCTAATGATTCAGAGGGTGGGATTTCCAAAAAAGTGCTTCCTGTTAGCCTCAGATTGCTGTCACTGAAGTCAATGGACTAACTGGGCTTAGGCCAGTGGTGAACAATAATTTTTGATGGGGGGGGGGGGCACTCCAACATTTTTGGAAAATGGTCAAGGGCTGCACTCCTCCATGATATTAATGGAGCTGCGGGGTCTGGGATGGAGGCTGGGTGCAGAAGGGAGCTTGGGGTAAGGGATTGGGGTGCAGGAGGGAGACTGGAGTCTGGGAGGGAGTTGGGCTAAAGCAGGCGGATGTGACCTAGGGCAGGGGACTGGAGTGCAGGGCTTTGGGATGTGACCTAGGTTAGGAGGGGCTTGTGATCTGAGGCAGGAGATTGGGGTGCCAGATCTGGGAGGGGATATGGGTGTAAGAGGGCGATAGAGGGTTTGAGTATGTTGGGGGGGGCACAGAGTTGGGGCAAGAAAGGGCTGAGTGCCAGAAGCAGGCTGTGGCCAAGAGACTGACTTGCCAGCTGCCAAGCTAGCCAGCCTGGCCATGTGCTTCATGAATAACTGAGCCCAGGAGGGGGGGCGTGATTCTTCCTAGCTGCCTGTTATTCTAACAAGCAGCTCCCATTGGCCGGTTCATGCCAGAAACTGGCCAATAGGAATGTGCTGGGGGCAGGGCAGCTCCTAAAACTCCCTCCCTCCAGTTTTAAATGAGAAACGGAGCCCTGCAGCTGTGTTTCTGCCCGGCGTGCGGGGCTGAGGGGGAGCCTGCCTGAGGCTCCCCCCTGCCTCCATGGGCCGGATCTGGTGACTTGGCAGGCCGGATTCAGCCTGCGGGCTGTATTTTGCCCAGACCTGGCTTACGCTGAAGTCCATGCGCAAGCCAATGGGATGAGTGCTTTCGAAGATCCCACATGGAGTTTCCAGAGCTTGATCATTGTTTTAGGCTTGGTTGGCTGTGAGCAAAATTAGGAATATATGGAGCCAAGGCTTGGGAGAGAGCAAGAGAGTGACTCTAAGATGATGAGCCTGATCCAAAGCCTATTGACTTTGATTGGTGGAATCTCCATCCCTTGAGGTCTTTAAGTCCCGGCTTGACAAAGGCTCGGTTGGTCCTGCTTTGGGCAGAGGGCTGGACTCGATGACCTTCTGAGGTCTGTTCCAACCACAGGATTCTATGACTTTCATTAGGCTTCAGATTGCCTTGATGTGAAGTAGAGCTGGCCAGAGACAACAAAAATCATGTGCATGAACATGGTATTCCAATTCCAAAGGGTTGCTTCAGCCTGGCCGTGCCTTGATCTCTTATTTGCAATTCATGAGCATGTTGGAGCACAGTCACTCCTTCCCAGGATGTCTAGTGAATGATCCTGCTTTGCACAAACCTCTCTATTTGCCTGCAAACCAGAACACACACAGAAACCTATTGGTGAACACTTTAATCTGCCTGGACACTCGTTAATGGATCTCCGAGTCACCGTGTTATTTCAAGCCTATTCAACAAGACAACTCCACAGGGAAGGGTTGGAAACTTGACTTCATTTAAAAATTTAATTCTTATCAGATTGTAATGAACAGAGATATCAGCTGGCTTGCACACTACCTTCCGCATCCAAATGACTTAACCAACCAACCCAACCGTGGAGATGCTAATTGTTCTTATCAGCCTCTTGTAACTTGAACTATCTATTCACTGGAACAAAAAACAGGACTATGTAGCACTTTAAAGGCTAACAAGATGGTTTATTAAGTGATGAGCTTTCGTGGGCCAGACCCACTTCCTCAGATCAAATAGTGGAAGAAAATTGTCACAACCATATATACCAAAGGATACAATTAAAAAAATGAACACATGTGAAAACGACAAATCAAATTTCAGAACAGAAGGGAGATGGGGGGGGGGGTAAATGTCTGTGAGCTACCTCCACCCCTCCCCCATCCTCCTTCTGTTCTGAAATTTGATTTGTCCTTTTCACATGTGTTCATTTTTTTAATTGTATCCTTTGGTATATATGGTTGTGACAATTTTCTTCCACTATTTGATCTGAGGAAGTGGGTTTGGCCCATGAAAGCTCATCACCTTAATAAACCATCTTGTTAGTCTTTAAAGCTCATCACCTAATAAACCATCTTGTTAGTCTTTAAAGTGCTACATAGTCCTGTTTTTTGTTCCAGCTCCACCAGACTAACACAGCTACATTTCTATCTCTATCTATTCACTGTCTTTTTTCTCCTTTTTTTTTCTTCTTTTTTTTCTTTCCCTCCTTTCCCCTCCCCTTTCCTTGTTAATTTTATGGATCTGGACTTTTACTACTCCAGTCATCTGAAGAAGTGGGTTTTCCCCATGAAAGCTCATGATACCATCTACATGTTTTGTTAGTCTTTAAAGTGCTACTATACAATTCACTGTTTTTTAAGTTTTTCCAGTTACAGACTATCTCAGCCACCCCTCTGAACCTTATCTTTTAGTTTCTCTGTCATTCCTTTCCCCCTCATTTCAGTCACTGAATTGGGAGCTAGAAACAGCACTGCCCGCCTGAGGTGATGAATCATACCTAGGAATTATGAATGACAAGGAGTTGCTAGGCAAAAAGACAATCTCTAACAGCCCATAGGCTGAAAGTTGCTCATTCAGATTATTTAGCAAATACTTTCACATAAAAATACTTTAGCAAAGATCTGATGATCAGGAAAAGGACATCTGCATGAACTAATTCAGTCAGCATCAGTGAGAATGGGCTTGGTTCCAGAGAGAGCCCCCAATTATAGCCTCTAGGGCAGAGGTAGGGAAATTTTGGGGGTCGGGGGCCACTAGCCTACAAAAAAATCAGTCAGGGGCCACACAATCATAGAATCATAGAACACTAGAACTGGAAGGGACCTCGAGAGGTCATCGAGTCCAGTCCCCTGCCCTCACGGCAGGACCAAGCACCGTCTAGATCATCCCTGACAGGTATCTGTCTAACCTGCTCTTAAATATCTCCAGTGATGGAGATTCCACACCCCTCCCTAGGCAATTTATTCCAGTGTTTAACCACCCTGACAGGCAGGAAGTTTTTCCTTGATGTCTAACCTAAGAGTGAGAAGAAAAAAAAGCCAAAGCCAAAAACAAACAAACACAAAATCCAACCTCACTGAAAGGGCCCCGACCCGAGAAGCAGAAAAACACACTCCACATTCATCCACACGGACTCTCCAATGCTGAGGGGAGGAGCTCCAAGCCTCAGGGGCTAGATCCAGGCAAGCCAGGCCTGGATCCAGCCTCAAGGCCATAGGTTCCCCACCCCTGCCCTAGGGCATTCAGCCTTGAGGGTAGATTCCTCATCGATTCCCCAGAGCAGAGAGCCACAGGATACAGACAGTGGGACAGCCAGTCGCCAAGCCCTCACCAGCGCCTTGAGTCCCCAAGACACAAGTCTTGATGGGATGCCACAGATCAGCCACACAATAGGACATCCTGCTACTGCTACTCCATGGCTCTCTGCATCCCAGTATCTTCTAGCTCATGCTCTGAGCTCTTTCCCCATACCTCATTGCTGCAAAGAAATGGACAACCCTGAGTGAGTGGAAGTGGCTCTGCTTCCTCCAGAGAGGATCGAGTGAACTTAACAGTGAAAAAGCCTCCAGGCCTATTAGCAAAACATCAAACCTGATCAAACTTGAAAGAGCCATTCAAGTGGTAATGAAGCCATTTAACAGGCATTTGTCTACCCCAGGTCTATGCTGTCAGTTTCTGAGTTTGCTGTAAAAACAACAAACAGTCCTATTGCACCTTAGAGACTAACACATATATTATATCATGAGCGGTCGTGTGGAAAATCTACTTCATCAGATGAGTTGGAGTGGAAACACAGAATCCAGAGTGTATATAACAGCAAACGCAGTCATTTGTCAATTGTAGGACCAGTGTTAATGACGCTAATTGAGTAAGTTTGGATGCATCCTGTTCATAGCTTTGGATGTGTAAATGCAGGGGTGGCTCATCCATATAGACAAACTAGGCAGTCGCCTAGGACGCCAAGTTAAATGGGGCACCAAATGGTGGCACAATATCACATTGAGGGGTTTGGAGGTGGTTTGCATGGTTTGCCCAGGGCTGGCAGCTAGTCTAGGGCCGCCCCTGTGTAAATGTAAATATCAAAGGCAGGGGAAACGGCCTTTGTAGTGGGCTAACAGGTGAATGTCTTTCTTCAAGCCCAAGTTGATAATGTTGAATTTGTCAATGAACTCCAGTTCGGCAGTCTGCCTCTGTAATTGAGTGATAAAACTCTTTTGTAGAAGGATGGTCACTTTTAAATCCATTATTGAATGTCCAGGGAGAGGCTAAAACGAGACAAGGCCCAGAGGATAGAACTGAAACCAGCATGTGGTTTCAGATCTCTGACCGATGCATCTCAAAAAATTCAGTATGTTGCTTTGGTACTGTTCCTTTAAGGATGGGTGAAAAGGAGTCGTGCGTAGAAAATTATTCCTCCTTCCATTTTCATAGCCCGCCACCAGTTACAGTACTTTAGCATTGTCGCTCGGAGCACTGGGCAATGCATTCCAGAGCCCCATGTCGCATGCTCCAGCTGGCTCTGAGGGTCAACAGGTGGTGTGGGGGAGGGGGAGAGGAACACTGTGCCATCTGGGTGACACCAGGGGCTGGCTGCTCCAGCCCTGCCCCTTCCTCCTGGGGCTCCGCCCCTTCCTCCTGGGACTCTGCCCCTCCCACACATTGCCTAGGGGCCCAGAGATCCTGTTGGATCCCCTGGTTGCACACATGGGGTCCCAGGGCAGATGTGACCAGTGTCATCCCTAAAACAATGGGGCAAATTGGACATTCAGGAATTGCACCATAGTGTTAATTACTGTTATGATTGAACTGCTCTAGAGATAGCAATGAGAGCGAGAAGCATAAACTGCTTTAGCACTTCTGAAAATCCCTCCAAGGTGCCTGTCTGATTTTAAGGCACCTAAATCCTTCTGCAAATCTGTCCCTAAGAGCTTTTACACACACGCAGGAAAACAGATTGTGTCCCAAAAAGCATTCAGTAAAACCTACGTCTTTGGAGCCTGCATCAGCCATCAGAAACTGGCACTACTTAATTCCCTGCTGTTGCTGGCTATTACTGGGAAGTTTTCTTCCTAGAAAAGAGACGCTCTTAAACCATGCGGCACAGTATGAAATAAATCGATAGTGTGTATTATGAGAATATGAATGAATGGGTTTAAGAACAAGGCCTGTTCTTTCAAAACAAGTTCCAATGAAATGATTGATTTATTTCCCCGCCCCCCAAAAGCCAGAGTTCACATTAGACAACTGTCAATTGAAGATACAAATGTCACTATCAAGTCAACACAGAAAACAGCGCTGAATAGCTGAAGTGAAAGACAGAATCTCCAATATCCCTTTGGTTTCATTCAAGAGGGAATGAAGAAAGGGACAGTGCAAAGAGCGAGCAGTGAGAAATAAGCCTGCTTTTTCCTTTGTTGTGCTCAGTAGAAAAAAGAGGAGATTTGATGTGGAGGAAAGTTTTTGCAAGCTCTCTTGCTGAGTGTTTTCAAGTTAGTTTTGCTACTTACCTTTCAGGGAGTTAAATAGTGTTCTAGTTCTTAAAGGGGGTGCTATAACAGGGTGAGTTATAAAGCAGCACCTATGAACCAATTGTAAAAAAGTTCAAAGTCAAGAAATAAGATGGTTGCTACTGGAATATTGGGTCTTTCAATTATTGGTAAAACACCTATTAAAGACGATGAGTATAATGCAATGCTCCCTCTAATATTTTACATCCATATGCGGATTTTTTTCATCCATGTGTGGAATAATTGTATGTATACCGAGGCACGTGCAAATGTGCACCACCAGTAGAAACAAAAAACCTAGCTGTGGACACACTGCTAATCAACTGGGTGGCATTGGAATCTCTCCTGATCAGCCGCACAAGTGCACAGTTTACAGGAAACACTGGTCTAATGACTTCAGTGAGCACTGAATACAGCCCATTTGGATCAGTATTGGCAAGATTTCTTTATTCCACAGTGCTTCCTTCAAACACTGAGACAGCACCATTTGAACACACCATGGATCGTGATTTACAATGTTGGAGAAAACTCCAGGATCAAGAAAAATAGATGGCTGCAAATCTTTTCCCCCCTCCATTGGAAGGGACATAAGACTCCCCACCGGCTGTTTCTCTTGCTTTTGCTATGATTTCCAACTGTTCCTGACTTAGTGGTGTGAGAACATGCCAGAGTTCAGGCTCAATGAGCTCCTTACCTGTGCCAATGTACAGTATTTTAAAGTGAAAATGGGTTCCATAAAGAAAGGGCCCCTGGTATGAGTTAATATGCTCACTTCTTCCCACTGAAGACGGCCATTCAACTCCTTATTTCAGCCATAATGGACAACTGGTCAAATTTATCCCCAGTGTAATTTCAATGAAGGTAGGGAATTATATCCAGAATGTAGCCTGCCCAAAGAGTCCTATGCTTTTTCCCGCATCTTGGTGCCTAAGAAATTATTGAGACTCTCATTTACAGGCTGACAAGGCTGTTCTCCACTGTGGCACTCTGAGTGCAGAAGGTGGGGGCCCACAAGAGACTTTAAAATACCTTGCTTTCATAGGCTTTGGCTTAAAAGCTCCCCAAGGTCACAGATTCCCTGGCCTTGGGAGGTAGCTGCCACCACTAAATGAAACAAAAACCCCTTTCTTCTTGAACCCAGGAAGAAAGTACTTGGACTTCTTCCTGAGAAGTACCCCCAAGCTCTTTCACCACAAGGTTGCTAGGCATTATAAAGCAACTGAGAAAAGAACAATTTAAAAACACAGAGAAATTCCATCCCTGGGATACAGCTTAAAGTACAGTGTTTGGGGAGGGGGGTACATGGACTTAGCACAGAGAAGTTTAACTAAACAACAAAACAACAAAAATAACCTGATTGCATCTAAATAGATATTTCCCTATCTACTGATAAATCCAGGCTTCAAGGTCCAGTCCATTTCCATACCCACTACTCTTTGTAGGCAAGGTAGTTCTGCCTGGTTCAATTCATCTTGTTTCCCCCAACTCCTGGCTTAAAACTCACATAAAGGAAAACAGCAGGCAGGTGTAACTTCCAGTTCAAATTTCAAGACCTTCTCTCCCTGGCAACACCCCCTAGCTACCTGACTTTAACTCTTTAGTCACCGAATACAGGCAAGCATTCCTATCCATTACACAGGCTAATTTTTAGAATTGTGATCTGTAGATAATAAGCTCACTGGGGGAAATGGGAACTTAAGAACATAAGAACATAAGAATGGCCATACTGGGTAAGACCAAAGGTCCATCTAGCCCAGTATCCTGTCTGCCGACAGTGGCCGATGCCAGATTCCCCAGAGGGAGTGAACTGCACAGGTAATGATCAAGTGATCTCTTTTCTGCCATCTATCTCCACCCTCTGACAAACAGAGGCTAGGAACACTATTCCTTACCCATCCTGGCTAATAGCCATTAATGGACTTAACCTCCATGAATTTATCTAGTTCTCTTTTAAACCCTGTTATAGTCCTAGCCTTCACAACCTACTCAGGCAAGGAGTTCCACAGGTTGACTATGCGCTGTGTGAAGAAGAACTTCCTCATATTTGTTTTAAATCTGCTGCCCATTAATTTCATTTAGTGGCTCCTAGTTCTTATATTATGAGAACTAGTAAATAACTTCGTTATTCACTTTCTCCACACCACTCATGATTTAGCACAAAAAATGAGGAGTAACATTAGTTTGAACCAAGGGGTTTGATTCAAACTAACACGGCCCAGAGCACACTTCCCGGTTCGAATCAGCTGGCGAGTGGAATAGCGTGCGGGCAAGATTATGCTAAAGAAGCACGGGATGTTTAAATCCCCACTTCATTAGCAATTTCGGTTGGCTACATTTGCATCTCTATCTCGAGATAGGAAGCAAGTATAGATGTACCCATAGTCTCCTCTTTTCCAAACTGAAAAGTCCTAATCTCTCTAATCTCTCTTCAGATGGGACCCGTTCCAAATCCCTAATCATTTTAGTTGCCCTTTTTTGAACTTTTTCTAATCAGTATATCTTTTTTGAGATGAGGAGACCACATCCGTACACAGTATTCAAGATGTGGGTGTACCATGGATTTATATAAGGGCAATAAGATATTTTCCGTCTTATTCTGTATCCCTTTTTTAATGATTTTTAATGATTCCTAACATCCTGTTTGCTTTTTTGACTGCCACTGTACACTGCGTGGTCATCTTCAGAGAACTATCCATGATGACTCCAAGATCTCTTTCCTGATTAATTGTAGCTAAATTAGCCCCCATCATATTGTATGTATAGTTGGGGTTATTTTTTCCATTTACTTAACGTATTGAGTGTATGTTTTGTGGGGTGTCTTTTGAGTATGATACTACAATTAATGTATCATTATGATAATTATCTATTAATACCTAGCTCTTGCATGGTGTAATAGTATATTCTGAGTATAACCTCTCATTATATTCTCTCAGTTCTGCTGTAGTTTCTGTTTTTGTATATCTGACACCCTCTCTTTTCCTGGATGAGTAATAGCCATCAACAACACTGTTTATCTTTAAGACAAACAATAAGTAACTTATTATCAAGCAATAATATGCATTGTTGCTTTGTGGGGGGCTAATTTCCTAGATATTAAATCAGGCATGCAGCTCTCATTATTGCAGCTAATTCCCAGTCCTCAACAAAAAAATTACCCCATAAAACATTATGAAAATCAAGTGATTCTGACGTGAACAAAATGAGAGACGACATTTCGAGATGAGCGAAGCGATGTGCAGACACGGCTGGTGGTGTACTGCTTAAAGAGGAACACTAGAGATGTTAGAAAGAGAGAAAAAATGATGCCATGTTACCAATTAACTTTTGTCTCCCATCACACATTGGAGCAAAAAGGGAAGGTAAATGAGAAAGAAGTTGTACACACACACACACACACCTGCATGCACACAGAGATAACATGCAACCTTAACTGTGCAGTTGTGACAGGTCCCAGCATAATCTATCATATGTAAGGCTACAATTCTGTCACCAAGCTCACAAAAGTTACACAATCCATGTTTTCCTTTGAGCTCCGTAGCCATGCTTACACTAGGCGATTATTTCATATTTACTAAGTTCGATTCCTGGGCACCCGATTTTACAAATGTGAACATCTGCGTCCTCACTATGGGAAAGAATCGAATGTCGTCCAAGGCAGGCTCCATTAATGTGGATGCGTTACCTCAGACTCAGAGTCCCAGGACTCACTCTTGGGAGCTGCAGGAGGCCTGCTGGAGGCCAATTAATATGAATTAGCAGTACCGGGTCGTCCACACTAACATTATTTCAGATTTACCAGTTCAGGAATAGTGCTATTCCTCATGAAAAGCAGGACTACAGAGTTTGAATTCTGTGGCCCCTTATTCCAGAATAATGGGCTTGGTAGTGTGGATGCATCACTTACACATTCGACCTTGTGGGGCCGGAGGCTATTTCAGACTAAGGTCCTAGTGTAGACCAGGCCCAGGACATTTTCTGCCTGGGGCTGAAGCTCCCAGCCCCCATTTTTATGGAGGGAGCCTGCAGTTCTCAACTGTGGCAGGGGACCCCCCTTCGTCACCCCAAAGGGGCCAAGAGGACCCTGTGGCATCCCAGTCCCTTCAGGCAGGTGGACTCTGGACCTTTCACTCCCCACAGTGGCAGAAACCCGGAAGCTCCACCAGCTCCTGTGGATTTTTTTTACTGTCCATGACCTGCCCCTGATTTTTACTAAAAATACCCATGACAAAAACTTAGCCTGACTCATATGTGACATGTACAGAACTTAAGAGATGTCTTAAAAATGTTATAACAATTTTATTAGCACTTGTTGATGATGGCCTGTATAAAGTTCTGACTCAACTATGTGCTTAAGCACATGCTTAATTTTAAGCATATTAGTCATTCCACTAAAAATCAGTATTTGTAGCTAGGTGCATGTTTAAGTGTCTTGATGAATAGGGTCCCAAATCAGCAGGGTTTCTTCCCATTAAACACACCTGATTTCATTCTCATGCTATGAATACTAAACTTTTTTTTGACTCTCTCTATGGGGCCTTCCCCTAGATTCGTTGCATTCCTCAAATCCCCATGGAGGACTATGGGAATACTTACTAGGGAAGGAATCCAGATCTGGGCCATGGGCCCAAATTCATTTCTGATGCCTTTCCACTGACTTACAGCAGAGTTACAGAAGGATACAGAGGGAACCTATGGGGTGAAATCCTGACCCCCAGAGAAGTCAATGACAAAAGTTCCCTTGATTTCAACAGAGACAGAATTTCACCCACAGTGTGCAAATATGCGTATACCTATGGGCTGCGTCTAGACTGGCATGATTTTGTGGAAATACTTTTAATGGAAAAGTTTTTCCGTTAAAAGTATTTCCGCAAAAGAGCGTCTAGATTGGCACGGATGCTTCTGTGCAAAAAGTGCTTTTGTGCAAAAGCATCCGTGCCCAGTCTAGACGCGCTTTTGTGCAAGATAGCTCTGATGGCCATTTTAGCCATCGGGCTTTCTTGTGCAAAAAATGAAGATGCCTGTCTACACTGGCCCTCTTGCACAAGAATACTTGCGCAAAAGGGCTTATCACTGAGCGGGAGCGTCTAAGTATTTGCGCAAGAAGCACTGAATTCTTACATTAGAATGTCAGTGCTCTTGTGCAAATTCAAGCGGCCAGTGTAGACAGCTGGCAAGTTTTTGCGCAAAAGTGGCTGCTTTTGCGCAAAATCTTTCCAGTCTAGACGCACCCATGCTGTTTAACTTTTCCTGCTTGCACAGGAAACATAGAAAGCTCCAATTTCCATCAAAGTATGCCATCTGCTTCTGAAACTTTTATAATGTATTGGGATAGGTTGCTGAATAGGGGAAGGAGAACAGTTGTTCTACAATATAATTCATTTTTCTCATTTTACATGCACAGGTCTGGGTGTAATTATATTTCATATAACCATTATCAGACCATTCGTATCAGATTGTATGAAAGGTCAAAATGCCTTTTATTTCCTTAGGGTGTTCAGCACTGAGAGAGCTAGTTCAATATTTAATTTAATGTCTACAATGCATGTATTTTTGTTGCTCCCAATCCTATTTTCCTCTCTGGATGGAAGGATGCATAAATAGACAGATATTGCCAACACGAATAACATACATATATTTATTTAAAATGTTTCTGAATAATAAGAGGAGCCAAAACATGGTCACAAAAGCCTTTAAACTAGTCCCCATAGGCTCTTGATGGGCTGCAGGTGTTCTGATAAGCCTGTCTCTCTTAATTGCTTCTAGCATGTTCTTAATTGGCGCTAGGTGTCTTATGGTGTCCACCTGACTTACTTGGTTCTAGAAGTTCCTGATTACTCTGCAGCAGCCCCCACCTTCAGGAAAAAGAAAACTATTCATCCAATGGGCAGTGTTTTTACTTTTTACCAGACACCTACAGCCAATTGGTCTGGGGCTGTCACAGGATGTGTAGAATGGTTCTCACTTTCTTACATTGGTATTCAATATTCTACATTGTTCTGAGAGAGATTTAATCATAGAATCCTAGGGCTGTAAGAGAACAAAGAAATCATTAGAGGCATCAAATAAAGCTTTTGCCAACCTCTGTGTAGTGAATACACTGAACCGATAAAAGACGCTTCCATCTAAGAGTGTCCAAGATGGAGACTATTAATATTTTATTCTCACTAAAGTTGAGCTAAGGCTAAAGAAAGAAAAAGAATCCAGATGGGAGATGGAGGGGAAAGTGCAGAATTTCATAACAGAGAAGTGCTGTGTTGACAGCATGCGCTACTTTAGCTGTCTGTTGTGCCTTTAGTTGTGACATAGCTGAGGCTTGTGAAAAGGCCTTTAGCCACTTGTACCAGTTGAAGGATTCATCAGCTTCATGAGATTTGCATAAAAGCAGCCTCATTTCACTGGCTGGATAAAAAAGCGGGGAAGAGCCTAAGCAACATTTTGAAGGATTTCATTAAACCAGCGTGCCAGACTAACACGGTGACCCCGCTGAAACTTGCTAAATGTTTGTTAGAGGTGGGGAAATAAAGTCCTCCTTAAACAGAGGGCAGAAACTCCTGTGGGCTTTCCAAACCTGTGTCTATGCTGTTGGGTTTGCGTGGTCACCGTGCAGTCGTGATTCTCAGACTGTTCACTATTGTGAAACCTCGAGAGTCATTCTTCGGCATCTCCCTTCCCAGTCCTGCACCTGCCTTTTCTCTGGGGGCGATGAAAGGGTTTGATCAGTGTGACTCTTTCAGGCAGCCAAATTGGATTTAGTGCTATGTACGTGTCATTTCTCTCCCTGTGGAGTCTTTGTGCCCCTCTCCCCCGATTCCTTCACTTCTTGCCAATTGGTCCCCACTGTTCTAACTTTTCTAGATGCATCTGTCATGCGATCCAGCTCTGAGGGGAAAGTAAGACAGCGTCCTGGTGAGCTGCTCTGGGACTGTCCAAGCCCAACCCCCACCCCGCACCCTTTAGGGAGGGCAAGGGGGGAGGGGGTTGAAGCCTCCCCCATTTCCTACCAGCAATGCTTGTTGCTTGCTCCTCACCTTCTGTCCCTCTCAGGGAGCAAGAGGACAACACACAGCATCTCTCAATTCCTCTCGCTCCTGGCTGGTGTAGGCAGGGGGCAGAGGGAGTGACCCATGTTGTGAGCATCCCTCTTGCTCCTTGACAGTGACGGGGGGTATGTCTACACTACCCCGCTAGTTCGAACTAGCGGGGTAATGTATGCATACCCTGGAAGGGGAAGAGCAAGAAACAGGTAACGTTGGTAGGAATCAAGGAGGGGGGGCTATTTCAGCCCCATGCCCTCCCTAACGGGTGCCCTTGCCCTGCCCCTGCACTCTCCATGCCCTGTCCCCTGCCCTGACTCCTGCACTGCCCCCAGCCCTGACACCCCTGCACTCCTCCCCACAATTCAGTTTCATGCCACCACATCAAACTCCACCAGCCTTCTGCCCTGAGCCGCCCCGGGGACGAGAAGAGGGGGCAATACAACAGTACCTGTAAGAAATGTGTTACTTTCACCCGTGATCCATCCCTTCTGTGTGTTTGCTTTGCCATCACTTTTAGCCTTGTCTGATTACAGCTGAATGTACACCAGAGGTGCGCAGGGCAAGGGAAAGAGACCAGGCAGCCAAGGCGGGTGCATACTTGGGCTTCGCTCATTTTCTTAAATCAAAGGAGTCTCTGGAAACCTGTAACCAGGCTACAACTAAAAAATTCCTGGGCTCCAAGACCGAGGGATGTTGCATGGGCTAAGCTCTGCGGCCATCTGGGCTGGCCTTGTGGAGCACCACAACGACACAGGCTACTACTCAAAGCAATCCCCACAGAATTTTGGTTTATTATTATATTAGTATTTTTCTTATCAGAGCGCCCAGAGATCAGGAGTGAGGGCCCCAGTGGGAAGGGCAGCACAAGTGCACTGTACTACATGGTCCCTGCCCAAAGAGCTCATGTTCTAAAGTTCAGGGCTTCCGGCCCATTCTGCGGAGACTTGCTGCAAGCCAGATCAAAGTAAGCCAGGGCTGGATCTGGCTCACGGGCCGTAGGTTCCCCACCCCTGTTCTAGGCAGACAAAGGATGGGATTTGAATCAGAGATATGGCATGGGACAGTGACTCACCCAAGGTCTCACAGTAGGTCAGTGGCAGAGTTGGAAAGAAAGCCCAGGTTTCTGGACCCTGAGTCAAATGCCATGGCCCCTACATTAGGCTTGCTCTGCTTTGGGCAAGTGGGCCTTAAAATGGCACTGAACGAGAGATCAGAGTTGTCTAGTGTTGTGCCGTTCCCGAAAATCGGAAACACACAAGAACATTTCAGGCTAGAAAGAGGCTCTCATTCTGTTCCAGAGATCATATCTAACGAATAGCATTACTGTGACCGAAACTCCCTCCCCACTAGTAGTTAGTCCCAGTTTTAGAGATTGTGCTTATATAAATTATATTTCCTAAACTGGCAGGGAAGAAGCAAAGTGAAGTTTATTAGTGGCAACTTAGTCTTAGACCAATGCACAAAACCCTAAAAGGTATTATGAGATGAAAATATAAAACTAAGTCTAAAATAATAAAATTTTAAAAGGCTTAGAATCACAGAAGTGGAAGGGACCTCGAGAGGTCATCAAGTCCAGTCCCCTGCCGTCATGGCAGGACCAAGCACCCTCACTTAGATCATCCCTGATATTTATCTAACCTGCTCTTAAATATCTCCAGTGATGGAGATTCCACAACCTCCATAGCCAATGTATTCCAATGTTAACCACCCTGACAGTTAGGAAGTTTTTCCTAATGTCCAACCTAAACCTCCCTTGCTGCAATTTAAGCCCATTGCTTCTTGTCCTGTCATCAGAGGTCACGGAGAACAGTTTTTGTCCCTCCTCCCTGTAACACCCTTTTAGGTATTTGAAAGCTGCTATCCTGTCCCCTCTCAGGGTATGTCTGCACTGCAGAGGTTTTTTGGAAAAACGTAAAACTTCACTTACGTCCACACTGCAATCGCATGCTTTAAAAAAAAAAACCAAAAAACAAAACAGAGAGCTTTTTCCAACATTGTTAAACCTCTTTCTACAAGGACGAAGCCTTTTTCTGAAAGAGCTTGTTCGGAATCAGGCATGTATGGACGGGGAAGAGGTAGTTCTTTCAAAAGTAGAGGAAAAAGCACGGAAGAGGGGGCCATTCCGTTCACAGTACTCACAGCTTAAATGCGAGAGAGCATCCATTCTGCGTGGATGCTCTCTTTCAAAAAAGCAGATCGTTTTTTCAATGCATTTTTGCTGTGTAGATTATCTCTTTCAAAAGTTTTATTGGAAGAGCTCTTCCGGAAAAGCTTCTTCCGAAAGAAGCCTGCAGTCTAGACGTAGCCTCAGTCTTCTCTTTTAAAAAAGGAAACAAACCCAGTTCTTTCAGTCTTTCGTCATAGCTCATGTTTTCTAGACCTTAAATCATTTTTGTTGTTTTTCTCTGGACCTTCTCCCATTTTTCCAGAACTGGACACAATACTCCAACTGAGACCTAATCAGTGCAGCGTGCAGCAGAAGAATGGCTTTCCCGTGTCTTGCTCACAACTGGTGCCTCAGATTCATCATCTTCCTCCTCTTTTTGGTAAATCCAATGTCTTCCGAGGTCAAACCAAGTCAGCCTGGATGTGGGGTTATTGCCAGTTATCTATGAGCCTAGCTGGAAATGGAGTGCTCATATCTGCTAAAGTTCCAATTCCAGCTGTGAAACGCTGAGGTGGAGTTGATTAGAAGCCCTGGTGTTCTGGAGCTGTGACCCGGCCGTGTTTTTTCGGATGATAGGCACTTTCTGACAATTACCAGGACCCTTGATAGGTTTGATGCGTCATGTCTCTGCAAATTTGTTTCCCTTTCATGCCTCCCTTCCCCTTGTTTTCCCCTAGGACTACTAAAATGGCCTCTCAAAAAGCGAGGACAAGTAATGGGCCAAAGGAGAAAGGTGTCTTTGAACATATTGAGTTTCTTTCTCTCCTGCCTATGAACAGCTGCTCACATAAGAAAACAGCAAGTGATCACTGGTTTAATGAGCTTCAGGGGGTAGCCGAGTTAGTTTGTTAGGGTATGTCTATACTAGCCCTCTACTTCGAACTAGGGAGGCTAATGTAGGCATTCAAACTTGAAAATGAAGCCCGGGATTTAAATATCCCAGGCTTCATTTGCATGGTCCTGGGCGGGCGCCATTTTTAAATCCCCTTAGTTCGAACTGACTGCCTACAGCTACACGCAGCAGTCAGAAGTTAATCTGAACTAAATCCTTAGTTTGGATTAACTGTTAATCCTCCTGCAATGAGGTGTAACAGTTAATCCGAACTAAGGACTTAGTTCAGATTAACTTCTGACTACCACGTGTAGCCGCAGGCAGTCAGTTTGAACTAAGAGGATTTAAAAATGGCGCCCGTCCGGGAACATGCAAATGAAGCCTGGGATATTTAAATCCCGGGCTTCCTTTGCAAGTTCGAATGCCTACATTAGCCTCCCTAGTTTGAACTAGGAGGCTAGGGTAGACATACCCTTACAGAAAAAAACAACAAATTGTCTAGTAGCACTTTATTGACTAACAAAACATGTAAGATAGTATCATGAGCTTTAGTGGGCACAGCCCATTTCTTCAGATGACCGGAGTTATGAGTTTGAGATATGAAAACTCGAAATAAATAGGAGAGGGGAAGGGGAGGGGGTAGAGAAAGAAATAGGGAGGGGGGTGGGGGACAGAGCATCATTAAGTGTCTGGAGAATGGGTACTTATACTTAAGCAGATAAAAATCAAAGTCAGTAGATAGATTCCTAAGACAGGAAGGATACCACTCAGAGAACTGTTAGCACCTGGTTTAATGGTGTATGTCCTTTTAAAATCTTTATTTTAGCCTTTCAACATTTAAGGCACAGAGGATGAAGTTTAATAAGGTTTGGCCTCGGCAGACATTGGATTTACCTCCTGTTTCTCAAGGGGAAGAGCAAGAGGAAGAATTTGAGGTGCGGGTATAATTCTGGGGGTTGCATGAGGAGCAAAGCAGTGCGAACAATTGTCTGTTTAGCCCTACTTCAAAAATATCAGAATGTTTCAGTGAACTGAAAAGTAAAGAAACAAAATTAATTGGGGGTCAAAACAATTCTGTTTCTCTTTTGAGCTGTTGAAAAAAACCCAAAAAATAATCAAAAGTGTGAAACGTTTCATTTTTAAATGTCAAAAGTGGGTTTGGATTTTTTTTTCTGATTTTTTTCTTTTCCTGACCTGAAACCATTTGGTTTGGTCAATCCAAATCTGCACTTTTCACTGAAAAAGTCTGGGCCACATAATTTCTCCCACCCCAATGAGGAGGAAGGGCCCATGCCTCCTTTAGAATGAATGGCAAAACTCACTGAAATCCATTTTGCATTGGCCTTTGCCTGGCACTACAAGGCTAACTTTTCTGAGCCCAGAGTAGCTAAGATCTCTTGGTTATGTCTTGTCTGAGATTATGAATTAAAATACCCTGTGTATTTAGCAGAAGTCCTGTCCAGGACTGGAAGGTGAAGGCTTTTGAGAAATGGGGATGGGCAGGCTTTGAGAGTCTTTGAACATCCCTCATTGAAGTAGCTCTGACCCACAGCATCCTCCTAACGGTTAAAGCACTGAAAGATGATACCACTTGGCATGAGGTGATGTTCTCTGCAGGGGTGAAAGTAACTTACTTTTCTTAAAGATACTGTCCTATCAAAACCCACCCCACTGGGGGGTTGGCTAAATATAGTATGGGGGGAGGGGTGGCCATACCACAGTACCTGTAAGAAATTTAAGTGTGGGGTGGAGTACAGGAAGATCAGGGCAGAGGGTTCGGGTTCGGGGAGTTCAGGAGTTAGGGCTGGAGATGGGAATGCAGGAGTCGAGGTTGGGGTGTAGGAGAGGCTCAAGGCAGAGGGCTGGGAGGTGAGGAGGGTGCAGGAGTCAAGGTTGGGGTGCATGAGGGGCTTAGGGCAGGGGGGATGAGGAGGGGACTCATGATGCGGGTGGAATGCAGGGAGTGAAGGACTTAGAGCTGGGGATGGGAATGCAAGAGTAAAGGCTGGGGGGCATGAGGGCTCAGAGCAGGAGGGTATTAGGAGGGGGCTCAGGGCAGGGTGTTGGGTTATGTGGGGGGAAGGGGGACTCCCGCAGCACTTACCCCACGCTGAGTGGGTGTGCACTTTGCCTCGCTCCCCCAGCCAACAAAAATAAAAAAAACCACTCAGCGACTGGGGCTAAATGTGACTGCAGCCCCCTACCCTGAAATGGCAGCAGGAGCGCAGGGAGCTCTGCTTCTAGCGGGGCAGCCTGCAGGAAGTCCAGGGAGCTGGGAGCCCCCCACTCTACCCCTTGCATCTAAGTGCCCCTGCCGGCCAGTTGCTTGCCGAAGCGCTGCACCAGGTCGTACCACCTCCCTTTCACCTCAGGTCCCTGACAAGGTATCGAGCAGCCAGAGAACCCAATGGTGAGACCACTGGTTTCCTAACGGCATTTTTGATCCTCTGCTGTGCTCCACCTGTAGGTTCACGCCTGGGAGCATCTCAGCAACCCTGACTTCCTTTGATAATACCCTGCCAGTGACCTGGCAGTGACTAAATGCCGCCCGTGTCTTCCTTCTCCACCCTGCACCGGGAACCATTTCTCAAAGGATGGAGAGGGGATAAGGATGCCTTTCATTTGCCTACAGGGAAGCATGTGACCCCTCTCTCATTAGGGCCTTGCCCGGCCCTGCCTAGACGGGAGGAGGCTGAAAGCAGCGTGGCGTCACGGCGGCCATTTCCTGTGCACGTTTGCTGTACCTCAGGGAACATGTCAGATGGTGCCGTTTCCTGCAAAGGGATTGACCACATGACCTGTTGCCCGGAAATGTCCCAGAACACATTTGTTTCCCCCCGAAGTAGATGGAGATTGATTTGTTACAAGGGCCTTTGGAGGCCAGAAACACATGCTCTGGTTCTGCATCACCCCCTAGAGATTTACCTAGACTCGCTGAATCGCACTCCGCAAGATCGATTGTGGCAACGTCGATCTTCCGTGTAGTGAAGACACGGCCTTAATGTTTAACTATTGCCACAGGAAATTCCCACACACACACTTGTGGCAGCAAAGGGATTTATTTTGCTCTAGCCATGGCAGAAACTGGGGCCTGCAGCTGACAGGGGTGAAGCAGGATTGAGTGAGGAGAGGGATGTAAATTCCCCGTGAAGATCAGGTGGGCCCAGAGCCTGTTAAGTTCCATGGACAGTTCACACAGGTTGCTTTTGTTCAGGTTACGTTCGTTGCCCTGCGCAGTGACATTTTTTGTTCTGACGACAACAGGAAGCCCTCACCATTCAGTGCTTCGGTGCCTGTGGTTTCGCATATTCGGGGCGCCCTGCCCTGCACCAGCCCAACCATGTGACCCAGTGGGAGGGCACTTTTTCAGCACACTCTAATACCTGAGCCCTACGCTACCCAGAAATCTCACGGGGAATATGACACACATAAATAGCATGAGAATCACAATTCATCACTATTGTATATGATCACTGCCAGAAACCAGCAGTGGGTGGGAAAAAGGTGTTTGTTTTGTGTTGGGAACACCTCTCCGCACCCCAATGTTTGCAGATTTTGCCATTTGCGGTGATCTCAAGAATGCATTCCCATGAATGGTGAGGTCTTCCGATACAAGGCTTCAGATGGTATTGACAGCCTACTGCCTTGCGTGTTATGAGAGAGAGATTTAGAAAATGTCTCTCCCAGCCCTTTTCAGTGTTTGGTGGTGTGTTTCTCCCTTTGACCCTTCCTCTCTGCCTTGTTTACTGCCAAAGTAATCCATGAGAAAGTGAGGAATCAGAGGCTAGCGAAAAGGTTACAGGTGGTGTTCGTAAGTCCACACAGAGGTTATAGCTTTGTTTGAGCTGAATTTGCAATACTATCTGTCTCTGTGTGTGCATAGGTAGTGGTAATGGTTTATCTTAAGGCTGAGCCCGTCCGTCTGGAATACACATCCTAAAGTGTGCAGGTTTGAAATCTACTTCTTGTGAGATTTTCAGCATCATTGTTCACACCCGAGGTGTTCAAATAGAGGAATCAGACTGAATTACCCATCCAAATTTCTGGGGGCTTCTTCAGTAGAAACCGCCCAAGTCTTGCTTCTCTCCAAAATTGTTCATCACACATGGAACCAAACTAGCGACACTCTGGCCTGATTTGCAAACCAGAGGGGTTTTGTAAAATGATGTCAAACTTGGAAAATGCCGAGTAAAAAGGCCCTGCTGTGTGAACGCAAACCGACTTTTCAGCCGCAATGATGTGCTGTTTTCCAGAAGATATTTCACCGAGCTTTCCCGGCGAATCCCAGAGGCCGAATCAGCAAATCAACAGAGGAAAAGCAACTTTTTGGAAAAACTGCTCGGTGCACTGGATTCTAGAGCACAGCGTTGCCTTGGAAAAGAGCAGTCGAATCACCTGCTTCTCAGAGACATTCAGTTTTAAATTTCTGCCTCAGGGCTTTCTGCACATTTTGGATTTTCTCGGTGATGACAGTGTCACTCAGGTGGTCCCCAAACTTCTGCTTCAGCAACACCCGAATGATTTTGATGCACCGCTCATCCATCATGGGCTTAGCCTCCCGAAAGGTGTTCCCCCTCCTGCCCGTGATGGAGTGGCTCTGTATGTAGTCGGACGTGAACAGCTTGTAGAGGAGTGTTTTGCAAGCTGTGCTGATTTTCTGGTCGAATCGGATGGCCTCTTTCAACTGCTCCTTTGTGTAGCCGTTAAACAGTTCCACCACCTCGCATGGCTGCCTGTAGGGTTCTTCCTGGAAGGACAGAGACTCCAGCCTCTGCACCTTGCGTTTCAGGGAGACGACCTCTCGCTGGAGGTCTAATATGAGTCTCTCCAGTTGCTCAATCTTCTCAGTCCTAGACAACAAAATAAAGCAGAGAACAGGCAGGCTTGGCTCAAAGCACCATTCTCCATCAGCTAGCAATGGGTGTGATGTCATTGCCCACTGAATACTCAAGCAACCTGCGTCTGTAAAACTGGACTGGGAAGCGCACGCTGTCTCATAATACAGTAGACTTCCGATAATCCGGAATCTATGGGACCTAAATGGTGCCGGATTATCAGATATGCCGAACTATCAGGAGGTACTATAAACTGGTTATATATACTGTATACATTATATACTATATATAAAGTGTTCTTAACCCTTTTTATTGTACTGTATACTGTAATGTTTTAGTTTTTTTAAGCCTTTTTTACACTTTTTGCTCAGTTCAGCTGCTGCTGCTGTTACCTTGTGACTCACTAGGCTCTTGCCGTTTTGATGCTGGACTATCAGGAGTGCCGGACTATTGGATGCCAGACTATTGGAGTTTTACTGTACTAGTTAAGCCAATCGGAGTTTGCCTGGGTGAGCACCTAATGATTTGACCTTCCATTTCGCTTTGCTTTAAGCTTCGGAGGAAGTTTGAGGTAGAGACGCTAGGCTATTTGGCCCGACTCTCAATGTTCTAGTGGGCAGGTTATCACAGAGTGAAATCAGACCCGCCCCCCAAGTGATAGGAGTGCAGAGAAGAGCAGTGCAGGAAACACGACACAACAAGAGATTCAGAACTTTAGAATAAAATGGCTTCTGGGGTCAGTTTCATGGTCCCACATTTCTAATGCAAGAAAAAATAATAACAGTGAGATAGCACAATGTTTGGGTGGGACAGAGGTCAAACTGAAGGTGAAATGATAAACATAAGAACAGCCAGACTGGGTCAGACCAAAGGTCCATCTAGCCCAATATTCTGTCTGCCCACAGTGGCCGATGCCAGGTGCCCCAGAGACAGTGAACAGAACAGAAAATCATCAAGTGATCACTC